>NW_006408577.1:983652-1020184 GCF_000296735.1 Chrysochloris asiatica
TCATTCTGTAGTTGTTGTGTGTTCTTGCTGGTTCTTAGTCCACAGAACTTCCTTTAGGATGTTTTTCATAACAGGGTTGGCATTGGCAAAATCCCTTAGCTTCTGCTTATCCTGGAATGTTTTGATTACACCATCGTATGTGATTAACAGCTTTGCTGGGTAGAGGATTCTTGGGTGGCAGTTTTTTTTCTTTCAGGGTTTTATGTATGCCTCCCCATTGCCTTCTTGCCTGCATGGTTTCTGTTGAGAAATCTGAGCTTAATATGATTTGCTTGCCTTTGTATGTTATATTTTTCTTTTCCCTAGCTGCTTTCAAGATCCTGTCCTTATCTTTGATTTTAGAAAGCTTGATTATTATATGTCTTGGTGATTGTCTTTTAGGGTCTATCCATCCTGGTATTTGTTGAGCTTCTTGAATGCTTCTCTTTTCATTTTTCAGGATGTTAGGAAAATTTTCTTCCTGCAACTCTTCAACTATCTCCTCTGTGGACTCGTGTGATTGTTCCTGTTCTGGAATGCCAATAATTCTTATGTTATTCCTCTTCATGTTATCCAGCATGAATCTTAGGCCTTCTTCAGATAATTTTTATCCTTTTTTGTGTTTGTCCTTCTATTGGTGTAGGTATATTTTAAGGTTCACAGTCTCACGCTTTTCCTACAGAGCCACCATGCTCCCCAAATGCACACAGATCTTCTTTATATGTGTTTATTTAATTGCTGCAAAGTCCTTCCTGGTGTGATTATAGCTTATTTCATTCTTCTGTTATTGGCGGTCCTTTAGAATTTTTCGTATTTTCACCCTTATAAATCACATAGGGATGAATTTCTCTCTACATGTCCCTCACAGAATATGCATAATAGTTTTTCCATGAGAGATGCCTAAAATTTTAATCACTGCGTCAAAAGTAGACACATACTTAATTTTGATAGAGACTGTCAAAGTGACCTCCAAAAAATGGTTACCAGTTTATACTTTGATAAAGTAATAGGTATCCATTACTCAACACATACTGAGTGACATTTTAATTTCATTATAGTTTCAATTTATATTTTTCCTGATTACAGTATCTATTTATTGGTCATTCATATTGTTTTTCTTCTGAGAATTGCTTATTCATAGCTTTGCTTCTATTAAACATTTTATTTTTCACTTATTGATTGATAGGGATTCTTCATTTACTTAGGATTTAAATATTTTATGCTTTATGTACTGTAAATATTTTCTTTCCTTTGGATATAAATTTTTTAAGTTTTTGCAACAGAAGCTATATACTTTTTATATTCAAATAAGTTGAACTTTCTCTTTACAATGTCTACGTATTTGTCTTTCTTAGAAAATCTTATGCCAAGATTATAAAATTATTCTCCAGTGTTTGTTTTATACTGTATGGTTTCATTTGATATTTTCCCAAATGAATGGTACTGGTAGAAATAATGTTCATTGAATAGTTAACCTTTCCCTCACTGGCTCTAAACGGTACCAGCATCTCCAGATCTAAATGATTGTTGCTGTTACTTGCTGTTGAATTGGCTGGGACTCATGACAGCCCCATGCACAAAAGAATTAAACATTACCTAGTCCTGCACTGTTCTAGTGAAAATTTTAGTGGTGGTTTGTACGTAGTTATATTATTTTGGTGAAAACTGATGTATTTAAGACATTGAGGCTTTCTATCTAGGAATTTGCTATGTATCTTGCCATTTACATTGTTGGTTCAACTGGATACCCACTTGTAAAGAAAAAGCTAAACGTCTATCTCGCATCATATCCAAATTTCAGAGAAAGTAAAGAAGCAAATATAAAAGGATGTAATATTGGTCTTCACATTTCTTATTAGACTATTTCCTAGGTATACTTCTATCTCTTGCTAGTAGGATTTGTTTCATACTACATTTTAATTGATCAGTGGTATAAATTGATTACACATTGCATGCTGCAAGGTCAGCAGTTCAAGTCCACCAGCTGCTCTGTAGGAGAAAGTTAAAGCTTTCTGCTTCCATAAAAATTTACAGCCTTGGAAACTCTATACAGGATTTCTATGAGTCAGAACCGACTTGATGGCACACAACAAAAACAACAGCATAATAGAAGTTAATTTATGTTTGCCTTTAATCTTATAAAATGGGGGCTTCAAATACATCATGGGAAAATGAAGTTAACAGACAATAGTATTTTTCTATACATTTTCCAAATCCCCCAGATATTGGCTCCCTACAGAGCTCGCTTATTAGTTCTAAAAAATTTTTAACTTATTTCCTGAGAATCAGTCATTTCATCCATAATAATTACATGTTTATCTCTTCTTTACAGTATTTATATATTCTTTTTTATTGTCATTTTGAATTGGAGATTTCTAGTAGAGCTTGTAAAGCAATGTTATTAGCTGACATTCATGCATTGTTCTTGACTTTAATAGGCATGATTATTATTAAATATATTGTTAATTTTAAGTTTCCTATCATTTATACTCAAAGGCTTTCAATTGTGTGGATCATGACAAGCTATGAACAACATTGTGAAGTATGAGTATTCCTGCACACTTGATTGTGCTCATGAGGAATCTGTACATGGACCAAGAGGCAGTTGTTTGAACAGAACATGGGAACACTGAATGGTTAAAAATTAAGAAAGGTGTGTAATAAGGTTGTATTCTTTCACCATATTTATTCAACCTGTATGCTGATCAAATAATCTGAGAAGATGGCTTATAGGAAGAAAAAAGTGACATCAAGATTGGAGGAAGACTCATTAATAACCTGTGATACGCAGATAATACAACCTTGCTTGCTGAAAGTGAAGAGGACTTAGAAGATTTACTGATGAAGATCAAAGAGCCTTTGGTATGGATTGCATTGCATCTCAATGTAAAAAAAAAAAAAATCCTTACCACTGGACCAATAAACAACATTCTTATCAGTGGAGAAAAGATTGAAGTTGTCAAGGACTTCATTCTTCTTGGATCAACTATCAAAACTCATGGAAGCAGCAGTTAAGAAATCAAATGACATATTGCATTAGGCAAATCTGCTGCACAAGACCTTTTTAAAGTGTTGATGGACAAAGATGTCAGCTTGAGGATTAAGGTGAGCCTGACCCAAGCCATAGTATTTTCAATAACCTCATATGCATACAAAAGCTGCACAGTGAATAAGGAAGACCATAGGAGAACTGATGCTTTTGAGTTATGGTGTTGGAGGAGAATATTGAAAGTGCCATGGTCTGGCAAAAGAACCAACAGATCTGTTTTGGAAGAAGTGCAGCCAGAGTGCTCCTTGGAGTCCAAGATGGCCAAACTTCATCTCTCATACTTTGGACATATTGTCAAGAGGGAACAGTTGCTGGAGAAGGATGTCATGTTTGGTAAGGTGGAGGGTCAGAGAAAAAAAGGAAGACTCCCAACGAGATGGATTGGCAAAGTGGCAGTATCCATGGGCTCAGGCATGGCAATGATAGTGAGGTTGGCCCACGATTGGGCAGTGTTTCATTATGAGTCGGTACAGCTCGATGGCATCTAACAACAATAACAACAAAAATCTTTTATCTTGGTAGGAACTTTTTATTTATATTTTACTAAGTGGGTTTTTTGTTGTTTTGTTTTGTTTTTTTACAAGAAATGTATGTTAAATTTTATGAAGCCTTCTCTTGATTTACTGGAGTCCTTGTGTGGCACTGTATTATAAGCACTGGACCATAAGGTCAGTTTGAACTGCAAGGTCGGAGGTTCAAACTCATCAGCTGCTTCTAAGAAACCCTATATAGAATTGCTATAGTTGGAACTAACTATGGCACTTAACAAAAACAATAACATTTGGTGAATCTTTTTGATTCCTTAATATGATAATATAATGAATTACGTTAGTACATATGCTAAATTAACCTTTCTAGCATTTCTAGGTTAAAATTAATCAAGCTAGATTACTTTTAATCTACACTTTTGTATTTTATTTACTAATAGTTTATCATTTTTGCATCTATGCCCTTAAGTTATTGTGACCATAGTTTTACTTTTTTGAGCTGGTGGCACAGTGGGTCAAGTGTTGGAATTTTAACCTCAAAGATGGTGATTCGAACCTACCAGCTTTTCTAGGGGAGAAAGATGAAGTAATCTGCCTTTCTAAAGGTTTGCAACCTTGGAAACCCTATAAGCAGTTCTACATTGCACTACAGGTTCACTATGAGTCCGAATCGACTTGATAAGAGTGGGCAGTGGCCTTGTTCAATCTTGGCATCACAGCAATGCTTCCCACAGTATTAGAGTGCTTTAAGAATTTTTTTTTTTTTAACTTTCTGTTTATGTTCTGTAAAAGAAAATTTATGAATGTAATTTTACTTATTTTTTTCAATTTGGCAAACTGACGTCAAAGTTTTCTTTTGTAAGAGGTAAAGATTCGATCTTTACAATTTATTTCATGAATATTGACTTGTTAGATTTTCTGCATTAGGTTAAAATAATTTTAGCAATGTATATTTATCTAGTAAATTATTCATGCTTAGATTGCCAAATGTATTGTTATAAAGTAGAGATGCATATTATTCTGTTATTATTATTCTATAGCTACTGTATTTTCTTTGGCATTCTGACACTATTTACAAATGTTTCCATTTTTATTTTAATCATATTTGCAAAGATTAAAAAATTTTGTATTGGCCTTTCAGAGAAGCAGACGTGTGAATAATTTGTTTTAGAAAGATCAGCAGGAGGCTATGAGCTCTCAATCACCTGTGAGTTGCTGGTTAAAGATATCCCAACTGTCTGACTTTTCCAACATGTTATACCACTCCATAATCCTTGACATCAATCACCATTCTTCCCCTCACTCATGTTTCAGGATTCTGCCATACACTACAACCTTTCAAAAAGCTTACAACTGTCAAAGGAGATGGCTCACACAAGTTTGGATGCCAGCAAGTCCCAAATCCATAGTACAGAGATCAGTCTGTTGGGATTTTCTGATCCACATAGTCTCAGGAGCTGAGGAACTGAAATTGCAAGGTCAGACGACAGGCTGTTGATGTAACAGGCTTTGTGAGCTGGTGAATTCAAACAGGCAATGGGCTGGAAGTTCCATGAACTGGAGATCAGATGTAATGAGCCAGATGCCAGCCCCAGGGCAAGAGATAGAGCTTTTCTGAATAACTAAAGTTATTTTAGGAAGCATTATTCTAATGAATGAAATGTTCAATCTCTTCCGAGACTACGATTTGTTATTGATTATATACCACAAAATTTTAAAAACTAAAAAAACTAAAAGCTATTTTAGAAATAATGTGCCGACTTGACGACACTTAACAGCTGCAACAATATCAACAAGTTAGGGTCCTATATTGTGTTTGGTACACGATAGGCACTTAATTAATAATAAATAATCTTTGTATAATAAATTAAAACATTATTTGAAGCATATAATTCTAGTTAATTTGTCTATTTTTCTTTTTATTTGCATTTTAGCCAGTACTATAAAATATGACAAATAGAGATCACAATTGTGTCATGCACACAGTACACTCAGTAAATCTGAGAATATTAGCAGAAATCTTAAATATGGAAAAATAGAATTATATATCTATATCTATCTATCTATCTATCTATCTATCTATCTATCTATCTATCTAGATAGATAGATAGATAGATAGATAGATATAGATATATAATTCTATTTTTCCATATTTCTAGATAGATAGATAGATATAGATATAGTGCTGGTGGTTATGTGTTGTGGAGTCAGTTCTGACTCATACTGATTTCACATTACTAAATGTCAATTTCTCAATTTGTTATTATATTGTTACTATATTTTTAATAACAAATATATATTTGTTAATAACTAAGGATATTGAGGCCACAAGGTGAATAAGTCCTAGAGTTTGATTTTGAGTTCAGGCAAATCAAATACTGAATTAGTTTCAAAATACTTGGGAATATTTCCCAAATACCAAGCTGGAGTTTAGGGAGGAAGGATTTTATTGTCTATTGCAAATTCCCACTTCCTTTCTCTTCCCCAAACAATTCCCCTTCCGTGTACTCAGACACACACTCGATTTCCTTTGTTCTATCTTTTTTTTTTTTTTTTAAATCATCCTTGAATATTGAAACAGAGATTATGTCTATAAGTATGTATTATAATTTGGAGTAAGTAACAAAGTATGCTGTAGTCTATTTTTCCCATTTAGGGTAGTTTAGTAGGTCATCTATTTTATATATCTGTAGCATTACTTTACAGAAACACAGCGTACTCTTCCATGCAGACAACAGTGAGCAAATTTATATTTCATAATCAAATAAAGAATTGCATTAAGGCCACCAGAAAAAAAGCAACATTGGTTTTATATTCAAAAGCTCTTTTGTATAAGCTGATTTTCATAAGGCAAAAGATGCAAGGTTATGATTGAAACGTAATCAGATGCGAACAGTATGCACTTAGTGATACTGGGTAATCTGATAAACTGTTCCCAGTTTACCCTCACTGAACAGAGTGGACAGAAATAGTGTTCTAAGAAGAGATTAGCTGTAATTTATTCTACTGTCAAGGACAAATTCACGCAGCAGCTTCCTATATACAGAATTTATCAAGAGAAAACATGTTTTAAAAAATATGTAAAATTCCCTCATTCATTTCACTGATTAATTTGATCTTTTTTAATTCTCATAACATTCTGACCACTGGATTTTGTTGTTGTTGTTAGGTGCCCATGAGTCTGTTCTGACCCAGTGTACAACAGAGCAAACTACTGTTCAGCCTGGCACCATTATCACAAAAATGGCTATGTTTGAGCATATTGTTGTAGCCACTGTGTCAATTCATTTCGCGGGTGGGGGTGGGGGTGGGGTGTCTTCTTCACTGACCTTATACTTTACCTGGTCAGGAACTATTCTTTCCTGACAGCATGCCTAAAATGCATGGTCAAAGTCCATGAGGCGAAGTCTCGCCATCGTCATTTTTAAGGAGCATTTTGGTTGTACTTCTTCCAACACAGATTTGTTCTTGCTTCTGACAGTTCATATTCTTCACTAACATCTTAACTCAAAAGTCTCAATTCTTCTTTGGTATTCCTTATTTATTGTCTAGTTTTCACATGCATATGAGGCGATTGAAAATGCCATAACTTTGGTGCACCTTAGTCTTCAAAAGGACATGTTCACTTTTAAAGGTACCTTTTTTGCAGCAGATTTGTCCAGTGCAAACTGTAGTTTGATTTCTTGACTACTATTTCCATGGACATTGATTGTGGAATCAAATAAAATGAAATCTTTGACAACTTCAATTTTTTCTCTGTTTGTCATGATGTTGGTTATTATTGGTCCAGTTGTAAAGATTTGTGTTTTCTTTATGTTGAGATGTTATCTGTATTGAAGGATGTAGTCTTTGATCTTCATCAATAAGTGTGTCAGTTCTTCACTTTCAGCAAGCAAAGTTGTGTAATCTAATATTACAGATTTCATGAATCTCCCCTCAACCCTGATTCGATGTTCTTTTTCCTGGAGTCCAGATTCTCAGGTTATCTGCTCATCATACAGATTAAACAAACATGGTGAAAGGATACGACACTGACCTTTCTTTACTTGAAGCCATCTCTTGTTCTGTTTGAACAATCGATTGTCTCTTGGTCAATGTACAAGTTCCACATGAGCACAATTAAGTCTTCTGGAATTCCTTTTTTTCTTAGTGTTATCCATAACTTGTCATGATCCACTCAGTTCAAAGCCTGTGCATAGTCAGTTAAACATAGGTTAACATCTTTCTGGTATTCTCTGCTTTCAACCAAGATCCATTTGATATCAGTAGTGATATCCCTCATTTTACGTTCTCTTCTGAATTTGGATTGAATTTCTGGTATTTCCCTGCTGATGTACTGCTGAGTCAGTTTTGAATTATCTTTAGAAAAACTAAACTTGCATGTGATAATAATGCTATTATTAAATAATTTCCACATTCTGTTGGATCACCTTTCTTTGGAAGGAACACAAGTATAAATCTCTTTTAGTCGGTTGACCAGGTCTTCCAAATTTCTTGGCATAGATGAATGAGCACCTCCAGCACTACATCCATTTATTGAAACATTTTAATTGGTGTTTTGCTAATACCTGAATTCTTGTTTTTATTAATGTCTTCAGTGCTGCTTGGATTTCTTCCTTTAATACTATTGGTTCTTGATCATGTGCTGTTTCATGAAATGTCTGCACATTGTACCTTGTGGTACAATGACTGTATGTTCCTTCCATCTTCTTTTGATGCTTTTTGAAGCATTTAATATTTTGGCCATTGTTGTTAAGAGCCATTGAGTTGGCGTCTATTCATACTGACTCTGTATAGGGTTTCCAAGGAACAGCTGGTGGGTTTCAACCACCAACCTTGTGATTAACAGTCTGGTACTTATCCTAAAGCACCACACCAAGACTTCAATATCGCAACTACAAGTTTGAACTTATTTTTAAATTCTCTCAGCTTTAGAAATACCAAATATGTTTTTCCTTTTCCTTATTTTTACATATTTTATTATAATACTTCATGTTTTTGAGCTGCTCTTTGAAATCTTTTGTTCAGCTCTTTTGCTTCTTCTGTTCTTCCTGTCTTCCATTCACTTAGCAACTTTATGTTTAAGAACGTGTTTCAGAGTCTCTTCTGACATCATTTTGGCCTTTCATTTCTCTCCTGTTGTCATGGATTGAATTGTTCCCTGATACCCCCCGCTCCCCTCCTCCCCGCAGTATTTGTCAACCTGACTGGGCCATGATTCTCAGTAGTTTGGCAGTAATGTAATGATGTAATCATCTCCTGTGATGTGATTGATGTGATTTAGCCCAGATCTGATGTAATAGGAGTTTCCTTGCTTTATGGTATCACCTCCTATTTTACAAGAGATGAAAGGAAAGAGAAGTGAACAGAGAGAGGGAAATTTACTGCCACCAGGAAAGAAAGGCCAGAGCAGAGCATGCTATTTGGACCCACGGTCCCTTTTCTGGGACCCTCCTAGACCCAAAGGAAGGTTGATGCCAAGATACATAAATGTAGTCAATTTTATTCCCGTGTAGTCCATCTGATGAGGTCTATGTGTATGGTTGCCATTTATGTTGTTGAAAAAAGATAAAAAGGTATTTGCAATGAACAAGTTGTTGGTTTTGCAAAATTCTACCCCGCACTCTCCAAGATTATTTCTATCACCAAGGCCGTATTTTCCAACTACTAATCCTCTTTGTTTCCAGCTTTCTCATTCCAATCACCAGTAATTATCCATGCATCTTAATTGCATGTTTGATCAATTTCAGATTGCAGAAATTGTATTGATACTTTATTTATGGCCACCTTAAATTATGGTTTAAAGCTTTCTTCCCAAATACCTCATGACAGGTGAACAAAAGAGATTATACTGGAAAGTAAGAATTGTGCTTCTGCAAAAAAGAAGTTTGCTTTTATATATCCAGTTCCTCATTTCTCATTCACTTACCTTTGTTGCAGCCATATGCATAGATTTCTCCCTTTCTCACTCTATCTCACATGTATGTGGTGTGCCTACAAATACTTCAAGACCTACCACTTATAAGTGAAACCATGTCAGTGGCAACTCTTTGAGTATTTGAGTCTTATTTGTATATTCTTGCTTTCTTGGTACCTGCTTTTCTTTTGACAACACTCACTTTAACAATCATAGGTCTTTCTGTAGCGTAGCTTTAAGTCAGGTGCTCCTACTTTGCAATTGAATTATTTGAGCTACTAAAGGAACTGACTTGACGATACTTAACAACAACAACAACCAAGTTATTATGGAGTCCTGGTGTTGTACTGTAGGATAAGCACTGGACTGCTAATCCCAAGGTTGGCATTTCAAACCCACCATTGCTCCTCAGAAACCCCAACAGGGTCACTATGAGTCAAAACCAACTGAACAGCGTTTAACAAAAAGAACAGCAACATTACTCTTACTAAAATACTAAGGCTAAAAAGCTATCCTATTTTCTGTGACTTTTGAGCTTTAATATATGAATTTAAATCTAATTTTTGGAAATGGGGCATTTCAGGCAGAAAAAGAAAGCAGTAAAACAGGAGGTTGCTTTGGACTTTTGCATGGTCTGGTGATCACGGTACATTTTATATATAGTGTTTGGCAACTATGAAGATTTGTGCTGTTTTTAAAAAAGGCTTATTTTAGTTCAGTGTTTTGGTCTATGAGACATATTAATTTAGTTCTATTATATATAGTGTAGCTTTGAGGTCTTGACTCTTTTTTTAATAGGTACATTCAGTTTTCCCAGCACCATTTATTGAAAAGACATTCCTTCTCCTGTGATGCCTTTGTTGAAAATCAGGTCATCATATAAATGCATTCCATTCCATTGAACTCTTTGTCTAATCTTATACCAGGACTACAAATCTTGTTTTTTAAACCTTAGTTTTGAAATCAAGTAATCTTGAAATCAAATAGTGGGACTCTTTCAGCATTTATTTTATATTTTGTAAAAATTATTTTATTTGTGAGAGATGCACATAAATGAACCACGTGCATTTGAAAAGATATGTATTCTTTATCCATTAGATATTATTTAGGTTAAGTTAATAGAGTTGCTCAAAACTTACATGTCTTTATTGCTTTTTAAAAAAATACAAATTACTGGTAAAGGATTGTTAGTCTTTTGGGCTTTAGACATTTTTGGTAATTGTATAGTGGTATAGCCGTCTCTCACTTTTAGAAAGTTTGCTTTACTGCACTTGGTTTTTATGAATGAATCATATTAGTACTTGTTTTCACTAACTGAAAGAAGTCTGAAGAGGATTTTTGTTTTTACAAAAAAGGCAAAAAGAAAAACTAGTATCCAGTGCTTGTTTAGCAGCTAGCCATAAAAAAGGCAGTGCATATCTCAAGCAATGAGAACAGCATTGCCAACCTTGTTCCCTGGGAATTTCACTCAACATTTCAGCACCAAGCCTCTAGCTTTCAACTGTTTCTCTGAACACTATATATTAGTGTTATTATTGTAGGTTTTGTGTTTCATTGGTATGCTTAGGTCAGTTATTTATTTGAGTCTAGGTATGTTCAAAGGAATTTCCTGTATGATGGCAATCATTGTAATGAAGCAAAGTATATTATTTGCAGAATGTAAGGTTGATTATCTACTTTGTTAAACTTCACTCAATTCACAATGAAAACTTTAAAAGAAATTTCCCATATAAATGAATAGTAATTTCTTCTTCATTTAATGCTATTTCTGCTTATGAAAGCTTTTATTAGAATGCTCTACCTTCAGATAATGGGGAAAACTGTGTTTTATTGGTAGTTTTAATTTGTTGAGCAATTTTTCAAGTAAATATTGACTCTTTCTTGTGTACCATTATTTTTCGGACTCATAACAGCTGCAGGGCAGAGCAGAATTTCTTCATAGGGTTTCCAATGATGTTATCTTTATACAAGCAGAATGCCACATTTCTCTCCCACAGATGGCTGGTGGGTTTGAACCACTGCTGACTTTTGGTTAGTAGTTAAGCGCTTAACCACTGTGCCATTAGAGCCAGACTTGACTTGATGGCAATGACTGACCATAATTTTCTAAAAGGAAATTTTGTGGGTTTTTTTTTTGTTTTTTTTTTGTTTTTCTATAAATGAAAAGAACCTGGTAGCCTCAATCTTCTCTTTTCTGATAGCTTCCAGACAACCTCAGCAGATGGTATATTAGCACATTAAATAAAAAACAAAGGTTTATGCTGATATAGAATTAATTCAGTAAAGCACACAGTGAGGAAGTTAACCTCTGTGCACAAGTCTGCATTCAGATTAAGGTATAGCTGTAGAGTATTGGTGTCACAGAGGGTTAAGCACGCAAGGTCAATGGTTCAAACCCAGTAACCTCTCTGTGGGAAAGAGATGAAACTGTCTGTTTCCATAAGATGTACAGTTTCAGAAACCGTAAGGGGGCAGTTCTACTCTTGTATAGGATCACTATGAGTCAGAATCACCTCAATAGCAGTAACTAGATCCTGCAATCCAGGTGAAAGCTATCACAGTTCTCGGTGCATTTCTGTAACTCAGAACTTAACATCTGCCATCCCCTAAAGTAAACAGTGTGCTGGTTAGATTTTTTAACATAAAAGTATGGAATGAGCTCTAGGTTACAAATTGAATATACAGTTATTATAAGTATATAGTTTCTTTGAGTAGCTTTTTGGTTGTTTGCTGTGAAATTTTTTTTTAACTGTAGGATTTTAGGGTTATTTGGGAGCACTGTAGGATAAGCATGGGACGTCTAACTACAAAATTGGCAGTTTAAACCCACCAGCTATGCCATAGGAGAAAAAGAAGGGTTTCTGCTCTGGTAAAGATTTATAACCTCAGAAACCCTACAAGTTCACTATGAGTAGGAACCAACTTGACAATACCTAACAAAGACAATAGCATTATATGGATTAAATATAAAATACCAACTATAAACTTGTATAAGTAACATATAACATAATGTCTTAGAATAAATTCACAGAATGTCTGAAATAAAAACTAGAATTATTTAAGCATGATGTCTATTTCTATGGCTCTAAGCTTGAAAGATTCTTTTCATAAAAGTTTTCATATATACCATACTTTAAAAAGTCTGTGAGAAGACAGAACAAACATTCTCAATATTAAAGATAAAATTTAATCTAAAAGAAGTTATGCTGACCTCTACTTATGATAAAATCAGGAAACAAAAGAAGTAAGACTCAGGAATATTTCGAAACAGCACAATATAGAAATTGATAGGTAGAATAAATAAAATATGAGAGAATAGAAAATGACCACAAACAACTCCAGAATGCTTACTATAGAAGACATTAAACTATTTTATAATTCATTTTATTTGCTTCATAGTCACAAAATGAAATTTGGCAGCTTGGGTGAAAATAAATGTAATTATTATATGAAATTTCTATATTAATGTGATGTTATTATTCTATATGCTTTAGTTTTCCTTTCTTATTCAGATCAGCAGGAAATGCAGTGTTGAGAGGCTAGTTTGAGCTTATTCTGTTTGTGTGTTTTATTATTTATCATGAATTTCCCTCCAGTACTTTGTTGGATCTTGTAGGTGGTGCCTTATAAATAGGAGATTGTTGCCTAGCGGTGCCATGCAGAGATGACTGGCAGGGACAATGAGTTTGCATTGTGTCCCCGCAGACTCGAGGACATGGATCTGGTGAATGCCTCAGAGCTTGCTTTAAGGCTTATTTTTTAGCTAATAAGCTTCAGAGGGGGATGTTGAAGCAGTTTACAGCATTTGCTCAAATGATCTGAATACAGATCCAATTATGTTTTGAAGGAAACATAATTGAATTGGATTTATTATGGCATAAAGTAGCACTAATGCAAATTGCTGTTACTGTTAAGTGCCCTTGAGTAGGTTCCAACTCATAGTTAGACTCACAGCATACTGTATATGGTTTCTGAGGAGTGGCTGGTGAGTTTGAATCGCTGACCTTGTGGCTAAAACCAACCTTGCAGTTTAGTGCTTATCCTACAGCACCACATAAAGTTAAGGAGACTTAGTGGTGCAATAGTTTAGTGCTCAGCTGCTATACGAAAGGTTGATGGCTTGAACCAACCAGTGATTCTATGGAAGAAAGGCTGGTAATGTGCTCACAGAAAGATTGTTGTACTGGTGTGAGTTACAGCCTATAAAACCCTATGAGGACTGTTCTACACTTTCACGTGAGTCACTATGAATTAAAATCAATTTGACAACACTTAACAAAACCACAGTTAGTTGAGGATTCATAGCAGAAGGACCAGCAGTTTTGTTTAAAAAATCACATTGCTGTCTAGTTGAACTCAATTCATAGCAACTTAGAGGACAGGGTAGAACTGTCCCATAGGGTTTCCAGGCTGTTATCTTTACAGAAACAAACTGCTACATTTTTCTTTCAAGTAGTGTATGGTGATTTCCAAAGCATCCACTGATTTGGCATGAGAAGCTGACCTTTCAGTTAGCAGTTTAGTAGCTGAATTCTTACCCACTATGCCACCACCACCACCACAAAAAATTGCAAACCCATTGCTGTGGAGTTGATTCTGACTCACAGAAACCCTACAGAATGGAGTAGAACTTCCCTTAGGGTTTGCAAGGCTGTGAATCATTAAGGGAGCAGACAGACTCATCTTTCTCCTGCAGACCAGGGTGGTGGGTTTGTCATTGTACCACCAGTGTTCCTTAAATAATATACATTTAAAAACAAACAAACAAGTAATCGCAGTGCCATCGAGATATTTCTAACTCATAAAAACCCTGTATGACAGAGTAGAACTGCCCCATAGGCTTTCCAAGGCTCTAAATCTTTAAGGAAGCAGAAAGCCTCAGAGTAGCTGGTGGATTTGAACGGCTGACTTTGCGGTTAGCAGCCCAATGTCTAACCCACAGCACCATTCTGTTCTAAGAGAGAAACCCCATGAAACAGGAAATATTAGTATCCTTACTTTACAACTGATAAAGCTAAATTATCTTGTCCAAGGTCACACCTATGCTCCCAAACCAAATGGAAACAACATTATGGAATTGGGTAATTGTGCTTTGGAGAAAGGATGGATGATTTTCCAATAATAATGTATTCCCATCTATAAACCTGTCATCTTAGTCCTTGAGAAGTTATGTTTTAATTTCAAATAATGTGGAGTCTCACCTTATGAACATTTAATTAACGTGAATTCAACCATATGCACTTGACAAAAAAATAATAATAATGAGGAGTCGTCAGAGGAGGAGAAAGCTGGGAAAGGAAGTAGAAAGAAATGGAGACAGAACAATGAAATGATGTTGGCTATTCCTCCCATCATTCCACTTAAATGGAGTTTTTTACTGACTGTTAGATGTGAGCTGTAATCTGCTGTTCCTTCCTTCTAACTCAGTTCCTCTGGGCCCTTCACAGTGTGGACATCTTGCCTTGCTGACGTTATTCTAATCTTTCAAGTTTTACATAACATGATACCTAAATTATAACACATTCATTTAGTTCCAGTTGTTGTTGTTAGGTGTCATCCAGTTGGTGCCTACTCATAGCAACCTTATGCACAACAGAACAAAACATTACCCAATCCTGGGCCAACCTCACTATTGTTGCCACGTTTGAGCCCATCGATGCTGCCACTTGGCCAATCCATCTTGCTGGGTTCTTCCTCTTTTTTCTCTGACCCTCCACATTACCAAACATAATATCCTTCTCCAGTGACTGGTCCCTCCTGACAATATGTCCGAACTATGAGAGACGAAGTTTGGCATTCCTGGCCTCCAAGGAGTACTCTGTTGGTTCTATGGGCAGCCCATGGCACTTTCAATATTCTTCTCCAACACCTTAACTCAAAAGCATCAATTCTTCTACGGTCTTCCTTATTTACTGTCCAACTTTCACATGCATATGAGGTTATTGAAAATACCATGGCTTGGGCCAGGTGCACCTTAGTCCTCAAGCTGACATCTTTGCTTTTCAATATTTTAAAAAGGTCTGTGCAGCATATTTGCCTAATGCAATATGTTGTCTGATTTCTTGACTGCTGCTTCCGTGAGTGCTGATAGTTGGTCCAAGAAGAATGAAGTCCTTGACAACTTCAAGCTTTGTTTGACACAGAGAAGGTAGGTTGATTTCTAGTGTTTTTATCATTTTAAATGATTTTTAAAGGTAATTTTGACTTCAAGAAATGAATGAGAGAAGTGTTTTCTCTTTTTCTTATTGCAGAAAGAATTTATGTAAGGTTGGTAATTGTTTCTTACTTAAAAGCTTGTCTTGAGATGTCATGTGAGCTTGCAGATTTCTTTGTGTGAAGGTTTTAAATTATAGACTTAGATTTTTTCTACTTCATCTAAAATTTCAAATTAATTGGCATAGAGCCTTTCATAAAATCCTCTCATTCTCTTTCAATATCTGTCTGATCTGCAAGGATTTTTTTTTTTCATATCTTTGATTGGTTCTTTGAGCCTTCCCAATTATTATTTTTTTCTTTATAAGTATTTCTAGACATATAGAATTTTATTACCATTTTTAAAGAACCAGTCAACTTTTTAATTTTCTCCAAATATAGTCAAGTTTATCAGGATCCTGGTGTGGTGCTGTAGGATAGGCACTGGATTGCTAACTGCAATGTTGGCCATTCAAACCCACTAACAGGTCCTTGGAAACCCTATAAAGGGTTACTATTAGTCAGAATCAACTTGCTGGCACTTAACAACAACAACAATTAGATCTTCAGTGGATTTCTTTTCTATTTGTTTCATCATCTATTGAGAAACAGGTTTTAAATTTCCCACTCATTTAATTAATATTTTTTATATCTGAAGTTTTGTTATTGAGTGTGTACATAAAATGACAATTGTTATATGTCCTAGTTGATTGACTAAGTCATGTAAAATATTGCCCTTTGTTTCTAGAAATACTTTTTATCTTGAAGTCTGTTATCTTTTCTGCTTCCAATGGTTTCTTCACCACCCAATGTTCAGCCATTAAGCCAATAATACATAATTGGTGCTTTGTTGTTGCTGTGGTTGTTATGATTATACCTAAGTTATGCTGTGGGAACAAACAAGTTCCAAACATGAGTGCCTAAATACGATAAATCATTTCTGCTTGCTCATGCAAAGTGCGCTGAAGCTCTTCATGTATTTGCTATTCTGCATGTATTTGTTCATTATGGTAGGTTGCTTTCATATCAATACATACTTCTACCATCACTGTGATAAGGAAAGCAACCTGAATATTTCAGTGCTACTCAGATGTTTTCCTTTAGGATTGACACAAGTTATTCTGTCACATCATCTGGCCAGAGTAAGACATATGACCATGCTAATATCAAGGAGTGAGGAAGTACAATCCTCCTTTGTATATGCAGGAAGAGGAGAACCAGATATTATTTAACAGAAGATTCTGCATCTTGAAAATAAGAGCAGGATGTTAGAAATGAAATGGCTGTTAAAGAATGAAAAAGCTCAGCACATGCACGTGTGTGTGTGCCTGAGGATGATAACATAAAAAGAATCATTAGAAATGTTAAAACTGAGAAATAGAGCAAAAATAAATATAGACAGAATAGGATATTTCTTGGAATTCTATGTTCAGCTACATAATCAATTAAGAGTGAAGGTAGAATAAAGATATTCCTGAATACAAATATTGAAAACATTTGCCTCTGATGCATTCTTTCTCAGAAATTAACTAGGAATCTTCCACCAAAGCAGAGGAGTAGACCAAGAAGATGGCATGAAGAAACATGCTTTCAATACAGACGAGAAGCCAAAGGAATTCATGGGATGAAGACGACAGGAGACCACAGAATTCCAGATGTGTTACGAGACTAAAGAACAACCAGTCTAGGTAGGAGCTTCAAGAAAGTAGAGAAAAGATAGAGATGAATTAATGTATTTGAATCTGTAGGAAGGCTTACAGATGAATTCGTGAAAATTCCCACTGATAAGATAAAGCAGTTAATCCAGGGGAAAACAAAAATATTCAAGAAAGGAATTGCCATTATTGCCCACAATATGTGTTGTTGTTGTTATTGCTAAGTGCCATCAAGTCGATTCAGACCCATAGTGACCCTGTATAAAGTTTTCAAGGAGCAGCTGGTAAGCTTGAACCACTGACTTGCAGTTCAAATGATTTTGCAGTCTGACACATTAGTCCACAGTGCCATACCAGGATTCACAATATGGGTTAGCTATACATTAATATTTACAAAATCACAGTAACATAAACACTTAAAATTTGTAGCAAAAAGTATTCAGTAATTATAGAATGGGGAGTAGAAGTGTCTGTATTGGGAAGGGGATATATTAATTTACTAAGGCTGAAAAGGAGTGACAAATTACTTCCGAATATTTAGTCACTGAAAGCCTCATGAATAGCAGAGAAATACTGTAGTGTAGTGGTTACGAATCGGGCTGAGAACCTTAAGGTCAGCGGTTCAAAACTACCAGCCGCTCCGCGGGAGAAAGATGAGACTTTCTACTCCCGTAAGGATTTACACCCTCGGAAACCCTGTACAGGGTCGCTATGGGTCGGAATCGACTCGACGGCACTTAACAACAACAACAACAACAACAACACTGTCAGATATAGTGCCAAAATGAGCCCTTCAGGTTGGAAGGCACTCAAAATGCAACTAGGGAAGAGCTGCCTCCTCAAAGTAGAGTTGACCATGATGACATAAATGGAGTAAAGCCTGTGGGAGAAAAGCCAAGGAGACCTTCATCTGCTAACGAGGTACAACTCAAAATGAAGAGAAACAGCTGTAAACATCCATTAATAAGTATGAATCTAGGAAAATTAGAAATTGTCAAAAATGAAATGAAACACATACACAATGATATCAGGCATTAGTGAGCTGAAATGGACTGGTATTGGCCAGTTTGAATCTGACAACCACATGATTTACTTTGCAGGGAATGATAAATTGAAAAGGAATGGTGTTGCATTCATTGTCAAAAAGAACATATCAGATCAGTCATGAGGTACAATGCTGTCTGTGATAGAATAATATCCATGCATCTACAGGGAAGACCAGTTAATACCATTATTATTCAAATGTATGCACCAACCACTAAAGCCAGTGAGGATGAAATAGAAGAATTCTACCAACGTCTTCAATCTGAAATTGATCAAACATGCAATCAGGATGTATTAATCATTGCAGGTGATTGGAATGCAAAGTTTGGGGGCAAAGAGGAAGGATCAGTAGTCGAAAAAAATGAACTTGGTAATAGAAATGATGCTGGAGAACACATGATAAAATTCTGCAAAACAAATGATTTGTTCATTTCAAATACCTTCTTTAGACAGCATAATAGAAGACTATACACATGGACCTTGCCAGCTGGAACACATAGAAATCAAATTGACTACATCTGTGGAAAGAGAAGATGGAAAAGCTCCATATCATCAGTGAAAACAAGGCCAGGTGCAGATTGTGTAACAGACCATTAATTACTCACATGCAAATTCAGACTAAAGCTGAAGAAAATGAAAACAAGTCCATGAGTGCCAAAATATGACCTTAAATATATCCCACCTGAATTTAGAGATCATCTGAAGAACAGATTTGGTACATTAAACACTAAATACCGAAGACCAGAAAAGTTGAGGGATGACATCAAGAACATCATATAGGAAGAAAGCAAAAAATCATTAAGAAGACAAGAAAGAAGGAAAACGTCAAAATGGATGTCAGAAGAGACACTGAAATTTGCTCTCCAGTGTAGTGATGCTAAACCAAACAGAAGAAATGAGGAGGTCCAAGAGCTGAACAGAAAATTTCAAAGATCAGCTCGAGAAGATAAAGCCAAATATTACAAGAAAATGTGTAAAGATCTGGAGTCAGAAAACCAAAAAGAAGAACACGCTCAGCATTTCTCATGGTGGGGGAACTAAAAAAAAAAAATTCAAACCTAGATTTTCGTTATTGAAGGAATCTTTTGGAGAATTTTTGAATGATGCAGAAAGCATCAAAAGAAGATGGAAGGAATAGACAGAATCGCTGTACCAAAAGGAAATGGTTGATGTTCAACCTTTTCAAGAGGCAGCATTTGAACCAGAGCCAATGATACTGAAGGAAGAATTCCAGGGTGCATTGAAAGAATTGACAATGAACAAGGCACCAGGAATTGATGGAATAAAAATCGAAATCTTTTAAGAAAGTGATGCTGCACAGGAGGCACTCACTCATCTCTGCCAAGAAATTTGGAAGACAACTATCTGGCCGACTCATTGTAAGAGATCCACATTTGTGCCCATTCCAAAGGGAGGTGACCCAACAAAATGTGGAAATCATTGGACAATCTCTTTGATATCTCATGTGAGTAAAGTTTTACTCACAGTAATACAGAAATGGCTGCAAGCATACATTGACAGAGAACTTCCAGAGGTTCAAGCCAGATTCAGAAGATGCTGTGGATATCATTATTGATGTTCAATAGATCTTGGCTGAAAGCAGGGAATATCAGAAAGATGTTTACCTGTGCTGTATTGACTACACAAAGGCTTTTAAATTGTGTGGATCATGACAAGCTATGGACAACATTGTGAAGTACGAGTATTCTGGAACACTTAATAGTGCTCATAAGGAATCTGTACATGGACCAAGAGGCAGTTGTTCGAACAGAACATGGCAACACTGAATGGTTTAAAATTAAAAAAGGTGTGCGACAGGGATGTATTCTTTCAACATACTTATTCAACCTGTATGCTGAACACATATTCTGAGAAGCTGGGTTATATGAAGGAAAACATGGCATCAGGATTGGAGGAAGACTCATTAACAACCTGCCATATGCAGATAATACAACCTTGTTTGTTGAAAGTGAAGAGGACTTAAAACATTTACAGATGAGGATCAAAGAGCACAGCCTTCAGTATCTCAATGTAAAGGAAACAAAAATCCTCACCACTGAACCAATAAACGACATTCTTATCAATGAAGAAAAGATTGAAGTTATCAAGGACTTCATTCTTCTTGGATCAACTACCAAGACTAACGGAAGCAGCAGTCAAGAAATCAAACGACGTATTGCATTAGGCAAATCTGCTGCACAAGACCTTTTTAAAGTGTTGAAGAGCAAAGATGTCAGCTTGAGGACTAAGGTGCGCCTGACCCAAACCACAGTATTTTCATTAGCCTCATATGCATGCGAAAGCTGGACAGTGAATAAGGAAGACCGTAGAAAAATTGATGCTTTTGAGCTGTGGTGTTGGAGGAGAATATTGAAAGTGCCATGGTCTAACAAAAGAACCAACAGATCTGTGTTGGAAAAAGTGCAGCCAGAGTGTTCCTTGGAGTCCAAGATGGCCAAACTTCATCTCTCATACTTTGGATATGTTGTCAGGAGGGACCAGTCACTGGAGAAGGATATTATGTTTGGTCAGGTGGAGGGTCAGAGAATAAGAGGAAGACCCTCAGTGAGATGGGTTGGCCAAGTGGCAGCATCAATGGGCTCAAGCATGAGGGTGGCCCAGGATCGGGCAGTGTTTCATTCTGCTGTGCATAAGGTCGCTAGGAGTCAGTACTGACTGATGACACCTAACAATAACAAGAACAATAAGGCTGAAAACACCTTCAAAGGGCACATACCCAAGAAAATGAGGTAGTATTTATAAGTAACTAGGTTAAGACTGTCCTAGACTGTTTTTTCTATAAAACAAAGGTAGTGAGTCATTATACATACATACCTACATACTAAATATACATATATTTTTTTACATATATTGTTATATATAGTTACATACTATTTGTGACCACAGTTGTTGCTGTTGTCAAGTGCTATTGAGTCATTTGTGACTCATAGCAACCCTCTATAGGGTTTCCAAGGAGCGGTTAATGGGTTTGAACTGCTGACCTTGTGGTTATCCTATTGCTCCATACCAGAATTCCATCTGTGCCTGCCTTTACAAATGTGTGTGCCATTTCCTTGAGATACATATGTGTAAGTTACCAGACCACAATGCAGGGTAAGAAATGATGAGGACACAGTTGTAATGATCAGGACAGTCTCTACTCTGTTGTATTTTACGCTAACACTTGTCTGTCATTTTGTCATATTGTGGTGGCTTGTGTGTTGCTGTGATGCTGGAATTTATGCTACCATGGCTTTAAGTGCCAGAAGGGTCACCCATGATGGAGAGATTCAGCAGAGACTCCAGACTAAGACTAGAAAGAAGGAGACGTGGATTACGTGGTTGTTGTTGTTGTTAGGTGCCATCGAGTCAGTACCTACTCATAGCAACCTTGTGAACAGCAGAAGGAAACACTACCTGATCCTGGGCCAACCTCACTATTGTTGCCACGCTTGAGCCCATTGATGACGTCTTGGCTAATTCATCTTGTTGGGGGTCTTCCTCTTTTTCTCTGACCCTCCACCTTACCAAACATGATATCCTTCTCCAGGCACTGGTCCTTTCTGACAACATTGTCAAAGTCTGAGAGACAAAGTCTTGCCAGCTTCCCTTCTAGACTATATTCTGACTGTACTTCTTCCAAGACAGATTTGATTTCCAAAATCAACTCTTATATAGTTTTCTATGCTCATTGTCCAACTTTCACATGTCTATTAGGTAATTGAAAATACCACAATTTGGGTCAGATTTCTTATAGTCCTTGAACTGACATCTTTGCTCTTTAATATTTTAAAGTAGTCTTTTACAGCCAGCCGATTTGCCTAAATACAATAATACATCCTTTGATTTCTTGACTGCTGCTTCCATGAGCATTGATTTTGGATACAAGCAAAATGAAATCTTTCACAACTGTAATCTTTTCTCCACTTATCATGATGCTTCTTATTGGTCCACTTGTGAGGGTTTTGAGTGTTCTTTACATTTAAGTGCAATATATACTGAAGGCTGTATACTTTGACTTCATTAATGAGTACTTCAAGTTCTCTTCACTTCCAGCAAGCAAGGTGTGTTATCTGCATGTCACAGATTGTTAATGAGTCTTCTCCAGTTCAGAATGTTGTTTATTGGTCCAGTGGTGAGGATTTTTGTTTTCTTGACATTGAGATGTAATCCACACTGAAGGCTGTGCTCTTTGGTCTTCATCCGTAAATGTTGTCCTCTTCACTTTCAGCAAGCAAGGTTGTATCATCTGCATATCGCAGGTTTTAGCGAGTCTCCTTCCAATCCTGATGCCATGTTTTTCTTCATATAACCCAGCTGCAGGGTGTTGTTGTTGTTGTTGTTGAGTGCCATCAAGTTGATTCTGACCCATTGCGACCCTGTACAGGGTTTCAAAGGAGCAGCTGGTGAGCTTGAACTGCCAACCTTGCAGTTCAAATAGCTTTGCAGTCTGGCGCATTAACCCACAGTGCCACACCAGGACTCCTAGGGTAGAGTCTCTTCCTGAAATTCTCATAAGACATCCTTTACCACTATCGAAGAATGAACAGGGACTTTGTTGTGACAAAAAAAAAAAAAAAAAATCCTTGGTGCAATTTTTTGGACTTTTTCTAACCAAATGCAGCAGCTTTTCTTTTTCTGAAAACTTTAAAAAATAAGCTCCAATGATTATCCTATGTCCTTCAAGGAAATATTTAAGATTACTCCTTTGGAGTCCTAAAAAATAGTCTCTATAACTTACTTAGTTGATTTCTCTGCCTTAAATTTAACTGCTCAGCAGGTCTGTTTGGAACCCACTGTTTAGATTGGACCTTTCTTTTGAAGGTTCCCTAAGACGAATGCATTACTGAGAGAACTTGTCTGCAGTCATCCACTGTTTGCAGAGACATATTAAAATATGGTTTGCTTGGAAAAAATAAACCTGTGCATGTATGAACTGGAATCCTAGTAACCAATACTTTAATACCTTTTGATTTATCTTTATATATATATATCTCAAATACCTCCTAATTTTTTTTTTTTTTTTTTTTGCCATAAGGCTTAAAGGAAAAAGAAATCAGTAAATGATCTCTCTGTTTTGAAAGAATAATTTTAAGACTGTATGCTTGGTTGTGTTAATTTTGTTGCTAGGTACTGTCCAATCTGTTCCGACTCATACCAATCCTACGTACAACAGAACGAAACACTGGTCCTGTGTTGCTATGATTGAACGTGTTGTTGCTGCTACTGTGTCAATCCTTCTCATTGACAGTGTCTGGGACCAGCCCTGGCAACTTATTAGGGAGATGTGGAGTCGGTGAAAGGAATCACACAGAGTCAATGATTTTGATGAATCCAAGATCTTCTATCTTTACTCAAATTTTCAGCTCCTTATATACCATATACCATTACAATACACAATGATTTCATAGTAATCAATTTCTTTAAAGTACAATCTGTTCGGTGATTACATTCTTTATGATTCATGAACTTTCAAGTTACATCAAAGAACATCAGAATATTTTCCTTGACATCCTGCTTCTTTATACTTCCTAGCTACCCTGATAATATCTGATTTCTGTAAGTGACTCTATTTTTCTTTATTCTTCCCTAAAATGTCAAGTTAACCTTTACACAGAAATTCTAAATCTTAACCCTCATCTACTATTTTCTATAGATTCATTAATCACAACTCACTCACAAAACATTTTTCTCGTAACTAACCCTACATAATCAGTTACTCATAATTGCTTTAAAAACAAGATTATAAAAAGTACCTAAAGTTTTATAATTAAACAAAATAACTTCCCTATACTAATAATTTCTTCATCCAAAACATCTAGTTAAATTTCTACTTATGTTCCCATGTGTTCCCACAGCCCTGGATCATGGTTCAGTTATTCTCTAAAGGTCTTTATTGTCTCAAGCTAAAACTATAGAGGATGTTGATTGTAATCTCAAACTTGAACTGGCAGTACTTTAGCTGGTGTGGTTTTTCCTAGTGGTGAAACTTATTGTTAATGTAAAAAGCAATCTTCATAACTACACATGATTGAATATGGTGTGGTGTCTAAATGTAATTTTTAATCTTTAATATGATCATTGAGAAGTCTACTGAAAACTTCTATAATAAAATCAAGAAAAATGAAAAATGAACTTATTTATAAAAAGAAGAACAAAAACTGCAGGGCCCTCGCATGAGAAGTCTCCTCAGGGCCTTGCCTTCCAAGGAGAGACTCATTGTGGTCTTGCTTAACAATGAGTCCTTCATGTGTAGGGTCCCCCACCATTCTGTTCCTTGATGGTATGGCCCCTGCCAGACGGGGTCTTCCTTTTTTTACCCTGACCCTCCACTCTACAAGCATGATATCCTTCTCCAGGCACTGGTCCTTTCTGACAACATTGTCAAAGTCTGAGAGACAAAGTCTTGCCAGCTTCCCTTCTAGACTATATTCTGACTGTACTTCTTCCAAGACAGATTTGATTTCCAAAATCAACTCTTATATAGTTTTCTATGCTCATTGTCCAACTTTCACATGTCTATTAGGTAATTGAAAATACCACAATTTGGGTCAGATTTCTTATAGTCCTTGAACTGACATCTTTGCTCTTTAATATTTTAAAGTAGTCTTTTACAGCCAGCCGATTTGCCTAAATACAATAATACATCCTTTGATTTCTTGACTGCTGCTTCCATGAGCATTGATTTTGGATACAAGCAAAATGAAATCTTTCACAACTGTAATCTTTTCTCCACTTATCATGATGCTTCTTATTGGTCCACTTGTGAGGGTTTTGAGTGTTCTTTACATTTAAGTGCAATATATACTGAAGGCTGTATACTTTGACTTCATTAATGAGTACTTCAAGTTCTCTTCACTTCCAGCAAGCAAGGTGTGTTATCTGCATGTCACAGATTGTTAATGAGTCTTCTCCAGTTCTGATACTATGTTCTTCTTCATGTAATCCAGTATCTCAGATTATTTGCTCTGTCAGTATATAGGTTGAAAAAATAGCGTGAAAGGATATAATTGTGATATGGAACCATTTTCTGATTTTGAACCATTCAGTATTCACTTGTTCTGTTCTAATGACTGCCTCTTAGTCTATATAATAATGGTTCCTCATGAGGACAGTTAAGGAGCTCTGGTAGCATAGTGGTTATGAATCTGGCTACTAACCTCAGGGTCAGCAGTTCGAAACTATCAGTGGTTCCACAGGAAAAGATGAGGCTTTCTGCTCCTGTAAAGATTTACAGCCTCAGAAACCCTATGTAGGGTAACTATGAGTCAGAACTGACTCCACGGCACATAACCACCACCACTACCACCATGAGGACAATTAAGTGTTCTGAAATACCCATTCTTTGCAATGCTATCCATAGTTTTTCAAAAGACTATACATAGTCAATAAAGTACAAGGAAACATCTTTCTGGCATTCTTTGCTTTCTGCCAGAATCCATCTGACCTCATTAATGATATCCCTCATTCCATGTCCTCTTCTGAATCTGTCTTGAATTGCTGGCAAGTACTGTCTCTAAAACAATGTTTTAAAAATATCTTCAGCAAAATTTCATCTGCATTTTGCATTAATGATATAGTTTGATGATTTTCACTTTCCATTGTGCCACCTTTCTTTGGAATGGTCACAAATATAGGTCTTTTTCAGTTGGTTAGCCAGATAATCATCTTCCAAACTTCTTGGCATAGACAAGTGAGTACTTCTGACAATTGGTTGTACGTGAGGGAAAAGAAGTGTGACTAAAGCTGATTATTGTGCCCTTATTTTAAATCATTCTAATTAAAATATTTACAGGTGAAGACAAAGACTACAGCCTTCAGTTTGGATTGCACATCAATGTCAAGAAAACAAAAGTCCTCACAACAGGATGATGGAGAACATATTGAAGTTGTCAAAAACTTCATACACGGTCTCTATGAATCCAACCAACTCCCTGACACTTAACAACAACAGCAGCAACAAAATAAAGGTCAACAAAAAAGAGGAAGACACCCAATGAGATGGATTGGCATAGTAGCAGCAGCAATGAGCTCAAACATAGCAACAATTGTGAGGATGGTGCAGGACCAGGATGTGTTATTATCCTATTGTGCAGAGGGTTGCTTTGAGTCAGAACTGACTCAAGGCATTTAACAACAACACATCCATTCTAAAGTTATCGTATATTTTTGATTCAGGGATAATGCCATGAGTCTTCTTGTAAGTTAAATCTTTCTTAATAACTATTTGTATTTGGTTCAATGAAAATCAATGCAAGAAATAAGGCCCATAATCTCATCAAAGCTCTGATACTAACCAACTCCATGTGTGTTAGGTATATTATCACATGGAACACATGTCTGATTGCCCACCAATGTATTTAAATGAAACAGATGGCCAGTAAAGTATTTGAAATAGTGCCAAAGTCCATAACACGCTCCACAGATAGTAGCTGTTTTCGTTATTATACCATGGAAGTCTGCTTATCTCACCTCCATTTGAGAGACTCTCCAGATTAACCTTTATATTCTTGTATACCATTCTAATACTCTTGAAATGCCCTGTGTATATCTATGTAGGTCAGCTCTTACCAGGTGTTCTGATGTGTTGTATGATTACAAAGATGGATTGTGCTTGGTTTGGAACGTGTTTATGCCAGTTTTTGTTATTTTCATCATGCAATCTAAGTGAATTGTTATATAAATCAGTGAAACATGAATGAGAAAAAGGAATGTTTCTGTAAAAACTTGTTGAATGTTTGGATACACTTGGTAAAGGTAAATCACTTTACAAATATCATGTCAAATTAGTATGGGGAAATAAGAGTATAAAAGATTAAAATAATTTACAAAAACATAAAGAACTTCTATATTCAGATTTCTTCACAAGGGCCTTATGATTCTTTTATTTTAAAAAATCTTTATTGTGGTTAGGTTAAAGTTTGTAGAGCACATTGATTTTCCATTGAACTATTCATAAACAGTTTGGTTTGTGACATTGATTGCAACCCCCACAATGTGACAACCGTCTTCCCACTTCATTCTTGTGTTTTAGACAATTTGCATTATATATATATAATTTTAGACCATTTGTATCATCTGTCTTTTTTTCATTTTTCACCTCATAGTCACCTTTATTTGAAAATTTTATTATGAATTAGGTGAAGGTTTACATAACAAATTCATGTTCCATTCAACAGCTCCTACGTATTTTGTTTCATCTTATTGACTGCAGTCCCCATAATGTACCTATTGCACTTACTCCCTGTGTTTCCTGTTTTCATTGTTCCTTCTGAACTTTGTCCTTGGATGAATGCTGCCCTTTTGGTCTTATATGGTTGATGTTCTAAGAAGTCTGTACCCTCCTAGAGCTATTACCCACCTTATAGACCTCTCTATTGTTTGGCTTAAAATTGAGCCAAGGGGGTGAGTTCAGTTCCAGGTCTGATGGGTGACTAAGGGGTTAATTTTAGGGGTTCCAACAGTCTTGCTCTGACCAGTAAGCCTGGCCTATCCCCCTCCTCCCCATGATTTTGATTTCCACTCCTATCCAGGACCTTCTAATGTTATCCCTTTCAGAACAGTAATGGTAGCTGGGCACCATCTAGTTTTTCTGGTCTCAGGAGGCTGAGGTTTGCATAGTCCATTATTCCATTGGACTAATTGTTTCCATATATCTTTGATTTTCTTAACTCTTCCTTGCTCTAGATGGAGACCAACCAATAGCACCACCTTAGATGGCCACTTTTTCAGATCCCAGTCATTATTCACTAAGGTAGGATTTAGAACATTTTCTTCATGGACTGTGTTATGCCAATTGACCTTGGTGTCCTCTGAGCTTATGGTCATAAACTCCCAGACCCAGACTCATTCCCTAAAGGTGTTTAGTTGTGGCTAAGAAGTTTCATAATTTGGGGCTTACAATTTTTGTTCTACTTTTAGACATATTGCATCATTGGGTGTATTTTATAATATGTAACTTCAGTAAGTATGGAATTTACCTGATACTCCTATAAAAGAAAAAAGACAAAGGAATAATTCAGCATGTAATTTATGAATAAATATAAGAACATACAGAAAGGATTTCTTTTATGTAAAAATTGTTCTAATGCAGCTCTTAAATATCCTGTGTTGACTTTACATTTGTGAACATAGGAAATAGGATGAAATATTGTGCTTTTAGCTATAATGGTGACCTTTTTATGTAGTATCTCAGTTACTGCCTGATGGGAAATTGGTGCCCTGTGGTTGATATATAATTTCCTATCCAATGCAGGGTTTCATATTTAGAACTTTCCTGGTTTAGAAACTATAAATTATTTATGCATTTTCAAGCTTTTTAAACCCAGCTATGGCAGGTTGGGATCTTGCCAATCTTCGTCGAAACAGTCTAAATAATTTATCTTGTGTTCCTTCAATGAACAATACATTCGAAAGCCCAAGAAATGTTAAGTGAGTTTTATTTTCTTTTGGACTATGCTGAGGTCAGGTAGGTTAAGCTCTTCAACATTCTTTGAACTTTTCTTGGTTCCTTGTCTTCTCTCAGTGTGCTAATTTTTTTATTTTTACATTGTTTCTTTTAGAAGACATTTCCACTTTATTGAGTTTTTGCTTAGAATCCTTTACTTCCCATTAATTAGCTCAGTTAAATTTCCATACATTGTGAGTTTCAGTTATAAATAAAAGAATATCTTGGCAGATAAATAAAAGAACTATTTTATTTTTAGATCCCAGTATCTTCTAGGAGTATGAGTAATGAATTAATGTAATTTGATTTTACTTAAATAAATGAAAAAATAAGGCTTTCTCCTCCCATAAAGATTTAAAGCCCCAGAAACTCTATAGAGTATCTATGAGTCATAAATGGAGTCCTGGTACGGCACTGGTAGGATAAGCATTGGGTCATTAACCTCAAGGTCGGCAGTTCAAACCCACCAGCTGCTTCTTGGAAACCCTATATAGGGTTACTATGAGTCAGAACTGACTCAATGGTACCTAAAAGCAACAACAACATTCAATAAATAGAAATTTGCACAGTGTCTAAACAATATTAAATTTAATCCTGATAGTTACAACATTCTCTTCCATAAAACATCGATTATCAAGTGACTAGGGTTTTAACTTTTCATTTAAAACTGCATTTCTTAGTTCTCAATCTCATTTTTTTATGAATAGGTGAAGATCATTTGGAATATTGATTAAAACTATGAACTTAACCTTGAGAACAATGCTAACAAACAGAAAATGCTGTGTCAAGAGGTGTATAGATTTTCTGATGCTTGTACATGGTGGGCTCCTGCTCTATGATCATTAAATGAGTCCTTGAAACTCTTGATTGCTGGCATTTTCTTGAGTTTTCCTTATCTAAAAACTCATATCTCATATTACCAGTTTTTTAGACATGTTCCAGGGATTTTTGGAAATAACATATATTCATTGTCTGGCACTGTAGAATAAGCACTAATCTGCAAGTTCAGTTTGAACTGCAAAGCCGGTCGTTCAAATCCTCCAGCCGATATTTGGAAACCCTATGAAGGGTTGATATGAGTTGGAACTGACTGGATGGCACTTAATAACAACAACAACACTGCCTTCATATTAGATGTGGAAGTCTATATAAACTGGCCTCATTCATAGAATTAAAGTCCAAATTTTGTAAATATCTATTCTACCATTTACATATTTTAATGGTATACTATAATAATGGTTCACAATTGTTATGCAGTTCTGTTGATTCATCCTTAATGAAAAATAGAAATCATTGTATATTTTGGAAAGTTTTTGGTTATAAATGATATAATATTATAACAAAATTCTGATTTCTTTGTTTCTTCTTGCATAACACATCTTCACCTATCCTTTTATGTTGGATATCCTCCCATCACATCCTCTTTGTTGTGGTTTTTGTGAATCATTTATAACTGAGATTTGTTTTGAACTGAATAAGAATATTTAACTTTTATTTGAGGGGTTTATTTTTTCTACTATAAATAATATGCTTAATCTTTGATCCTCTATCATCTTGCTTTACATTTTCATTTTTGTTCACTTGACTTTCTCTCTATATAAAGGCTATGATATTTGTAGATGGATATTTACCTTTGATGCAAATACATCTATGAATGTGGTGGACCATACAGGGGGCATGATGAAAACTTCTTAGACATTGTCAAACACCTTGAGGTGTGGCTTGGGGTCTCAGAACCAAAGTCTCATGGGTACAGCATAATCAGGTGGCATAACATGGTATGAAGACAATGTATTTTGGTGAGTATCAATTGGGATCTTAAAAGCTCCTGAGGGCTTATCTAAGGTACAACTATTTCTCTCCATGTCTAGGGGAAAGAAAAGTGATGAAAATTGAAGTAATTTGGAATCAATTAGTTCAATGGACTAATGGAACACATGGACTCTGAGACCAGAAAAACTAAATGGTTCCTGGCTACCTAACTGATCTCAAGGGATCCCATTAGAAGGTACTGGATAAAGTGGGAGAGAATGTGGAACAAAACTCAAAATTATAAAAAAGACCTGGATTACTGGTCAGAAAGAGACTGGAGGAATCCAAGACTATGGTCCTTGGCCACCATTCAGGACTGGAAAGGAATTCATCCATGTGACCCAATTTTCAGGTAAGCAATTGTTGTTGTTGTTAGGTGCCATTGAGTCAGTTCTAACTCATAGAACCCTGTAGAGGGTTTCTGAGGAGTGGTTTGTGGGTTTGAACCAGCCACCTTTTAGTTAGTAGTCCAGTGCTTATCCTACAGCACCATACCAGGTAGCTAAGTATAAAAGGAATAACAACACATGTACAGAATGCTCACCATGGAATAGTCAACAATTCAAGATCAAAAGAGCAACATTTACCTAAGGACAAAGTTCATAAGGGGTGGGAAGGAGGGTGGAATGGAAATAAGAACCCTAAGAAAGAAGTGGGATAATTGTTACATGGAGGAGATTGCAATTATTGAGATGAAACAAAGTGTACGATTTATTGAATGTAAACATTCACTCATTTCATAATAAAAAGTTTCAAAAAAAGACTATAATTTTTTTTTTGCCTTTATCCACTACAGTAGGTAAGGCATATATGTATACAATTTTAGAAATGTACATGTTATTTAACTATCTTTGAGTAACAAATCACTGCAAGTTTAAGTAACAAAATTACAACCTCTTCTTTAACTCAGTTTTTGTGGTTAACAATTAAGATGGACCTTTGATAGTTAAATTGGAATTCATCATGCATTTAGCAGTTGGTTTTGCTTCTAGTGGTAGTCTGGTTGTAAGCTAAGGTGACAGAGGGCAGCTGGGTCAGATGTCTGTCATCAAATAAGCTTGCACCCATAGCAACTTGGTAGGATTGAAAAAGAGAGGGCATCTAGAGGGGCCAGCCAAGTTTCCAGAAGACAGAGCCAATAGCTATAGAGAACAATTTACTAGGAAGTTTTTCCTAGGGACCAGAGCTAGGTGTTAATCAAGAAACATTTCCAACATCTGAACAGGGGACATAGCAACATTTATTCGGCCAGATTTCAGAATTCCTATGGATCATAACTGTGACATGCCTTTAGTTCTTCCCATTTAAAAAAAATGTGAGTGTCTGTCTTGACTATCCTGCCTTGGCTCACACTTATAGTTTGAGTATGTGGGAGACAGATATCTTATCTTTTATATATCATAGGTCTCTTCTGTCATAATTCGGACATATTGTCAGGCGGGACCAGTCGCTTGAGAAGGATATCATGCTGGGTAAGGTGGAGGGTCAGAGAAAAAGAGGAAGATCCCCAGCGAGATCGTTTGGCAAAGTGGCAGCATCAATAGGCTCAAGTGTGGCAACGATAGTGAGGTTGGCCAAGGATCGGGCAGTGTTTCATTCTGTTGTGCATAAAGTCACTATGAGTTGGTACCGACTCGATGGTACCTAACAAAATGGTCAAGAGGAGCCTTATTTGGGCCAGATTCATCTACCAGGTGCACATCATTACATTAGTGTACATATTATTACATTAGTGCACATCATAAGATCTTAAACTTTGAACATAATATTATAATTTGTAGTATTTCAGGAGAGGAAGAAAATATTTTGCCTATGAGAAGGATATGAATAATTATACCCAGACATCAGACTGTGGTAGATTATTTGCAAAATTAACCAGAATTATTCCCTCCCCATGTCCATACTCCTTTGCAGTCTGACTTTGCAAAATTTTCCAGTAAGTATCAGAGTCAATTTTTCTACTCCTCAAATCTGGGCTGGCCTTGTGATTTGTTTTGAATAACAGAATGTAATGAAAGTAACTTCATGTCCTAGGCCTGGATCTCAAGAGGCCTTGTGTGTTTCTAATTGCTCTTTTATAAACATCTCCAGTTGCCATGTGAAAAAAAAAACACACACAAAAAACAAAAAAAACCCCACAAACCATCCCGCAGAAACATGGATAACTGGAGGGAGCAAAGATGAGCTGTCCCAACAGTTGTTAAAAACCGTGGAATCAGTCCTGACTCATAGTGACCCTGTACAAGGTTTCCGAGGCTGCAAATCTTTATGGGAGCAGAAAGCCTCATCTTTCTCCTGGAACAGCTGGTAGTTTCGAACTGCTGACCTTAAGGTTCACAGCCCAATTCATAACCACTATACTACCAGAGCCCCAGAGACCCTCCTACATTACTTAGCCTCCAGTCCACCAACAGCTGACCTCAGATACATTAGTGAGACCAGCTAAAAACAGAATATCTTGTCAGTTGAACATAATCTAAATTTCTAATCCATAGGATCATAAATTAATGCTTAAATGGTTGTTGTTTTAGCCTGGTAAGTTTAGGAGTAAGCTTATTTATATGTTGTTGTTGTAGTTAAATGCTGTCGAGTTGATTCCAACACACAGAGACCCTGTATAGAGTTTCCGAGGAGCAGCTGGTGAGATTGAGCCACCAACCTTGCAGTTCAAATGGCTTTGCAGTCTGGCGCATTAACCAATAGCATCACACCAGGACACCCTAGTTATATGAGGAGGCTTCAAAAACTCATGAAAACTTTCCACAAAGTCTTTTGAAGTCTATTCATTCAGTACATGTAAAATATATCTGATTAACTTTTATACTGGTTTCTTTTCAGTTTTTCAAGAACATTCCAGAAATTATGTCTGCATCACATTTAATACATGTATTCACATTTGCAATCACTATGATAATGAAGAATTAAGCAGATATTTATGCTTAGTTTCAGATTGTTATTATATTTTTTATGTAATTGTTATTGTATTTTTAGATTTAATTCTACATATTTAATTAAAATATCCAAAAATGACTGGAACTACACACTGACGAAGAATTGCCAGAGATTCAAGCTGGATTCAGAAGAGAACATGGAATGAGAAATATCACTTCTGACATCAGTTGGATCTTGACTAAGAGCAGAGGATACCAGAAATGTTTATCTGTGCTTTATTGACTATGCAATTTGATTGTGTGGATCATGATAAGCTATGGACAACACTGCAAAGAATGAGGAACCTGCACATAGACCAAAAGGCAGTTGTTCAGACAGAGCAAGGTTTAAACCAAATGGTTTAAAATTAGGAAAGGTGTGTGCCAGGGTACTCTTTCACCATACTTATTCAATCTGTATGCTGAGAAAATAATCTGAAAAATTGGATTATACTAAGAATGATTTGGAATCTAGGTTGGAGGGAAAATACATTAGCAGCCTATGATATGCAAATGTTACAGCCTTGCTTGCTGAAAGCAGTGAGGATTTAAAATATTTACTAATGAAGATCAAAGACTACAGTTTTCAACGTGGATTACACTTCAATGTAAAGAAAACAAAATCATCACCACTAGAGAATAAATAGCATCATGATAAATGGAGAAAAGATTGAAGTTGTCCAAGACTTCATTTTCTTGGATCAACAATCAACATTCATGGAAACAGCAGTCAAGAAATCAATGTATTGTATTAGGCAAATCTGCTGCACAAGACCTTTTTAAAGTATTTAAGAGCTAAGATACTAAGGTACACCTTATCCAAGCTAGTGGTGTTTTCAATAGCCTCATATGCATGTGAAATTGGACAATGAATAAGGAAGTCTGTAGAAGAATCAATGTATTTAATGTTGGAGAAGAATATTAAAATTATCATGGAGCAGGCTCTCCACAAATTTGATACTGGCCAGCCCTGGGCTAGCTCTAGGAGAAGTAACTGAATGACTTGAGGAGAAGAAAAAAACGAGGGAAAAAAAAAAAAAGAAAAAAACTGGTGATAGGTCAGAGTGGTACAGCATGACCATCTTGAAATTTCTCAAGTCAGCTTTGAAGGCAAGTGTCCATTAGGTGTAGAGACTTTCAGTTGAAAGACTTTTCAGTAAGATGGCGGACTTGACAGACATATTGCATGGACCCTCTGCAACAAAGATATAAGAGCCATCCTACCAGCCTCTCTGAGAGAAAGATGAATATCTCGTTCCCACAAAGATCTATGACCCTGGTGAACTATGACCAGGGTTAGTTATGGGCCCGGGTGGGCTATAGCCCTGGGCGAGTTACTGCCGGGGATGAACTACTACCCAAGAGAAACCCTGATACCCAAACAAAAGAAAAATTATGGAAACATATTAAAACTTCATGCCTAAAGATAGAAACTCAATCCCAGTTAAGGATTTGGGATAGGAGGAGGGAAGGCTGTGTGTCACTGTTATTTTGAAACTGTGGATTATATAACTGTTCAAACAAACAAACATACAAACAAAAGAAACAATCTATGATGGCCATGAGGGGTGAGGGAGTGGAAAAATTATTCATGGACTAGAGGGCAGACTCATGTTGATATATGTGATAGGGCAGACAATATACAAGAGGGAGGTTAGGAGAGGAAAGGTGAAGTTTGCCTGAGATGGAGGAATGTAATAGTGAATAGAGGTAAATGCTGTTAACTATTGGTACATGGAGGATACTGCAAACATATGATTTGTTCAATGTATAACTGATGATCTGCTCTGTAAACCTTCACTCAATTCCTAATAAAAAGTTAAAAAAAAAAAAAAGTATCATGGATTACCAAAAGAACAAAAAATTTGTGTTGGAAGAAGTACAGCTAGAATGATCCTTAGAAGCCAGGATGGCAAGACTTCATCTCTCAGACTTCACACTTATTATCATGAGGGACCAGTTCCTGGAGAAGGACCTCATAGTTGGTAAAGTAGAGGGTCAGTGAAAAAGAGGAAGACCATCAATGAGATGGATTAACATAGTGGCAGCAGCAGTGGGCTCAAATGTAACAATTGTGAGGATGGCACAGGATCAGGCAGTGCTTCATTCTGTTGTGCATGACTCGATGGCACCTAACAACAACAAAAGCTTAAACACTTTCTCTTCCCTCTGTCCTATGTAAGGTGAAGGTAGTTGTAGTTGTTAAGTGCTATCGAGTCAGTTCTGACTCATAGTGATCCTGTATAGGGTTTCCAAGAAGTGGCTGATAGGTTTGTGGTTAGCAGTCCAGTGCTTACCTTACAGTGTCACACCATGACTTTTATGTAAGGTGAAGGTAGTAGGATTTCTATACTTCTCTTAGGACTCTTTACATGTTTCTGCTCCCAAATTATTAGCAATACATTATAATGTAAATATTGTCAAAGCTGATAGAATTTTTGTTTTGTTCTAGAATTGAAATGGTGACTCTGTGAATTTTGACAGGTTGATTCTGTAAAATAAAAATAAACAAACATTACCATATAATTAACATGTAAGTATTATTCACTGCAGAAACTATTCTGTAAAATTATATTTCTTTGAATTTACTCTTCTATTTTCTCTGTTCACAATTGCTCTTGCTTCTAGTATTTGGATGTTGAACATCCTGAGGTCCTTTATACTTCTATTGTTTCTTTTATTGACCAACTTTTGTTTTCATAGTTCATTATTCAAGGATATTTCTTTATCTTCCATCATTTCTAATGAAATCCAGCAAAAGACATTTAAAAATTTTCTTAGCTATAATTCCTATTCCATAAATGAATAAAATTAGGTTAAATGTACTAAATAGTTAAGAAACTATAGGGCAAGTTGTTTTTTTGTGTGGTTAAGTGCCACACAAATAAAAATTGAAATCTTTCAGGAAAGTGAGGCAGCACAGGAGGCACTCACTCATCTCTGTCAAGAAATTTGGAAGACAACTGTCTTGCTGACTGATTGAAAGAGATCAATGTTTATGCCCATTCCAAAGAGAGGT
>NW_006408577.1:1022002-1023781 GCF_000296735.1 Chrysochloris asiatica
CTGTCTGCGCACCTACATTTTGGTGACTAGAGGGGTGCCTGAGTGAGTGGACACCCTACCCCCAACCCCTGAGGGTTCTACTACACATGTGCGCATGTCTTCTCAAAATTTAAAGGAACAGTTGCCACTTAAAACAAAATGGCAGCAAAAAACAGCCACAGCTGGCCCTGAACTGATTATTCACTGAAAAAAAAAAAAAAAAGGCCTGAAATGGACAAGCGGATTAAAAGGAAACAGGCTGAAAATTAAATACTGAGTTACATTATAACGACCAACAGTGGCATCTTGAAATTTTTTAGGTGGCCTTGAAGGCAAGCAGCCAAAAGAGACATTAAAATCATACTCATAGTAGGGTATAGATTTTTTATTTTCTCTTCTCTCTTTTCTGCGATTATAGACTACAGCATCCAATCTGACTTGTTGTTTTTTTTTTTGTTTTTTTTTTTTGCTGTTGCTGCTTTGTGTTTTGGTCCTCTCTTTACCTTGAGGGGGTTCTTTCTCTCCCTACATTACCCAAGAACAGACAGTAATTGCTGTCATATAACCAAGCTACAATCACACCCTATAAAATCCCACAATCCAGGCAAGAACCAATACTAGCTGCCATACACCAAGTAGGTAGCCAACACCTGTGACAGCTACTCTGAGTTGAATAATAAAAAGAGTGAAAAGAGAAGTCCATATCCTGATAATATCTACCCGGAGGCAATCAGAAAGCATAAAAAAATACCAAAACACACACCTATCTAAGTATTAAGGCCACAGCTAACTACTGAATATGCCTAAGAAACAGAAACAGATGACCATATCAGCACATAGCAAGAAATGAGATAAAGTAACTGAGACAAATGACCTGGAGGTAGACCTATATTTCATAATGGAAGGTGGGCAGGCTTTGGAAATGCATGAAGGAATTCAGAAAAATGTATCAAAACACTTTAAAATGGAGTTGAGAAAAATAAGGAAGGGGTCAGGAAAGGGCTATAGGAACAATCAAATAAGACAGATAGAGCATTGGAAACAATTCAAAACCTACAGAAAGAGGTCCAAAAAATTAATAATAGAATATCATAAATGGACAAAACACTGAAAGAGCAAAGGAGTAGAATTGAAGAGATGGAAGCCAGAACTAGTGAGCTGGAAGATAAATCTCTTTATACTACTAAGATAGAAGAGCAAGCAGAAAAAAGGATAAAAAAGTCTGAAGAAGGCCTAAGATTTATGTTGGACGACATGAAGAGGAATAACTTACGAATTATCGGCATTCTGGGACAGGAAGAGTCACACAAGCCCATGGAGGAAATAGGTGAAGAGCTTCTGGAAGAAACTTTCCCTAACATCCTGAAAAGTGAAAAGGTAGCATTGAAGAAGTACAACAAACCCCAGGAAGGCTAGACCATAAAAGAAAATCACCAAGACATATAATAATCAAGCTCTCCAAAATCAAAGATAAGGACAGAATCCTGAAAGCAGACAGGGAAAAAAGAAGTGTTACATACAGAGGCAAGCAAATCAGATTAAGCTCGGATCTCTCAGTAGAAACCATGCAAGCAAGAAGGCAATGGGGAGACATATACAAAACCCTGAAAGAAAAAAAAAAAAACTGCCACCCAAAAATTAGCTACCCAGCAAAGCTGTCAATCAAATACGACAGTGTAATCAAAACATTCCAGGATAAACAGAAGCTAAAGGATTTTGCCAAAGCCAACCCTGCAGTGCAAAATATCCTAAAGGTAGTTCTGTGGACTGAGAACCAACAAGAACAGACACAAACAGAGA
>NW_006408577.1:1043806-1063581 GCF_000296735.1 Chrysochloris asiatica
TTTATCACCAAGGTCATATTTTCTAAAACCAATTTTCAACTTTCACATTCCAATAATCAGTAATTATTATTGCATATTTATTGCATACTTGATCAATATCAGACTGAAGAAGTTGGTAAAAATCTTCAATTTCTTTATCTTTGGCATAAATTTTAATAAAAATATTAACTGGTCTTTCTTATAGATGATCAGTTGTTATAAAGTAATATGGTATCCATATATAAATATGGATTTTCGTAATAGTTTTGATATAACTCTTCTACTTTTGCTACCTGTTTTTACAGACTACTCTAAAACAGGTATTTGTATGCCTTTTTATATAAGTTCCTTAATTAATGCCTTTGCTCAGTTTCATAGAACATATTATATACATGATTGCAAGATTATTTTTCACATAATCAAAATGTACTGTTTCTGTTAACTCTATCTCCTGTGTTATAACATAATTAACAAATGATGTGACTCTCTTTTCTTGTTAGAAAATTAAACCGCTTCCATTTTAGGCTCCAACAACAATTTTTAGGCTAAACATTAATTTTTTTTAATTCCAAAATATCCACTAGATGGTGCTATTGGAATGCAAACTATGTAATTTCACTTGCGTTGCTATGTCTATATTAATAAAACCTTTCATTTAAAATCCATCATAGCATGCCATTTTGGCTTGTAAAGCAGGTCTGTTCCCTCCTGTACAAAGTGGATTGGGATGTTTTAGTACAAAGGTATAAGAGACCACATGATATTCTGCAGGATCCTAGTAAAACAGTAACAGACAGCTTTTGTCTAACCTTCATCTAAACCACTTCTCATTCTTACTTGGCAATTTTTAGTGCAACGATTAAATGCTCAACTGCTAACCAAAAGGTTGATAGATAAAACTCATCCTGAGTCTCTCTGAGAGAAAGACCTGGTGGTGTGCTCCTGTAAAGATTGCAGCCTAGACCCCCCTATCAAATGGGGTTAATGTGAGTCAGTACCAATTTGATGGCACATTAACAACAGACTGCTGTGGAGATATCTAGGGACAACCCCCTAGTAATGACTTCTTTGGACTTTGGTCACTCCCTTCTCTGTGAGATACCTTACCTCCTCAGCTGATTTATAGGACTGCTGGATTTATTAGATTATTAATTATTAGCAATGAACTAATCTTTGACAATTTGCCCAGCGTTCTCAAAGGGAGGTCCCAGAACAGCAGTATCACCTGGAAATTTGTTAGAGATGCAAATTCTCTGGCTCTAAGTCTGACCTACTGAATTAGAACTTCTAGAGGCGCAATTTCTCATAATTAAGGAGTTCTGGTGGTACTGAAAGATAAGCACTAGACTGCTAACCTAAAGGTCATTGGTTCAAAGCCACCTGCTGCTCCTTGGACACACTATATAGGGTTGGAATCCACTCAATGGCAGTAGGTTTATTTTTTGGTTTGGAGCTCATAATTTGGAGTTTCACAAGCCCTCCAGGTGTTTCCAATGTTAGGTAGATGTGAGAACCACCCTGTTAACTCTCTCCTGGTAACAAAACTGCCTTATCCTATTTGGACTAACCTCTCTCCAGAAAGCCACTGATCAACAACTTTGCAGGTGGGAAAGCATATGTTGAAAGCAGTGTATGTATTTCTGACTTTACCTACACAGAGGGCTACTCATCTCTCCTTGGGTTCTATCTGCTGCCATGGATTCCTCCATTACAAAGGAATATTGAAGTCCATGTCTGAACATGTAAATGAAGTCGTTCACATTTTTCCTGAGGAAAAAGGAGTGCCATGCTCAGAAAGGCAGCAAGATGGCAGTCTTGTGCCTATTTTGTCTCTGCAGTACAGAAAGGCAGTTTATGGCGACTGCATGTAGCCAAAGCAAGGCGATCTGTTTGTCTTTTTTTTTTTTTTAATTTAACTGCAGATTGAGTCAGAACCCGCAGAAAGAAAAGATTTGATAAGTGGGTCAGAGAGCACTATATAAGACTGTGACCCACTAGTGTCCCATTCCACTGAGTGTGAGAATTTAGGAAGACCCAAAACAAGGAGAGACAGCCAATCAGCTGCTCAATCAAGGAGCTCAAACAGGTGTTTACTAACGCACTCTCTTTTGTCTTTTGATTGTAATTGACTCCAGGCAGTACCTGGGTTATAATATTTATCACTTCCATTTAACCCCTACAACCTATAGTTATGACCCAACATCCACAAAGCTTATTTTATTAAAATTTTGAGGGATATACAATGGTTTGTAATAACAAATGAATGCTACTTTATGACACACATCAAACATTATTATACTAATGTATTATTATATTTTAAATGTTTTAGTGTATCTGAAAGTGTTTCTTTACATAGAAAGGTACATTATATAGTATATGCCAAGACAAACATTTGACTAATATATCTGAAAGGTACCTAACTGTTCCAATTTAGGTACAAATACCATGGAACTCTTTCATAATCTGGGGACTGCCTGTGCATGCACATAAAAATTACTTGGGAAGCTTTTAAATCTCCTGATGTCCAGGCCAATCTTATCAGAGTCTCTGATACTTAGGGTGACTCTAATGTGTATTCGAGGAGCTCTGGTAGCGTAGTGGTTACGAATCGGGCTGCTAATCTCATAGTCAGCAATTCGAAACTACCAGCTGTTCTGCGAAAGAAAGAAGAGGCATTCTGCTCCTGTAAAGATTTACAGCCTCGGAAACCCTGTACAGGGTCGCTATGAGTCAGAACTGACTCCACGGCACACAGCCAGCCAATGTGTACTCAGGGCTGGGAATCACTATATTAAAGACACTGATATAACATTTGTGACAAAGTTGTTTCAATTTAGAAGTCTTACTTGTTGCTTCACATTCTAATGTGGGGTTTTTTTCAATTTGGCTAGTTTTGATATTCAAAATGGAGGGATTTTGTTCTACTTCCAAAAGGTATTTCATTTTACATTTCAAACCACTTTATTCTCCTTCCTCCTTTCCCCTTTTTTTTCTCACTTTCTTTAACTCCATCTTCCATCCCTTGTTAGGCTGCTTTTATTAAGTGCTTTCAAGTCAGTTCCACCTCATAGCAACATTGTACAACAGGCCTATACCATCCTCACCATTGATATGTTTCAGCCTATTATTGCAGCGACTGTGTCAATACATCTTTTGGAGGACTTTCTCGTTTTTTGCTGATGTCTTTCTTCTGGGATTTGTCCCTCCTGATAACATACCCAAAGTACATGACACAAAGTCTTGCCATCCTTGATTTGGCTGTACGTCTTCTGTCTTTGCAACATCAAATGAGCCCTGTAGGTTAAACACTGGACAGCTAACCACAAAGTCAGACGTTCAAATGCATCAGCTGCTCTGTGGGAGAAAGATGAAGTTATCTGCTCCCCTAAGATTTACAGTTTCAGAAACCCTATGTATGGCCACTGGAACTCTGAATCAACTAGAGGGCAGTACATTTGTTTGGAGTTTTAAAGCTATCACAATTGAGCGTCCTGGATACAGTAGGGAAAAAATTTGCAACAAACTTGAAATCATAATAAAGATCAAGCAAGTGTACTGTTCTGAGAGAGACTGGTGGAATCCCTGAACCTGTGGTCCTATTCATTCTTCAGGGTTAGAGCTGAACTTGCTTTCTTGGCTCAAATTTCAGTAAAACAATACACAGGACTATAGAGCAAATAATAACATCAGGGAGGTATACACTCCTTAGAACAATCAACCATATGAGATCAAAAGGGCAGAATTTGCCCAGGGACACAGCTCAGAGGCGTAAATGGATAGGAAAGAAGTTTGACTTCTTTCAGTAAACACAGGAAGTAAGTAAGAAGAGTGCAGTTACGCTGTGGGTACTGCAATCAGTGTCAGAAAACATAGTGTGTATGCACTGTTGGATGAAAAACCAATTTGCTTTGTAAATTTCCACTCAAATCATAATAAAAATTTAAAAATAAAATAAAAACAGAAATAAAACCCCAAAAGTATCAACTTTTCTTTGGTTTTCCTTATTCATTCCCAGTTTTCAAATGCATATGAGGCGATTAAAAATACTATGGCTTGGGTCAGACATACCTAGTCCTTTCTCAAAGTGACATCTTTGATTTTTAACACTTTAAAGAGGTCTTTTACATAAGATTTGTTCAATGCCATTTACATCATCTGGTTTCTTGATTTCTGTGAATTCAAGTAAAATTAAATCCTTAACAAGGTGATCTGATCTTTTCTATTTATCATGATGTTGCTTATTGGTTCAGTTGTGAGGGATTTTGTTTTCTTAATGTTGAGGTGTAATCCATACTTAATAGGTGCTTCAAATCCACTTCACTTTTAGCAAGCAAGATTATATCATCTGCATATTTCAGGTTGCTAATGAAACTTCCATTAATCTTGATAACTGTGCTCTTCTTCATATAGTTATACTTTGTGAATTATTTGTTCACTGTACAGATTGGATAAGCATGGTAAAAGACTACAACCTTGGCACACACCTTTCCTGATATTAAATCATGAATTACCCTCCTGTTCTGTTCAAATGACTGCCTTTGTTCTATGGGCGGATTCTAAAAGAGCAAAATGTAAGGGTTCTGGAATTCCCATTCTTGACAATGTTATCCGTAATTTGTTATGATCCACAGAGTCTAATACCTTTGTATAGTTAATAAAACACAGGTAAACATCTTTCTGTTATTCTCTGCTTTCAGCCAAGATCCACCTGATGTCCTCAATGATACATATCCTCCTCTTCTGAATACAATTTGAATTTCTGGCAGTTCTCTGTTAATGTATTGTTTCAATCATTTTTCAATTATTTTGAAAAATTTTTACTTGTGTGTGATATTAAGGATTTAAAAGCCAAATCATGATGAAACAAAGTATGTGATTTGTTGAATGCAAAAAGGATGATGTGTTTTATAAATCTTCACTCAATTCTCAACAGAAGGGTAAAAACAAAACAAAAAAAACCCTGCCATAGAGTTGATTCAAACTGAAAGTGACCCTATATTGAGTTTATGAAATTATAAATCTGTATGAGAGAAGACAGCCTCATCTTTCTCACTCAGGAGTGCTGGTGATTTTGAACTGCTGACCTTGAGGTTAGCAGCCCAATGCCTAACCCACAGCACCACCAAGCTTCCTTAATAGTAATGATGTTGTTGTTGTTGTTATGTGCCGTGGAGTCGGAACCGACTCATAGTAATGATACTGTTCTATAATTTATGCATTCTGTTGGCTCACCTTTCTTTGGCACACATATATAGGTTTCCTCTAGTTACTTGGTCTTGGAGCTGTCTTCCAAATTTCTTGGCATAAATTAGTGGGTGCTTCCATCATTGCATCTATTTTTTGAAACATTTTATTTGTATTCTGTCAATTCCTGAAACCTTGTTTTTTGCCAATGCCATTTGTGCATCTTGGATTTCTTCTGTCAGTACCACCAATTTTTGATGATATACTGCTTCCTGAAATGAGTGAATGTTGACCAGTTATTTTTGGTACAGTGACTCTGTATATTCTTTCCATTTTATTTTAACGCTTTCTGCATTGTTCAATCCCCCCTCACCCCCCAATAGAATCAATCAATATTTCAAGTTGAATCTTGACGGTTCTCTTTAGTTTTTTAGCTTGAGAAATACTGAGTATGTTCTTCACTTTTAGTTTTCCAACTCCAGGTCTTTATACATTTAATTATAATACTTTACTTTGTCTTCTCGAATCACCCTTTGACATCTTCTATACTTCACCATACCTTCCATTGGCTTTGGTGGTAGTGGTTGTGTAGTCAAGTCATTTTGACTCCTAGTGTCCCTGTATAGGGTTTCCAGGAAGCATTTGGTGGGTTTGAACTGCCAACCTATGGGTTAAAACTGACCTTGTGATCCAGTGCTTATCCTATAGGGCCGCACTATTGGCGTTAGCAATTCTTGATTTAAGAACACATTTTGGAGTATTTTCTGACATCTATTTAGTTTCTCTTTTCTTAGTGACCTTTTGCTTTCTTCATGTATAAGGTCCTTGAAGCCATTTTACAATTTATCTGATCTTCAATTATTTGTGTTTAATACATAACATCTATTCTTGAAATGTTCTCTGAATTCATGTGAGATTTACTCAAGTTTGTGCCTTGCCTCTAGTGGATTTGTTTTCATTTTCTTCAGCTTGAACTTGCACTTGCTTATGAGCAATTGATGATCTTTTCCACAGTTAATCCATGGCTTTGTTCTAATTATTGGTATTGAGTTCCCCCACACCCATTGTCTCTTTACATAGATGTAGTCAATTTGATTCCTTTGTATTTTGTTTAGAGAGGTCCACATGTATAGTTGTTGTTTAAGTAGTATTTGGTGCATACATTTGAAAAAACAGTCCTATTAGTTGGTCTTCCTTGTAGATAGATGGATATTATCCTATCACTGGACAGCATTGTGTTGCAGGGTAGATTTTAGGATGCTCTTTTTGACAACGAATGTGATGTCATACTTTGATTTGTCATTCCTGGCATGGTAGACTGTTCATTTGATTCAAAATGACCCATAACAATCAGTGATTCTTAGTGATGTCAAACTTCTAATCTTTACATATATGTGCACATTCTAAAGAAAGTTGATCCAACAGAATGCATAAATTATCTAACAGGATATATTATATTAAGGAGCTCTGGTGGTGTAGTGGCTACAATCGGGCTGCTAATCTCATGGTCAACAGTTCAAAATTACCAGCTGTTTTGCAGGAGAAAAATGAGACTTTCTGTTCCAATAAAGATTTACAGCCTCGGAAACCCTGTACAGGGTCACTATGAGTTGGAACAGACTCCACAGCATATTACAACAACAATAACAAGAATCATTTATATTAAGGAGCCTCAATGGTGCTTTGGGTTAGGCATTGGGCTACTAACCTCAAGGTCAGCAGTTCAAAGTCACCAGTAATAACTGACTAGGCTTGTTAATGCTTACACTATGAATCTCTATGCATTCCATTTCGTTTCAATGACTTCCAGTTTTCCTAGGTTCATACTTCATACATTCCACATTCCAATTACTGAGAAGTATTTGTGTTCCCTCATTGAGTCATGCCATTTCAGGCAATGAAGACTCTGAAATATATAGATCATATATATATAGTCACTGTTGTGAATTTAAAATGCTCTAAATCACATAACCTCCCCCCCACCCAAAAAAACAACAAACACTTGTTTGCCTTTGGCCACATGTTCTTACCTGCTCTCAGGCCTCAGTGTCTATTTCAAAGGATCTGATAGTTAACAAACAAACAAACAAACAAATCCAATTTGCATTGGGCTGGATGAAAGACTATTAATTTCATCTTATTAGTTTATGGTGATTAGACAGATTAGACAGAATGAAAACATCTGATAGTAATTGCTTTGGAAGTAGCACAGAACTGCAGAAAAGTTGGAAATTGTTCTGTGATATAAAACTTTGTTTGTCCTCAACTAGGCAAGTTTCATATGTGAATATCTTCTCTGTCAATCTGAAAATCTTCCCTGTTTCTATGTAAAATTCTTAATAATAGGTAGAATGGAACCTGGAGGGGAACATGGCTCAATGTAGCATAAAAGTATATAAAAAATTAGGGTTAGTTGTTGGCACCAACCCCATTGCCACAAAGTTGATTCAGACAGATAGAGACCCTATAGAATCAAGGGGAACTGCCTGAGGGGGTTTTGGTCTCTATGAGTCAGCACTTTACAACAACAATCTTCACCGAAAGGATCCATGGTGGCACAGTACTTAAGCTCTCAGACAGCTAACCGAAAGATCTGTGGTTTGAATCTACCAGCTACTCCAAGGAAGAAAGGTGTAGTAAATAGTCAAGAAACTCTATGGAAAATTCTATGGAAACTCTATGGGGCAGTTCTACTAAGTCTATAGGGTTGCTAAGAGCTGAAATGGACTCTAGGGCAACATGTTTGGTTTTGTTCTTGGATATCTGTAGAGGAGTTCTAGTGTGGTGCTATTAGTTAAGCACCAGACTTCGAACCACAAAGTAGGTAGTTCAAACCCACCAGGTGCTCTCTGAAAGCCCTGTCCAGGGTTGCTGAGTCAGAATCAACATGAGAGCGCTTAACAACAACATCAACTTATAGAAGTAGACTGATAGATCTTTCTCAGGAAGCAGCTGGTAAGTTCCAACCACTGACCCTGTAGTCAACAGTCCACTACCCTAAATATCTTCTGTTGTTGTTGTTATTATTGTTAAGAGTCTTTGAGTCAGCTCCAATTCATAGCAACCCTAAATATGGTTCTGAGAATGGCTGGTGGGTGTGAACAACTAAGCTTGTAGTTAAACCAAACTTACTGCCATCAAGTCAATTCTAAAGCATAGTGACCCCAGATAGGGTTTCTGAGACTGTAAATCTTTACAGAACCAGACAGCTTCATCTTTCTCCTTTGGATCAACTGGTGGGTTTGAACCACTGACCAATGTAGCCCAATGCTAATCCCACAGTACCACCAGGACTCCTTTTGGACACCAAAGAGAGAACTAAAAAGCATCTTCAGAAACTCTACTATTAGTTATTGTCATAGTTGTAAAGTGTTATAACATCTTTTTGGATTCATAGTGACCCTGTATAGGGTTTCCAAGGAGCACTGGTGGTTTTGAACCACTGACCTTTAGGTTAGCAAATCCAGTACTTATCTGATAGTGCCATACCAGGATTCCCATGAAGTCACTAATACGTTGTTAATTCTTCCTCAGGCATTCCATTTTGAATGTGAATGCTAGAAATAGTTTTATTTCACAAAAGTTTATCAGGCCATTCTCTATAAATGGAAATTGAATTAGAAAATTGGGAGATCTGGGAAAAGGGAACTCCTCAGAACAGAAGTGATTGAGAAATGGGAAAACATGGGCAATCTAGGGTTTTTTTTTTTTTTTTTTTTTGGTGGTTGTTTTTATTTTAAAATTTTAACTTAGGGATATGATGGCCTAAAACTGGAAAACTTATAGCTATTCATTTATAGGATAACTGGTCAGACTGAAAAACATTTTTTTCCCCAAGTGATGCTTTGTTAGTTTGTGGTACCAAACAGAGGCTTTCTAAATTCCAGAGACCTTTCATTACTGAAGACATGTCCAAGGCAATGTGATGTATTAATAATTTAGGCTATCGCCTGCATTTAGACCAACATTAATCAGGAAGCAGTGAACTTTTGAAATTATGGTTTGTATGTAGTTTAGATTTAAAATAACATGCAGACTCCTTGGCAAAGGGTAAGCATTTCTGTGTATGAAAGGCTGGCAAAAGGTTTGAGAGACCTATTTGGTATTGAACTTAATTTGTTTTTAATTGATAAACCTCTATTTCCGTGGTACTGTGGAAACTTTAGGCATCAGCGTTTTGCCTTCTAAAAACATAAACATATTCAATTAGTAGGAAGCCAGACCCTTTATTTCAATAGCTGCTTTTATTTTCTTTTGTTGATATGTTAAAATAGTTAAACACTCGCATTCATCTCTTCCTATTAAAGGAATTCCATCAGGGAACAGTGAGGTAACACATTTGCTGACAGCAGGCTTAGTCACCCTGCTGTGAGAAAGAGATGAATGATGTTTGTAATCTTACATCTATTGACTTTCTCCTTTTTAAAATGTATTCACCATTACTGAAAAGAAATATTGTAGACTATATTTTGTTAACAGTTTATCTTTTTCATATCTTCATTATTAAATCAAATGGTACATTTACTTACATGGTTTTGCATAAGATGAAATTGCTGCATGACATTTCTTATTGTTTATAATTTCCATTTTGAATGATGTAGTCACACATTCTTGAAATTTTATAAATGATTTCAGTGTTTATATGAGTAGTTTTCATTTTTCTTTCTTGGCTGTTTGATTGCCAAATCCTGCCCCATTTTAAGCATTATCTTGCTTTTGTTTTGAGATTTACCTGCTATTTGTCAAAACAATTTTTTAAATGACATCTCTAGTTTCCCATTAGAGCACAGCATGAGAAAGAATTGAATATAAAAGATATATATTGGTGAATATTTTCATTAGGCAAAGTCATTTTGTGGAAATTCAGAATTCCAATAAAGACAATTTGAGAAGATCAATTACTGCAAGAATTCAATACGGATCAATATTATCCTAAGATACTGTCTCCATTTTCTGAAGCATAGTATTTGTGATTCTAGATAAAATTTAATTTCTTTTAAATCCAGACTAATTTCTTCTTGATCTTGGACTTGTGGATGATGATTAATTGTATGACTGACTTAAGTCAAAATTAGTCCATTCTAGGGCATTCTGAGAGCCCTAGTATGGCACTGTACGATAAGCACTGAACTGCAAAGTCAGCGGTTCAAACCTGATAGTCACTCTCAGTATTGGAAGAAGTACAGCAAGAATTTTCTTAGAAGCCAGGAAGGACAGGCTTTGCCTCTCATACTTTGGACATATTATTAGGAAGGACCAGTCCTTGGAGAAGGGCATCATGCTTGGTAAAGTGCAGGGTCAGTGAAAAAGAGTAAGACCTCCAATGAGATGGACTGGTACAGTAGGAGCAGCAATTGGCTCAAGCGTAGCAATGATTGTGATGCTGGACAGAGCAGTGTTTCATTCTGTTGTGCATAGGGTTGCTATGAATGTCTACTCAAAGGCACATAACAACAGTCACTCTCAGAAGCCTATACAGAGTTATTCGCTATGAGTTGGAACTGACATAAGGCACACAACAACAAGGACATTCTGGAGAGTCTTGATGTTATAAGTAGGATAAGCACTGGACTACAAACTGAAAGGTTGGTGGCTCAAATCTACCAGCTGCTCCTTGGAAATCCTACACAGTGTTTCTAATTAATCAGAACCAGCTTAACTAGCACTTAACAACAAGAATAACAAGGCATTTTGGGCAGAGTCCCTCAGTAGTATGAACAGTTCATGTGCTTGACTGCTTTCCAAAAGGTTGGGGGTTTGAGTCCAATCCTCAAGAGAAAATCCCAGCCCTCTACTTTGGAAAAATCAGCCACTGAAAACCCTTCAGGAACCCAGTTCTACTCTGACATAGATGCCATCATAATGAGATGAAGCTGACTTGCTGGCAGCTTGTTTAGGATATTGTATAACTGTCCTTGAATGAGATACAGTATTTGACAATCTGAGCTGCCTCCAAGCTTCATGACTTAATAATAGTTTACCCAAGTAATTAATTTACTCTTATTTTTTCCATAGTAGAAAAAGAGAATATTTTATCTCCCTGGTTGAAACTCCGTTAAATACTAGACAATGACTATTTTATTGATTCAGAGATAGTGATCACTCCCATTTTAACACAGTCACTGTATCAAGAATAATTGGCCAACATTCAACCATTTCAGAAGGTTGAATTTATCAAGAACCTATGGCATCCAAGGAATAAAAACAAGCTGCACCTAGCAAAAAACAAGGCTCTGGTAGCGTAGTGGTTACGAATTGGGCTGCGAACCGCAAGGTCAGCAGTTCAAAACTACCAGCTGCTCCGCGGGAGAAAGATGAGGCTTTCTGCTCCCGTAAAGATTTACAGCCTTGGAAACCCTGTTCAGGGTCACTATGGGTCGGAACCGACTCAATGGCACTTAACAACAACAAGGAAATTACAAAATACCAATTGAGATGTTCCAACAAAAGGATGCAACATTAGAAATACTCACTTGTCTATGCCAAGAAATTTGGATGACAGCTACCTAGCCAGCCATCTGGAAGAGAACCATATATGAAGCCCATTTTAAATACAAGTGTTCCCCAAAAATGCTGGAAGTAGCAAACAATATCAGCAATATGAAATTCTGATGTGACACTGTAGTGCAAGCACTGGACTGCTAACCATAAGGTCAGTGGTTCAAACCCATCCACTACTGCTCAGAAAGTCTACACAGAGTCACTATGAGTAAGAACCGACTCAATGGCACTTAACAACACCAGTGTCATTAATATCACACACAAGTAAAATTTTGCTGAAGATCACACACAAGTAAAATTTTGCTGAAGATAATTTAAAAAAATTGCAGTAGTACATCAACAAAGAACTGCTAGACATTCAGGCAAAATTCAGAAAAGGATATGGAACAAGGAATATCGTTGCAATGTCAGATGGATTGGGGCTGAAAGCAGAGAATACCAAAAAATGTTTACCTGTGTTTTATTGACTATGCAAAGGCATTCAATTATGTGCATCATAATAAATTATGGATAACATTGTAAAGAATGAAAATTCCAGAACTTCATTGTGTTCATGTGGAACCTGTACATTGATCAAGAGACAGTTGTTACTACAGAACAAGGCAATATTTCATGGTTAAAAATCAGGAAAGCTGTGTGCCAGAGTTGACCAATCTGTATGCTGACGAAATAATCTTAGAAGATGGATTATATGAAGAAGAATGAGCATCAGGATTGGAAGAAAATTCACTAAAATCCTTCAATATGTAGATGACACAATCCTGCTTGTCTAAAGCAAAGAAGATTTGAAGTACTTACTAATGAAGATCAAATATTACAGCAGAGAACAAAAGAGACAAAAATCCTTGTCCTCATGGAGTTTACTTTCTAGGAGAAACAGATACACCTTAAACCTAATAAATAACTGTATCTATAATATACTCACGGAGTCCTGGTGTAGTGCTTCAGGTTAATGCGCTGGACTGCAAGGTCAGGTTGAGCCGAAAAGTCGGCAGTTCAAACCTACCAGTTGCTCCCTGGAAACTCTTTACAGGGTCACTATGAGTCAGGATTGACTCGATGTTACCTAACAAGAACCACATCGAGTTGGTACTGACTCATAGCAACCCTATGCACAGCAGAATGAAACACTGCCAACCTCACTATTGTTGCCAGGCTTCAGTCCATCGATGCTGCCACTTAGCCAAACCACCTCGTTGGGGGTTCTTCCTCTTTTTCTCTGATCTTCCACTTTAGCAAACATGCTATCCTTCTCCAGTGACTGGTCCCTCCTGACAATATGTCTAAAGTATGAGAGACGAAGTTTGGCCATCCTGGCCTCCAAGGAGCACTCTGGCTGCACTTCTTCCAAAATGGATCTCTTTGTTCTTTTGGCAGCCCATGGTACTTTCAATATTCTCCTCCAACACCATAACTCTAATGTGTCAATTCTTCTATGGTCTTCCTTATTTACTGTCCAGCTTTCACATGCATATGAGGTTATTGAAAATACCGTGGCTTGGGTCAGGTGCAACAAAAATATAGTATATTAAAGCATTTTAAGTGTTGTGTGGAAAAATAAAGAAAAATAAAAAGATGGGAAATTCTGGATGAGAAAGTTTCGATTTTAGATTGGGTGTGTGGGATAGGTCTCACTAAAAATTTGACCTTTGATAAAAGATGAGCAATGTGTGGGGGTTTGGAAAGGATGAGAGCACATAGAGTAAAGTACAAACACTGAGACAGGAGAGGACCTGTCAGGGCTTATGGAGAGCAGGTGGAGGAAGGGGAAAGAGGTCAGGGAGATAATGCAGGCCAGATCTTCTAGGGCCTCTGAGGCCAGTGTAAGGACATTGGCTTTCACCCTGAGGGAAATAGGGATCTGATGTAGGAATTTTGCTGAGGAATGATGCAATGGACTGACATTTTTAAAACATCACTCTGGTTGGTAATTTGAGCTTTTATTGTTACTTTAACAGTTTTATTATGATAGTAATGGTTGCATAAGTGGAAAGAATTAAAAGTTAGGACAACATTTTAGAGTGAAATATGCACAAAGCATCATTTTCAGGTGAAATGTTCTAGTTCTTGGGACACAGAATATTCCTACCCATCCACAGCCATTTTGTCTTAGTAAAAATATTAAAGAAAGTAGCTGCTTTTATTGTAGCTTCACATATTGTGTCCGTATTTGTTCATTAATCTATTTTGTCTGCCTCTCAAGTCAAGGGCCCAAGATTCTTTATGCACAATGGTATATGTGCCAAGGTCGAGTCTTCATAGTCCAGATTTGGTGGTAAATGACAACAAAATTATTCAGTTTCTGTATTGTATTGGAATGTATGTTAGGTGCTAAGAATATAAGAATAATTAATAAGTGGCTTCTTCCTCTGTTAGCTCGGAAGCAGGAGAATAGAGAATATGTAAGGGAGTTATATGTTGGGAGTTTTGTTATCTTTCTAGATTGTTGTTGTTAAGAGCCATTGAGTTGGTTCAGATTCATAGCCACCCTATGTAGGGTTTCCAAGGAATGGCTGGTGAATTTAAACACCAGATCTTTCTGTTCAAATGTTCCTTGTAGTCCAGTGTTTAACCTGCAATGCCACACAAGATAGGAAACAGAAATATAACTCTGTCCCATTAAATTTTCACCTGTCAAGCTATTTTCTCTTGATTTCTGTTTTTATTTAAGTGGAATTTTACTTAAGACAATGTACTAGTAGGATTTTCTTGAGGAAGTTCAGGAAATGTCTTTTGCTAAATGTCTTCTCATAAATGTACTTAGACCATTTAAGCAATTAAATGCTTAAGTAGTGAGATAAAATTACTTAATGTTTATGTGGTTCTTCCATTCCAAAGGCTAGGCATATACTGTACAGTCTAAAGTTGATATTCCTTACCATGCCTCAATGGAATCAAATGTATGTTTTATCTTCAAATCATTTCTTTTATTTTCTGTAGAGCCAGCTTGTTTCATAAAAAAAAAAAAAAAAAGAACAAAATTAGGGTTTCTGTTTAAGGTTGTTTGGAAAAATATTTAGGTAACAATCTTCATTTACATAATGAATCCTGCTGTGAGATATTTTCTCAGTTGTCTAAGGGAGTTTGAAAACTTTGCGGAAAAATTCCATTATCCTTTAATTTCATTTTTCTACAGAGTTTTTGAAGCCCTCTCATATTACCCTTTACAATTTTGCCTTGAGTATCACAATCTTTTTCCCACCTGGCAAGCATTTAGTGGCTTGCTGTCTGTCAAATTGAAATCATTAATCTAAGAGTCACAAAACACACTGACCTCATCAAGAACTATCAGCTACATTAATCACATGGTGAGCAGTAATTAATACCCTTGCTGCACATCTCTGCAGATGCCAAGTGATAACTGTACCCAGAGACAGCCATTTGGTGGGTGGTCTAAGAATGGTGTTCTTTTAGGATGAATTGAGATACTTAGGTAGGAAACTTGCTGTCCAAATGAATGAAAAACTCATGATTCCCTTCTTTATCTCTCTAGCAGTATTGCTTTGAACATGCCAAGTGGTGGTATGGCTTTCCTTGGTACCCTGGATAGTTAATAATTTATTGTGTATGGCTACAGTGCCTTTAATATATTTCCCTTCATGTGCTTGTAGAGATTTGCCATTATGTAGTTTCCCTTCTCTTACTATACTACGTGTGTGCCTGGAAGGCCGAATATTATGTTGTATTGTATTTCTAATTCTGGACTAGCACAATACTTGGTACCTGATAAAATGAGGACACTTTAAGAATCTTATTAAAAGTTTTGATTATCTTCAATTCCAGTTATTTATGAACTTTTGGAAGCCCCCTAGTATATAACTGGTGTGGTGTGACAGGGTAACACTGGACTGTCAACCACAAGTTCCATGGTTCAAACCCATCAGCTATTTCTTGGAAAGCCTATAAAGAGTCACTATGAGTTGGAACTGAGTTTATGACATTTAACAACAGCAATAGTATATAATTGGTTGCTTATTTAATGAATGATTGGATATGCATACGAACATGTAATATGTACAAATACTGATAAAAGCATGAGCTCCTTAGGTGTAGGGTTGGGCAGTGCCACATCCACATGCACATTGCCTAGCAGTGTCTAACACAAAGAAAGTGCTCAATACATACTCATGAATGCATGGACTTACTTCACAAGGCTTCAGTAGGATACTTCTTCTCCATCTTGGGATGCTGCATATAATGGTCATATATTGGTAAAAGAGGGTCAGCTCCCAAATGATTTGCTTAAAGATGAATTAAAGTAAAAATATAAGTACTTTGTGGATGGCTAGGAACTATAAAAAGCTGGAGAAATTTGTAATATAGGTGAAATTTTACAAGTAATTCTTCCTAAAGAGAAGACTCAGTAAAAGTCCCAGGTGTTTTTTGAGTTGCTCTGAGAATTTCTGATCCAAATGAAATAGAAATGATCCAAAATATAAGTCTGTATAAAAAAATAAAATTATAATGCAACAATACAGGAGCAAGCATATATATAAAACTAACACTGGAAAGATTATTAGATGTTGTGATCTTATCCTTATTTAGTAAATGAAGTGAACTCTTATTTAGCCAACAGAGTTATCAACACAAAATAGAAATATATACCCCTGCTTCCAGCCTAAACAATGACAAATAAATATGATTTTTTTATGATAAAATAGTTGTGTAGTTTATTTGAAACAGGTACTTTTTGTTAATGGAATTAATATTCAATTATACATTAAATGATTTTTAATGAAAAAAAAATGAATGCATTGAATAACCTAATGGATATTTCCTTTTTGTTCTCACAATGCACCACATCTAAAGAAAGTTTAAAATTCCTTTGTGATTTTCCTGAGTTTTGTTTTTAATAAAATAAAACTCAGTTGTCAGTTTTATTTTATCTAAAATAATTATCTGTGATGGCTTGTGTGTTGCTGTGATGCTTGAAGCTATGCCACCAGTATTGTAAATACCAGCAAGGTCATCCATGATGGACAGTGGAGTAGGTTTAGTGGACCTTCCAGACTAGGACAGACTAGGAAGAAGAAGAGATTTACCACTTCTGACAGGTTAGCCACTGAAAACTGATATTGTGCTGGCAGATGAGCCCTTCCATTGGAAGGTTCTCAAAATACAACTGGGGAAGAAGTGCTTCCTCAAAGTACAATTGACCTCAGTGATGTGGATGGAGCTAAGCTTTCAGGACCTTCATTTGTTGATGGGGCACAACTCAAAATGAGAAGTAACAACTGCAAATATCCATTAAAAATCAAAATGTTAAATGTAGGAAGTATGAATCCAGGAAAATTGGAAGTCATCCAAAATGAAGTGGAACACATAAAGATTGATATCTTAGATATAGTTAAATGAAATGGACTGGTATTGGATATTTAGAATTTGAAAAGCATGTGGTTTACTATGCTGGGAAGGAATGAAAAGCTGAAGAGAAGTGGCATCACATTCATGCACAAAAAGAGCATTTCAAGACCTATCTTGAAATACAATGCTGTCTGTGATAGGATAATATTCATTCACCTACAAGGTTACCCACCAGAAGTCCTGATGTGGCACTATGGGATAAGCAATTGACTGCAAATCACAAGATCAGTGGTGCAAACCCACTACCTCCTCAAAAAACCCTGTACAGGATAATTATGAGTTGGAACCAACTGGCCAGTACTTAAAAACAACAACAACCGGTTAATATAACTATTAAACAAATTTACACACCAACCACCAAAGTCAATGAAGAAGAAATTGAAGAGTTATACCAACTTCTTCAGTCTGAAATTTATCAAATGTGCAATCAAGACACATTGATAATTACTGGTAATTGTAATATACAAGTTGGAAACAAAGAGAAAGGATCAGGAGTTGGGAAATATGACCTTGGTGATACAAATATTGCTGGAGATCACATGGTAGAATTTTGCAAGACCAATGACTTATTCATTAAAAATACCTTTTTTTCAAGAACATAAATGACAACTGATTATACATATAGACCTAACAAGATGAAATACACTTAAATTAAATTGATTATATCTGTGGGAAGAGATGATGGAGAAGTTCAATGTTGTTGTTAGGTGCCTTTGAGTTGGTTCTGACTCATAGCGACCCTGTATAGGTTCCCAAGGAGCAGCTGGTGAGTTTGAACTGCCAACCTTCTTCAATATCATCAGTAAAAATAAGGCCAGGGTCAGACTGGAACAGGCCATCAATTATTCATATACAAATTCAGGTTGAAGCTGAAGAAAATTAAAACAACCCTATGAGAGCTAAAATATGACCTTGAATATATCCTACCTGAATTTAGAGACCATCTCAAGAACAAATTTGATGTGTTAGATACTAATGACTGAAGGCCAGAGGAGCTGTGAAGTGACATCAAGAATATCATACATAAAGAAAGCAGAAAGTCACGAAAAAGACAGGAAAGAACAAAAAGACCAAAATAGATGTCAGAAGAGACTCCGAAACTTGCTTTTTAGTTTAGAGAAGGTAAAACAACTACAAAAAATGATGAATAAATGTGCTGAACAGAAAACTTCAAACAGGAGCTCAAGAAGACAAAGTCAAGTATTATAATGAAATGTGCAAAGACCTGGAGTTAGAAAACCACACTCAGCATTTCTCAAGCTGACAGAACTGGAGAAAAAATTCAAGCCTCAACTTGAAATATTGAAGGACTTTATGGGCAAAATATTGAATGATGCAGGGAGCATAAAAATAAGATGGAATGAATACACAGAATCACTGTACCAAAAAGAATTGACCGGTGACTCTGTAAGATAAGCACTGGACTTTGAGCTACCAGGTCAGTGGTTTGAGTCCACTAGAGGGAGAATAATGAGGCTTTCTGCTTCCATAAAAACTTACAACCTCAGATACTCTATACAGAGTTGCTATGAGTTGGAAGCTACTCGATGGCACTTAACAACAATGACAACCATTTCAAGAGGTAGCATTTGATCAAGAACCAATGGCACTAAAAGAAGAGTCTAAACTGCATTGAACACCATGGTGAAAAACAGGCTCTAGGAACTGACTAGTGTAGTGGTCACTAGTCAGGCTGCTAACCTCAAGGAAAGCCTTTCAAAACTACCAGCCATTCCATGGGTGAAAGATGAGGCTTTCTGCTCCTGTAAAGATTTACAGCCTCAGAAACCCTATACAGGGTTGCTATGAGTTGGAACCAACTCCACAGTACATTACTACCACCACCACAGGAATTGAGTGACTACAAATCAAAATGTTTCAACAAACACGCAGTGCTGGAGGTGATCACTTATCTATGTCAAGAAATTTTAAACACAACTACCTAGCCAACCAATTGGAAGAGATCCATCTATGTGCTCATTTCAAGAAAAGATGACTCAATGGAATGCAGAAATCATCAAACACTATTATTATTATCACATTCAAATAAAGTTTTGCCAAAGATAATTAAAAAATGGTTGTAGCAGTACACTAACAGGGAGCTGCCAAAAATTCAGTCCAGATTCACAAGAGGACTTGGAATGAGGGATAGACATCATTGATGGATCTTGGATGAAAGTAGAGAATACCAGAAAGATGTTTAATTGTTCTTTATTGCCTTGGAGAAGGAATTCACCTGTATGGATCATAACAAACAATGGGTGGTATTGCAAAGAATAAGTATTCCACAACACTTAATTGTGCTCATGAGGAACCTGTACATAGATCAATAGGCAGTCATTAGAATAGAACAAGAGGACACTGAATGGTTTAAAATCAGGAGAGGTGTTCATTAGAGTTTTATCTTTTCACTATAATTATTTAATCCATAGACTGAGCAAATAATCTGAGAAGCTGGATTGTATGAATAACATGGCATCTACAATATTCAGATGACACAACCTGGCTTGCTGCATATGAAGAGGATTTGAAATATTGATAAGATCAAATATTGCAACCTTCACTATGGATTGCACCCTCAATGTAAAGAAATGAAAATCCTCACAACTGAACTAATAAGTGGCATGATGATAAATGGAGAAAAGTTTGAAGTTGTCAAAATAATTGTTAAAAATTTCATCTTCCTTGGATCCACAATCAATGCTCATGGAAGCAGCAGTCAAGAAATCAAGCGACATATTGCATTA
>NW_006408577.1:1064036-1065465 GCF_000296735.1 Chrysochloris asiatica
CAAGGTTGTAAATCTTTAAAAGAGCAGAACGCCTCATCTTGCTCCCACAGAACAGCTGGTAGTTTCGAACTGCTAACCTTACGGTTCACAGCCTGATTTGTAACCACCACGCTACCATAGGAAGCTAGGATTCTGAAGTCAGAGCATTGGCACTGGGGAAATGTTTGTTTCCTTAATATCTACAGGCCCAGAATTCCTTCTATGTGTCTTGGCTGCAATCATGCCCTGGGTCTAAGAGCTGTCCCTGGATATAACATGTAATCAAGAAGCATTGAAAATTACTGGTGATTGCAATGCAAAGGTGGGAAACAAATAAGAAGAATCAGTAGTTGAAAAGCCTTGGTGAGAGAAATGATGCTGGAGATCACATGATAGAATTTTGTAAGACCTAATGACTTATTCAGAGTCCTGGTATGATGCTGTGGGTCAATGCGCCAGACTGCAAAGCCATTTGAACTGCAAGGTCGGCAGTTCAAGCTCACCAGCTTCCCCTTGGAGACCCTATAAGAGTCACTCTGGGTTGGAATCGACTCGACGACACTGACAACAACACTAACGTATTCATTGCAAATGCCTTTTAAATAACATAAAAGTGACTATGCTCATGGACCTCACCAGGTGAAATGCACAGGAATCAAATTGACTACATTTGTGGGAAGAAAGGGTGAAAATGGTCAATATCACCAACCTTCCTTGCTGAAAGTGAAAAGGACTTAAAATATGAAGATCAAAGACTATAGTTTGGTTTGCATCTCAATGTAAAGAAAACAAAAAACCTCACAACTAGACAAATAAACAACATCATGATAAATGGAGAAGAGTACAAAATTGTCAGAGACTTCATTTTGCTTATATCCACAATCAACACTCATGGAAGCAGTAGTTAAGAAATCAAATAACTACTGCATTAGGCATACCTGCTGCCAGAAAAACAAATATATGTTGGAAGAATTACAACCAGAATGCTGCTGGGAAGACAGGGTGATGAGACATCATTTCTCATACTTCAGATGTTATCAGGAGGCATTGAGTTTATGGAGAAGGACATGATGCGTGGTACAGTGGAGGGTTAGTGAAAAAGAGGATAACTCTCAATGAGATGGATTGACACTGTGGGAGTAGCAATAGTCTGAAACATAACAATGTGAGGCTGGTGTAACATTGGGCAGTGTTTAATTCTGTTGTGTATCATGTCACTACGAGTAGGAACTGACTCAATGGCATCTAAAAACTGCAACAAGAGCTTCACAGTGCAGGGACCTTAGATCCAAAGGACTCCTTCCACTCCCCAAACTTCTTTTTCAGTGGTAGTAGGTGTTCTGCTCTCTGCTTACTTGCTTTTCCTTTTAATTTTTGTGAGTAAAAATGTTGCAGGCTACACTCCAGGGAAACTGCCCTTACATGGGACCAGGGCGGTGATGGGATTAAG
>NW_006408577.1:1067242-1068190 GCF_000296735.1 Chrysochloris asiatica
TGAAGGGCCAAAGAAAAGGAGGAAGATGCTCAATGAGACGTATTGACATAGTGGCAGCAACATTGGTCCCAACATAACAATTGTATGTCACAGGAAAGGGGCAGTGTTTTGTTCTGTTTTACCTAGGATGGCTATAATTCAGAACTGACTGCACGGCATCTAACAACAGCAAGGGAAAGTGATTGATGATTAAAATATCTTTAATTAACCCTATAGATTTAAATAATTCTAAAAATTTTAAATAAAAATGACACTTGACCAAGGGGTGAAACAAATGAGGTTGATTTAGGCATTCAATACTTTGTGTTTCTAATTTATTGGCTTGTGTCTTTCTAACCTGCTGCTTTACTCCCTTGATACATTTATCAATTATTCATTTGTTTGGTTTCATCCACTCCCCCAGTGTGATTATCATACCATGTAGCATGCTGTTTTGGTGTATCCACTTCCATTTCAAGTCTGTGAAAAGCTAAAACTACCCAATTTAGGAAGGCAAACACCACATTTCCTTGCCCTTCCCTTTGGATTTATTTTCAACTTCAAGATGAAACTACATCTGAAATAATTTAACAACTTAATTTTGGAATTAAAAATATATTTAAAAAATGGATTATTATTTAAATCTGGCCACTTCATTTTAGGTACCAATTCCAGAGCTACCCATTCCACCACTTTTCACATTTGTAATCATTGAGCTCTGTTTCTCTGGACTCAAAGTTATCCTTTCTGGCTTGTAACACAAAGCATCAATGATATGGACCTATTTGATTTATCCACCAGATTTAAGCTTCTGTTTTATTTTGTTTTGATTTTAAGGGTGAAAACAATAGCACTTTAACTCATACAAGGGAACTTCAAAAGTTTGTGGAAAATATAATTAAAAGATAATGGAATTGGAGGCAGGGCTTAATGGCTGAAGAGCTGCTGGAAGAACATTTCCCTAACATC
>NW_006408577.1:1069095-1071819 GCF_000296735.1 Chrysochloris asiatica
AAAAAATATACCAAGCCAACTTCAATAAAACACGAGCAGGAGTGGCAATACTAATCTCTGATAAAATAAACTTTAAGGCAAAAACCAGTATAACAGATATAAATGGACATTATCTCATGATTAAAGGGTCAATTGAACAAGATGACGTAACCATAATACATATATATGTTCCCAATGAAAGAGCTCCAAAATATGTGAAGCAAATTATAATAGAGTTGAAGAAAGAAATAGACAAATCTACAATTATAGTGGGATATTTTAATACACCACTTTCAAAAAAGGATAGAACAAGAAAGAATCTCAACAAAAACACAGAGGAACTAAACAACATAAACAGCTAACTTGACTTCATGTATATGTACAGAGCATTCGACCCAACAACTGTACAATACACATTCTTTTCCAGTTCACATGAAATATTCTCCAGAATAGATCATGTGTTAGGCCACAAAACAAGCCTCCATGAATTTACAAACATCAAAATACTATAGAGCATCTTCTCAAACCACCATGCTATAAAATTGGAAACCAATAGGAAAACCAAGGCAATAAAGTCAGATAAATGAAAACTGAATAACTCCCTGAAGAAAAGCAACTGGGTAGTAGAAGAAATAAAATGTGAATTCACAAATTTCCTAGAAACAAATGAGAACAAAAACACAACATACTAATCTTTGGGAAACAGCAAAAACAGTGCCCAGGATTGGGCAGTGTTTTGTTCTGCTGTGCATAAGGTTGATATGAGTCGGTACCAACTCGATGGCACCTAACAACAACAACAACAAAAGCAGTGCTGAGAGGACAATTTTTGCAATAAATGAACACATCGAAAAAGGAGCAAGAACCAAAATCAACACATTAACAATACATCTCCAACAAGTAGAAACAGACCAGCAAAATAAGCCTACAATCAACAGAAGAAAAGAAATAAAGATTAGAGCAAAAGTAAATGAAATAGAAAACAGAAAAACTATAGAAAGAGTCAAAAGGACAAGAAGCTGGTTCTTTGAAGGGATCAAAAAAACTTGACAAACCATTGCAAATCTAACAAAAGTAAGAGGGGGGGAGACACAAATAACACACACATAAGAAACCACTTGGGTGATGTCACATCAGAACTAAAAGAAATAAAAAGAATAAAAACACTCTATTATGATGAGTTATACTCCAACAAATTTGAAAACCTAGAGTAGATGGATACATTTTTAGAAAAGCACGACCTACCTAAACTTAATCAAAGTGAAGTAGAAAATTTGAACAGACTTCTAACAAAGGAAGAAATTGACCAGGTCATTAGATAACTCCCAACCAAAAAAAGTCTAGGTTTTACTAAACATTCAGGGAGGAGCTGTCTCCAATTCTGCTGAAATTATTACTGAATATGGAAGAGGATGGGAAACTTCCCAATACATACTATGCATAACCCTCATACTAGAACCAGGGAAGGACAGCACTAAGAAAGAAAATCATAGACCAATATCCTTCATGAACATAGATGCAAAAATTCTCAACAAAACTGTACCCAACAGAATTGAACAACACATCAAAAATAAATAAATAAAAATAATACATCATGACCAAGAGGGATTCATACAAGGGATACAAGGATGGTGCAACATTAGAAAAACAATCAATGTAATCCAACATATACATTTTTTAAAAAAGGAAAAGAACAACATAATCACATTGATTGATGCAGAAAAGGCATTCGAAAAAATACAACATCCATTCTTGATAAAACAGTCAACAAAGTAGGAATTGAAGGGAAATTCCTCAACATAATTAAGAGCATATATACAAAACCAACAGCCAACATTACTCTCAATGGAGAGAAACTGAAAGCCTTCCCTTTGTGAATAGGAAGCAGACAAGGATGCCCTTTATCACCACTCCTGTTCAATATTGTGTTGGAAGTCTTAGCCAGAGGTATAAGACAAGATAGGGAAATTAAAGGCATCCAGATTGGCAAAGAGGAAGTAAAACTCTATTTCCAGATGATATCGTCCAATACATAGAAAAACCCTAAAGACTTGGCAAAAAATCCCAACTACTGGAACTCATTGGAAGATTCAACAAAATGAAAGGGTGCAAGATCAACATACAAAAATCAGTTGGATTCCTCTATACCAATAATGACAGAACTGAAAAGGAAATTAGGAAAGCAATACCATTTACAAAAGCTGCCCAAAGGATGAAATGTAATCTTTGTATATTTAGGAATAAATGTAATAAGAGAAACAAAGGACTTATACAAAGAAAACTACAAAACACTACTACAAGAAACCAAAAGAAACTCGAAAAATGGAAGAATATACCATGCTCCTGGATAGAAAGTGTTAACATTATGAAAATATCAATACTACCTAAAGCAATCTATGCATATAATGCAATCCCAATCCAGAGTCCAACGACATTCTTCAAAGACATGGATGAAACAATTACAAACTTTATATGGAAAGTAAAGAGACCAAGGATAAGCAAAACACCGCTTAAGAAGAAGAACAAAATTGGAAGCCTCTCGCTCCCTGATTTCAAATTTACTACACGGTTACAGTGGTCAAAACAGCCTGGTACTGGTACAATGAAAGATACATAGATCAATGGAACATAACTGAAAACACAGAAATTAACCCATTTACATACAGCCAACTGATGTTTGACAAAGAGCCAAAGTACATTGAATGGGGAAGAGATATTCTCTTCAAAAGATGGTGCTGGCAGAAC
>NW_006408577.1:1072769-1078391 GCF_000296735.1 Chrysochloris asiatica
AGCAAAAATTGCATAACATGATGTGTGTAAAAGCTTAAGAAAAGATACCCATACTAAAAGGAAAAAAAATAAACAAAACTTTGTTGGTTACCAGGTGAGGAAGTGAGGGAAGGTAGAGCACAGGGTAGGGAATAGACACATCATAGTTTGGCTGTTGGGGAGGGCACTACACAAGAAGGGCGAGGGGATGGAAAAACAAAGTAGATAGGGGAACAGAGGCAGGTGTGCATTGGCTAAATGGGACAGAGGTAAATTATGATGTATGTTCAACCTTGGAATAAAAGGGCTCTGTGACACAGGGATCAAGGCATAGTCTAAATGGGTAAAAGAGGGGAAATAATGTTAAGGTGCTTGACTGACTTATAAATATTGGTTTCCCTTGCCTAATATTGTAAAATAGACACGAGTGGAATAGAAAGAAATATCAGGAAACATGATTACAGAAATCTTGTAAGCCCATCTTCAGCCTATAACTTATTGGAATACCTAAAAGGGGGTCTAGAACTTGCCCAGTGAAATAGGCTTTTTATGGAGACTTTATAGTGTATAGGATTTAGGTGGAATCCTGAGCCTCATCCAGAACATTTTGAGGTGAGACATTCCCACTTGAAAGGACTAGTAGATCAGCATGGAACAGCTCGAGGAACAGAAGATACTTCTTGAATTAACCACCTGAAGGAAAAAGCCAAAACAAAAATAGCAGTCTGATTGTCTACTACAAGAAGAAGCAAGTTGCTTGCTGGGGAACCATCAAGGCAAGCAATCAATTCCCTTCAGGACATAGCCCCTTTAAAGACTGAAATTCAAAGGGTACATATGAGCAGGCATATAAGATTACTAGTGACATGTTGGTCAACTGGTGAGTGGAAGAGGGGAAAAGACAGCAATGAAGATATGGGCAGAGTTCGACCAGGTTCCATAGACTCCCATTGACCTGGAGATGAAAGAGATAAGAGGAATGGCTGGCTGGTCCAAAGTGTGGTAAAACCTGGAGACTCCTGAGCCCATGGATAAGGACATAGCCATGGAAGGCTAGAGCTGTGAATAAAGCATCCAGCTGATATGAAGGTAGACGCACAAGAACATCCAAACTTGAAGATAGTATCCATTCGACCTAGCCTCGATGGCTTGATGATCAGAATTTGACTAGAGGAAGATAAAAAAAAATTTTTTTTTGATAAAGGAAACAATTGTAAATTGGTACAATTTTATGAACTTGACCAATACTTATGGATGTAGTAGCTCAAAATTCCAACTAAGAGGGAAGGAGTTTGCACATCAAGGATCAATCCTAATCCCTCTGTCTTTAGGGTTGATAGGGACAGGAGACTTAGTCATTGGATACCTAAGATGGGGAGTTATAAAGGCACAAAGTGATTGGCTTACAAGTTTTCAAGAGGGAGGTTAGTTTCAGAGTGTGCAGGGGGAAGGTAGAATCCCAACTGAATCATTTTCATCTTGTCTATATGGGTCTGGCAGCAGGAGATGGTGATAAGATTCTTATGATTCAATAGTGAGTAACTGTTATCATGACTAATTGAGACTGTTACAACTGTAAAGGTAGAAGTTTTGTAACCAAAAGGGGGGAGTAATTAATCTTATAGTTCAGCAACAGAGGCCATAGAACCATCAAGGGAGAAGAGCATGAGCAGAATGTGGGACACTATCCAGAGAAGCAGCAACACTAGAGATGGAGACAGAGATGAGGACATGAAGAGATAGAGAAGCTGAGGACTCTGGACTCATGGAAAGAGAAAGACTGTGTGCTAGCAGCTAGGAGGCAGGCTTATAGAATGTGCCTTTCAGTTGTTTAAATGATTTTATATTCCTGAGTGTTTTTGTGTACATTCCAAAACAAACAAACAAAAATTAAAGGGAATAGAAGCAAATACTGTTGAATGATGACGCATGGAGGAGATTGTAATTATTGCAATGAAACGATGAGTGTAAAACTGATGTTTTCCCATGTAAACTATCAATCAATTCATAATAAAAATGTAAGAAAAGAAAAGATAAATAATGGAATTTTTCCACACATTTTTTGAAGCCCCCTCATATAATCATTGGCGCCCCGGTGGCACTGTGAGATACGGATTGCATTGTTAAACAAAAGGTCAGTCATTCAAAAAGATGAGGCAGTCTGCTCCCATAAAGATTACAGCCTCTGGCTGATATCAGTCAGAATCGACTTTATGGCAATGAGTTTGGCTTTGGCTGATCATATGATCAAAATATGATAAGCTGTTATTTATGCTGGTGACTGGGTCTCATGCCTAAACATTTTTTATGTCAGAAAGCATGTCATCTGTGTTTGTCCTAGGAAAAGATTCTGGAGACATATTGCATGTCCTTTTATTAAAAAGAAGCAATTTAGTAATTCCCATCATACTATGATGCTTTCCCAGTGCATGAATAGCTGAGATATAACCTTGGGTTCATTATAAAGAAAATAAAAAATGATCAAACCCACAGTTTATTTTTCAAGTGTCCTGACAGTATGTTCTTGGCAGACACAGTTTCTCAAGTCATTTTTCAACCTTCTGCCATTTATTTTCTTGGATTGAAGCCTATCAATTTGAAATGTATTGGCACTATTGCATGAAATGAGGTTTGGAGGATATCTTAGAAATGAAATCTTAAGTTCAGTAGGGAAAATTGAGAGTATGATATTGAGTTGAGTTGAGTCTAGTAAACTGTAATATTTGCACTGAGTTAATAGACGATGAAACAAAAAGCTAGAAGTTTGAAAAATTGCTATATAAAAGACAATCAGAAAAGCTGAGTTATTAGAATTTGACTCTGATACTATGTGGGTTACCTGAGGGAAAAATGAGTACTTCTATGATTTTCCTAGAGTTTTTCTATTAAGGCCATAAGATTTTTTTTTTTTTTTTCTAGTTCATGTTGTAAACTATAGGTATACAATGAAAGTAAAATCCATTTCTGTTAAGTGGTGTCTGACTCATGTGAATACCATATGTGTCAGCAAAAGAGGACTGTGTACCACTCAGAGATGCCACTGTCCAAAATAATGGCATCAATTTACCTATATTTGTGTCTAGGTCAAAGACTGGGTGTTGTAAATATTTAAGGTAGGTCCACTTCTAACCAAAAGTTTGAAAGTTTGAGTTCATCTAGAAGTTCCTCAAAATAACGGACTGATTATTTAATTCTGCAAAATCAACCCTGAAAAACCCCATAAAGCACAGTTACAACTTAACTCACATGAAGTTGCCATGACTCAGAATTGACTCTAAGGTACCCGGACATTAAAGTATGCTGGCATTAATGCAAAAATGAAAAATAATTTATCAGTTGGAAAGAGAATAACTGTCTAGCCACAGAAAGATGTGACTTTATATGAAAAAGAAGTCATGTCTGGAATAGCTTGTCTGTTTAAAAAGGAAAAGTAAAACAACTTATTCTACACCTTGAAAAAGATGAGTGAAATAAGTTAAAATGGATAACATCATATGATGACATGTCATCTATTAAATAAGATGAATTTATGCCATAACAATAAAAAGGAACCATTGCCTGGATATAAAACTTTCTGGTATTTTTTGATGTTAGAAAAAAACCTCTGAAGGCCAGGAACTTGCTATATGAATAAGGGTAAATAGAATAAATCACATAAAGTAGATTGGCAAGAGTTAAAGAAGAATAACTATTAAAGATGTCCTTTCTGAGAGTACAGCAGCAATTTGAATGCCAGCTGAAGCTTTTCGAAATAAGCATGACCATTTGACCCTTGTTCCATAGTAAGTTGTAGAAGGGAGATATTCAGAAAGTGAGATAGGGAAAGTTCAGGAGAGAGGGTTTTGACTATGTGATAATATGAATATGTGCATGTGAATTTTAAGGAAGGGATCAAAACAGGGAGTGGACATGAAATAGAGGAAATACTACTAGAGGAACTTTCTCTGGCTGTCATTTTTATGTTTAAATTCTAAGGACAGGCTAAATAGTACCTAACTTGCTGAAAAGCAAGAAAACAGTAGAATCTGACCATTCAGGAAAACACAAATGCAAGAACATGCAAATTATGACGTTAGAAGAATCAGCATTGCCATCGGTGGCCAGAAAAATCAGGAAAATGCCACCTTTTATAAGCCATAGAATCAAGTACCATCTTTAAACAGCAGAACCATTAATTTGAGCATTCTAACTGCAACTTTGATAACTATTTGCAGGCAGCAAAAGTAGAAGGCATCCAGGTAACATGTTTCTAGAGTAAGTATGGAGTGGGTGGAACAGTACTCAAAGCCCAGATGAATTCTGTATACCAAATATAAGTATACAGGTTCTTATCAAGGAAATTTCTTCTAACAATGTAACAATGTAATTTAGAACACTGTGTAGACATAGAAATGCAAGGAGGCAGAAAAAGATAAAACAATAGAGAACAGCAAAGGTAGCAACAATTGAGTTTAGGTGGACTTGTCCATAAGATACTGATTTATGCAAGTGTATATATGCACTCGTCTGTCAGTTTGTCGAACTGTGACAGCTTGTAAGTTGCTAAGATTCTGAAAGCTATGCCACTAGTGTTTTAAATACCAGTAGGGTCACCCATGGTGGACAGGTTTCAGATGAGCTTTCAGACGAAGACAGACTAGGAAGAAACAGTGATGAATTACTTCTGAATATTTAGTCAATGAAAACCTTTTGAATAGCAGAGAAACACTGTCAGATACAGTCCTGGAAAATGAGTCCCTCAGGTTGGAAGACACTCAAAATGCAACTGGGGAACAGTGCCTCATCCAAGTAGAGTTGATCGTGATGACGCAAATGGAGTTAAGCCCATGGGAGAAAAACCTGAGGGACCTTCATTTGCTGATGTGCACAACTGAAAATGAAGAGAAACAGCTGCAAACATCTAATGAAAATCAGAACACAGAATGTACAAAGTATGAATTTGGGAAAATTAGAAGTTGTTAAAAATGAAATGGAAAGCATAAACATTGATATCTTACGCATTACTGATCTGAAATGGACTGCTATTGGCTATTGTGAATCTGACAACCACATGGTTTACTATGCCAGGAATGACAAATTGAAGAGGAATGGTGTTGCATTCATTGTCAAAATGAACATATCCAGATTAGTCATGAGGTACAACGCTGTCTGTGATTGGATAATATCCATGCACCTACAGGGAAGCCCAGTTAATACACTATTATTCAAATTTATGCACCAACCACCAAAGCCAGTGAGGATGAAATAGAAGAATTCTACCAACTTCTTCAATCAGAAATTGATCAAATATGCAATCAAGATGTATTAATCATTACTGGTGATTGACATGCAAAGGTTGGGAGCAAAGAGGAAGGATCAGTAGTTGGAAAATATGGTCTTGGTGTGAGAAATGATGCCGGAGAACGCATGATAGAATTCTGCAAAATCAATGATTTGTTCATTTCAAATACCTTCTTGAGACAGTATAATAGATGATTATACACATGGACCTCACCAGATGGAATACACAGAAATCAAATTGACTACATCTGCAGAAAGAGACGATGGAAAAGTTCCATATCGTCAGTGAAAACAAGGCCAGGGGCAAACTGTGGAACAGATCATCAATTACACATATGCAAATTCAAACTGAAGCTGAAGAAA
>NW_006408577.1:1079810-1089818 GCF_000296735.1 Chrysochloris asiatica
TAAAGGAAAAAAAAAATCCTCACCACTGGACTAATAAACAACATTCTTATCAACGAAGAAATGATTGAAGTTGTCAAGGACTTCATTCCTCTTGGATCAACTACCAAGACTAACAGAAGCAGCAGTCAAGAAATCAGACGACATATTGCATTAGGCAAATCTGCTGCATGAGACCTTTTTAAAGTGTTGAAGAGCAAAGATGTCAGCTTGAGGACTAGGGTGCGCCTAACCCACGTCATGGTATTTTCAATAACCTCATATGCATGCGAAAGCTGGACAGTGAATAAGGAAGACCATAGAAGAAATGATGTCTTTGATATAGTGTTGGAAGAGAATATTGAAAGTGCCATGGGTTGCCTAAAGAACCAATAGATCCATTTTGGAAGAAGTGTAGCCAGAATGTTCCTTGGAGGCCAGGATGGCCAAACTGCATCTCTCATGCTTCTGACATATTGTCAGGAGGGAACAGTCACTGGAGAAGGATATCATGTTTGGTAAGGTGGAGGGTCAGAGAAAAGAAGGAAGACACCCAACGAGATGGATTGGCCAAGTTGCAGCATCGATGAACTGAAGTGTGGCAGCAGTAGTGAGGTTGGCCCAGGATTGGGCAGTGTTTCATTCTGCTGTGCATAAGGTCGCTATGGGTCATTACTGACTCAGTGGCACCTAACAGCAACAACAACAAATATAATCTGAGAAATTTTATAGTTTATTGTAGTTAGAGCTTCTATTATTATCATCAGAAGATCTGGAAAGTAAGAAAAATAAAAACAGAACCAGTATTGACACTAGGACTTTGTGTGAGTTTGTTAATTAGAATAAGGAGAAATTGTTAATTAGAATAGATTCCCACTTGGAAAATGTGTAGCTGTTAATTACGTATGTGTTTAAATAATCATTTAATAAAATCACCTTATATAGTACCATTATAGTTTTTTTTTTTTTTAACTCTGTCTATTCTTTGTTTTCTTTTCTATTATAACTTTGACATTGTGCCCAAAATTCCAAGATGGAAAACTCCATGAACTTATCTGAACCTGAGTGAACATAACTGATCACTTGATCAATGGTTTAGTTGATTCATTTTTTCCCTCAATTACCCATCTACCCATTCATTTTTCCATTTAGTGCATATGTATTACACACATACAGTGTGTCTGATGTCTGACACTAGAATACATTAGACACTAGAATACAAGGCATTAGCAAGATACCCTGGTGTTCCCTGAGTTAAAAGTCTAAAGTTAAGAATATCAACATTTACTGAATGTTGAGTGATCAGTATTTCAGCAGAAGCCACACAGAATGCGATGGGAACATGATAGAGGGCTCCTGAGTTTGTATACTGAGACACATAATTAATGTGGCTTAAACTTCAAAGTTAATTTTTTTCATATATATTATTCAGGGCATTAAATTTCAGTCTAGATTTTGTAGTTTCATAGTCTCAAAGATCTTGTTTCTTTCTATACTGTTTTTCTGCCGTTATAGATGTGTTGCTTCATCCCTGCGGTCCATGATGGTCTCAACCACATCCTAGCTCCAGCCAACGGGAAGGAGTAAGTGAGGAGGTGGAAGGTACTGAGAATTCTTTGAAGGGCATAACTCAAAGTTGAACACATCCTTTTAACTCATATGATATTAGGTAGAAATTTGTTTTATAGTGATCTCTAACTGAAAGGGAAAATGGAAATATAATCTTCCTTCTGGAATGTATGCCATATCTTTAGACATACATTGAGAATTTAGTTGCCATAAGAAACCAAGAATGAATTGGGAAAAAAAGACTATTAGCAAACTGTTCAGCGGAAGAAACACGAGGCATTCTGCTCCCGTAAAGATTTACAGCCTCGGAAACCCTGTACAGGGTCGCTATGAGTCAGAACTGACTCCACAGCACAGAACAACAACAACAACAGAACCCAAAGCAGTCTTTAGTTCACTGAAGACTCTTCAAGCATCAAGTGCAGATTGCTAGCATGGGAAATGGTCCAGGCAGAGATGATCATGTTCATTTAGTCATCATGTACCAAGGTCTGAGTAAAGTATCCTCCTTGGAACTGTTATTTGTGTATTTGTTATCCTTCTAGTGAAGGATAAGCACTAGTCTGCTAACAGAAAGGTTGGCAGTTCAAATCCATCAGCAGCTCCTCAAAACTCTATGTAGATTTTCATGAATTGGAACCAATTCGACAGCACTTAACAAAAACAACAACAAATAGTACTTTTGTAATAGGAGCAGAATTACTGCCATATACATGCTCATAGATTTTTATGTGCCCTCCACTCTTAATAAAGAGCTCTCATGGCATGATGGTTAAGCAGTCAGCTGCTAACCTTAAGTGGACAGTTCTAACTCACCAGCAGCTCAATGGGAAAAATGACCTGGTGATCTACTCCCATAAAACTTACAACCTAGGACACTCTATGGAGCAATTCTACCATGTCCTACAGAGTCACTGCAAGTCGGAATCAACTAGAAAGCATACAACACTACCCTCAATGAGGAGCTTTTTGTGGTCACTGTCAGGTTCCTGGACTTCTGATGTGCTGAACAGAATACTGGTAGAAATGTAGAATAAAAAATTCTGTTTGCACAAGAAAAATTTCTCCTGGAGGTCAATGATGGAACACAAGGCTGGAGGTGTTTCTATAATGACAAAGATGAAAGATTTAGGGGGACTGGTTGCTTAAAATTTATGAGACTTAATAGGAAAATTGTCCCCATATGATTTGTTGTAGTCCTGGCCCCCTTTTTGTGGCTTCTTCAAGACATTTCAGCAAACTCATATATTAGTCTTTGATGCCTTGGAGCATCTGATTTTTATTTATTTTGGCTATCATGTTGGACTGAGGTAAGGTTTGAGGCTGGGATAAGAGGATATTATTTTGTTTGAAGGACGCAGAATATTGTACTCACTCAAGTATTTTGGGAATTTCAAAAGTCACTTTGATGTGATCTTGGGTTCTAGAAAATATTTCTAAATGATATCCTGGATTTTAGAAAATAATTGCACTGATCAAACTCTCTTCCCTGCCCATATTTTTAGTTTATCTTTGTTAGCCTATCCTTTGTATTAAAGCAATGACTGGTTGTTGTTGCTGTTAGGTGTCATTGAACCAGTTCTGACTCATAGCAACCCTATGTACAGTAGAACAAAACACTGTCTCGTCCTGCACCATCCTTACAATTGCAGCTATACTTGAACCCATTGCTGCTGCCACTCTGCCAGTCCATCTTTTTTTCACTGACCCTCTACTCTACCAAACATAATATTCTTCTCCAGGAACTCATTCATCCTGAAAGTATGTCCGAAGAAGGAAACGTGAAGTCTGGCCATCCTAGCTTATAAGGAATATTTAGGTCATACTTCTTCCAACACATATTTGTTTGTTCTTCTGACAATCCATGGTACCTTTAATATTCTTCTCCAACATCATAACTGTAATTAATCAATTGTCCTATGGTCTTCTTTATTCATTGTTCAACTTTCACAAGCATATTAAGTTATTGAAAATATCATGGCTTGGGTCAGACTTTAGTCCTCAAATTGACATCTTTGCTCTTGAGCACTTTAAAGAGGTCTTGTGCAGGAGATTTGCCTAACACATTGCATCATTTGATTTCTTGACTGCTATTTCCGTGAGTGTTGATTGTGAATCCAAAAACAATGAAGTCTTTGACAATTTCAATCTTTTCTTCACTTATCATGATGTAATTATTGCTCCAGTGGTGAGGATTTTTTTTTCTTTACATTAAAGTGCAACTAATACCTAAGGTTGTGGTCTTTGATCTTCATCAGTAAAAGTATTTTAAGTCCTGTTTGCTTTCAGTAAACTAGGTTGTATCATCTGCATAACACAGTTTGTTAATAAGTCTTCCTCCAATTCTGAAACCACATTCTTTTTCATATAATTCTACTTTTCAGATTACTTGCTCAGCACATAGATAGAATAAGTATGGTGAAAGAATACCACTCTGGCAAACACATTTCCTGATTTTGAACTATTAAGTGTCTCCTTACTCTTTTCGAATGACTGCCTCTTGTTCTATGTATAAGTTCCTCATGAGCACAATTAAGTTGTCCAGAATACTCATTCTCTGCAGCGTTGTCCATATCTTGTAATGATCTACATAGTCAAGAGCTTTTGCAGAGTCAGGGAAGTACAGGTAAACATCTTTCTGCTATTCACTGCTTTCAGTCATGGTCCATCTGACATTAGCAATGATATCCCTGATTCCAAGTCTTCATCTGTATCCAACTTGAACCTCTGGTAGTTCTCTGTCAATGTACTATTGCAGCCATTTAAAAAAATATATTTTTAGCAAAATTTTGGTTGCATGTGATATTAATTATATTGTCCAATTATTTCTACATTCGATTGGGTCACCTCTTTTTGGAATGGACACAAATATGGATCTTGTTCAATCTGTTGGCCAGGTAACTGTCTTCTAAATTTCTTGGCATAGAATGAGTGCCTCCAGGGCTGCATCATTTTTTTGAAAGTTTTTAATTTGAATTTCATTAATTACCTTGTTCTTTGCCAATAATACCTTCAGTGTAACTTGGACTTCTTCCTTCTCTACCATTGCTCTTGATCATATGCTACCTCTTGAAATATTTGAACATCGGCCATTTCTTTTTGGTATGGCGACTCTGTGTAGTCCTTCCATTTTCTTTTGATGTTTTCTGCATCATTCAACATGTTGCCCCCCAAATCCTTCAATATTGAAAGTCAAGGCTTGAATTTTTTCCTTACTTCTTTCAGTTTGAGAGAAGCTGAGTTATTCTTGCCTTTTGGTTTTCTAACTCCAGATCTCTGCTCATTGCATTACAATATTTGATTTTGGTTTCTTGAGCTACCCTTTGAAAATTTCTGCTCAGCTCTTTAACTCCTCATTTCTTCCATTTGTTTGAGTATCTCTAGGCTGAAGAACAATTTTAAATTCCATTTTTTCCCTCTTTCTTGCCTTCTTAATGACCTTTTGCTTTTTTCTTATATGATGTTCTTGATGTTATCCCACAACTCTTCTTGTTTTCTGTCATAATTGTCTAATGCAGCACATCTGTTCCTGAGATTATCTCTAAATTCAGGTGGGATATGTTCAAGATCATATTTTGGCTCTTGTGGACTTGTTTTAATTTTCTTCAGCTTCAGCCTGAACTTGTATATGAGTAATTGATGGTCTGTTCCAGATTTTACTTCTGGTCTTGTTTTGTCTGATGATATGGAGACTTTCAACTATTTCTTTCCACAGATGTAGTCAATTTTATTTTTGTTTACTGCATATGGTGAAGTCTATGTGTATAATCATCTTTTATGTTGTTTAAAAAAGGTATTTGCAATGCATAAATCATTAGTTGCTATGAAATTCTGTCATGTGATCTTCAGCACCATTTCTATCACCAAGTTCTAATTTTTCATTTGTGTTATCACAGTCAACTCGACTTTGGGAGGCAGCTCTTACACAGTTGTATTTTGAGTGCCTTCCAAACTGAGGGGCTCATTGATCTACACTGTATCTGACGATATTCTTGTGCTATTCATCGTGTTTCAGTATTAAATAGTCTGGTGCTCTCTGACAATGTTCCACAACTGTTTATAAGATTTTTAGTGGCTAACAATTTGGAAGTAGTCCACCTCTCCTTCTTTTGAGTCTGTCTTAGTCTGGAAAGTCATCTGAAACCTGACCACCATGAGTGACCCTGCTGGCATTTAAAATATCACTGGTATACCTTCCAGATTCATAGCAATAAGCAAGCCACCACAGTACAACAAACTGACAGACGAGTGGTGGAGTGACTCGTAATTCTCTCTAAATATATCTGTTCATTCAGTCTGTAATATTTTACTGTAAATTGATTTAAGATTTAGTTTGATGACTAAAGAAGCAAGGGCAGTCACAAAGGTAAGAAAACCCCTAGCTGAGGGAAGATATTTCAGTGACAAGGAAGTATCAGTATAGAAACCTAAAGATGAGTTTATCAAAGACAAATTTCATCTATTTATGTCTTGACCTTAAACTGATTTAGACACAAACATTTAAAAATGCATATAGTAACAATTAATAACCAACAAACAAAAAACACTGTACTTTTCTCAAGGAATTTCTGCTTTGGTTTTATTTTATTTATAAAGCATTATTTCTGACAAGAAAGACTATGTTTTCTCCATATTGTATTATTTCCCACTGCAAAGTGTCTCTGAAAAAAATACAAACTATCTGCATATTTTCTGTAAGTATGCTTCCTTATACATTTTAAGCCTTTCAACAAATAAGAAAAGGGCTAGAAAGGAATCTGGTTTCTCTAAAAACCCATTTTTTGGTACGATAGATTTAAAAATTCATCCTATTTGTCAAAATATGACAATTATTTATCAATCCTGATAGACTTCAGGGTTGATTGGTGATCTTATTTCATTTATTTTATGTAAGCAATCCTTCTTCTTCTTTTGACAAGTGAATACAAACACCATCTACAGACTGACACATTTTTCCCAGAGCAGCAAATGTTGAATTTAATGATCACTAGGGATTAATTTTCCCCTCTCTTTTTGCCCTAATTTCAGAATGTACTGGAACATAAAAGGAGGTTTTTGCCTCTGCCTCCGTTTGAGAGATGTGTATAGTTCAAAGCCTCAGGGAGATGTCTTGTTTATAAAGCACTTCCTTCCATTATCACTACCTGACCTTCTGTGTGGTCTCACTTAGCCCTCGTGTGCCACAGATAACATGCTCGAGGATGACAAAGACTATATAAGTCACGAATCTTCGATAGGAGAAAACCCAAATTATCTTGTCATCATTTTACACAAATGAAATAGAAACCCAAGATAAGGACAATGAGTGTTTTCCACAAGATGGCAGTGGTCTTTGTGCAAAGAACAGAAGCATAGCATTCTGGGTCTGATACCAACTGTGACAAAAATTTGTCCTTATGAATTTAATGCTTGTGAAAGCCATGGCATGGTTATTTTCTCTGCCATTGGCTGAGTTCTCAAGAACAATTAGCCCTATTTTCATTCGAGAGAAAAATGATGCATATATAATATAATGTCTTATATAATATCATTCTCTAAGGAGCTAAAAGTATTTTGCAGCTGTTATTTAATTAACCTCACACTATGCCTCTGAGGCAGAAAAAAGGAATTGCTACATACCCTATTTATCACAGTGAATTTAAATAATTTACTGATATCATTCTTAGGGAAAAATACTGGCACATGGAATAAAACATTTGTTGAGTTCTAGTGCACAGCCCTAATCATTAAACCAAGCTGATTTTATGTACAAAGTGATATTTACAAATTTTGAGAAAAGATCCTATTTAGTCCCTAAAAAAAACCAAAAAACAAAAAAACAAACTTCATAAATGCAGATCACAAAGTAGTGGTTCTTTTATGTTTATGTGAGTTTTACGACACTTCAGCTTGAAAGTTTATTGCTGAAGAATAATGGGGTGGAGAGGGGAGGGCTTTTAAAAGTCAAAATGGCAGGATCCCATCCCTAGAGGTTTTGCTTTCATAGGTCTGGATGGGGTCTGTTATTATTGTTGAGTACTGCTGAGTCAGTTTCAACTCATAGTGACCATGTGTAGGGTTTCTGAGGAGTGACTGGTGGGACTGAATTACGAACCTTAGGGTTAGCAGACCAGTTTTTATCCTACAGCACCACCCCAGGATTCCAGATGGGCCTTAGGCAATGGCATATTACAAATGTAACCTAGGTGATGTTGAGGCATGTAGTGTTGCTGACAGTTTGAGACACTGCTCTACAAGCCTCAAGTAATGCACTACTAAGCAACTAAGCCCCCTTTCTGAAATTAAAAGAACCTTATATTTTAGAAAAAAATGCTTTGTATTAAATAAAATCTTAAAATATAATATTTTCTTCAATTTTTAAAGAACGAACCCCAAAGTGTAAGTCATTATGCTTCATACATAAGTTTTATTTAAAAATTATTAAAAATTTTAAGCATAATTATTTTAAGTCATACTTTGAGAAGTGTAACAATACCGATTAAAAAACAAAAGCAAATGCCTCATTTTTCTCTTAAAATTGAATGGTCACTCTCACATAGATTTTAGGTAACTAGATTCTAGTAAACCTATAATCATGTATTTCTAGAATAAGAAGGGAGCCTAGTGATACTCAGGTGCCAAGTACAGCGTAAAATTAACTCACTCCTGGTAGAATGGCTTTTTTCCTTTTTCTGATAGAGAAGTCAACCAAATCTTATTATTCAATTTTTTATCTGCTTGCTATTTGGACCTACATAAATGCTTGCCATAGTCCAATGATGGAACATTTATCTGAAGTACTACTATGTTAACAGATGTCATACTCCAAAGAGATATGAGGATTTTCAAGAGAAATAACTTGAAGATGGCTAAGCGAGCGTCTCCTTTTGATGGTACAAAATGGTCTGAAGTTTGTTTTTTAGAATAGGTATTAGTGTGTTGTGAATCCTACATCCTTCCTCAAGGACAGACGTGATTTAAGGAGAAAGCAATGACTTACTGTGGGCTTCCTGTAATGAGGGCTATATATTAGATAGGTGTGTAACTTATACCTGGAAAATCTTATGGGCATTGGAGGACTGGCAAGCTTTTGTGACGGCCAGATTGTTTCCCAAATTGCAACGTTCTTCTGTCATCATATTCACTGGGTCCCTAGCGATCCTTGACAGGGCTCAATTTCCTAATGCCGGCTAGTTTATGAAATTATTAAATTAAAATTTGTTTTTCTCTGATGAACAATGCAGTTAAGCACCTGGGTTCAAACTCAAGAAAAATCAGGTCTCCTGGGTCCAAATTCAAGAGAAATGTGGGCCAGAGTTTGGTAATACTTAAAACAGACATTTGAACATGTTAGGCTAGCATAATTAAGTTTGAGGTAGACTTTTCTCTTGCCTACCAGTTTCCAGAAGGAGTTCTGGTAGCTTAGTGATTACAAATAGGGCTGCTAACTTCAAGGTCGGCAGTTCGAAGCTACCAGCTGTTCTGTGGTAAAAAGATGAGGCTTTCTGCTCTCATAAAGATTTGCAGCCTTGGAAACCCTGTGCAGGGTCACTATGAGTTGGAACAAACTTCACGGTGCTTAACAACAACAACCAGCTTCCAGAGAAGGGTGGAGGTGCTTAGTGAGCAGTTTAGGTGAATAAAAGTTTCATTTTGTGGTACTTGTAGATTCATATGTAGTTATAAGAAACAGTACAGATATATTCTGTGTACCCTTTACTCAGTATCATCTAATAGTTGCTGTTGTTGTTAGGTTCCATGAATCCTGACTCATAGTGACCACATACACAGCAGAAGTAAACACTGCCCAGTCATGCACAATCCTCATAATTGTTATGTTTGAAATGATTGTTGCTCCCACCCTGTCAATCCATCTTTTGGGGTCTTTCTCTTATTGCTGACCTTCCACTTTGCCAAGTGTGATGTCCACAGTACAAGAGATGAAATCTTACCAACCTGGCTTCTAAAGAGCATTCTGGCTGCATTTCTTCCAACACAGATTTGTTTCTTCTTCTGGCAGTCCATTGTAGTTTTAATATTCTTCTCCAATAATACAAATTCATCATAGTACAAATTCACCAATTCTTCTACGGTCTTCCTTATTCATTGTCCAACTTCCACATGCATATGAGATGATTGAAAATACCATGGTTGGGTCAATCGTACCTCAGTACTCAAAGTGACATCTTCGCTTTTTAACATTTTAAAGAGGTCCTTTGCAGCAGATTTGTCAAATAGTGGCATCTTGTAAATCTGTAGTACACTATTACAATCATAATGTTGTTGTTGTTGTTGTCAGGTGCCATCGAGTCAGAACAGATTCATAGCGACCCCAGGCACAGCAGAATGAAACAATGTCTGATCCTGGGCCAACCTCACTACTTGACACCATCAATGATGCCACCTGGCCAATCCATCTTGTTAGGGGGTCTTCCTCTTTTTTTCTGACCCTCCACCTTACCCAGCATGACATCCTTCTCCAGC
>NW_006408577.1:1092362-1098903 GCF_000296735.1 Chrysochloris asiatica
AGCTTGAAGAGCTGGGTGTGTTCTTCCCCTTTTGATTTTATAGCTCCAAGTTTTTGCACACTTTGTTATAATATTTGATTTTGTCTCCTCCAGCGGACATTTGAAATTTTCTTTTCAGCTCTTGTACCTCCTCACTTCTTCCATTTGCTTTAGCACCTCTGTGCTGGTGAGCAAGTTTCAGAGTCTCTTCTGACATCCATTTTGGACTTTTCCTGCTTTTTTGTCTTCTTAATGACCTTTTGCTTTCTTCCTGTATGGTGTTCTTGATGTCATCCCACACTCTTCTAGTTATTGGTCAGTAGTATCTAATTAATCAAATCTGTCCTTGAGATATCTCTAAATTGAGGTGGAATATGTTCAAGGTCATATTTTTGGCTCTTGTGAACTTGTTTTATTTCTCTTTTCTTCAGCTTTAGCCTGAATTTGCTTATGAGTAATTGATAGTCTGTTCCACAGTCTGCCCTTGGCCTAGTTTTGGCTGGTGATACAGAGTTTTTCCACCATCTTTTTCCACAGATACAGTTAATTTGGCTTCTGTGTATTTCATCTGGTGAGATCCATGGATGTAGTCATCTTTTTATGTTGTCTAAAAAAGGTATTTTCAATGAGTAATTCATTGGTCTTGCAAAATTCTATCATGCATCTTCAGCATCGTTTCTATCACAAAGGCCATATTTTCCAACTACTGACCTTTCCTTTTTGTTTCCAACATTTGCATTCCAATCATCGGTAATTATCAATACATCTCAATTGCATGTTTGATCAATTTTAGACTGAAGAAGTTGATAGAATTCTTCAATGTCATCATCACTGGCTTCAGTGGTTGGTGTGTAAATTTGAATACTAGTGGTCTTCCTAGTGGATGTATGGATATTATCTCAACACAGACAGCGTTGTACTTCAAGACAGATCTTGATATGTCCTATTTGATGATGAATGTGATGCCATTCCACCTCAATTTGTAATTCCAGGCATAATAAAGCATCTGATTCTCAGATTCAAAATGGCTAATACCAGTCGATTTCAGCTCAATAATATATAAGACTCAAGTTTATGCATTCCATTTCATTTTTTGAAAATTTCCAATTTTCTTAGATTCATGCTTCTTACATTCCATGTTCTAATGGATGTTTAGAGTTGTTTTTCTTCATTTTGAGTTGTGCCCCTTCTGCAGATGAAGGTCCTGTGGGCTTTACTCCATTCATGTTATCATGGTCAACTGTACTTTGAGGAGGCAGCTGTTCCCCAGTACTGTTTTGATTGTTTTCCAACCTGAGGGGTACCTCCGCAGGCACTGTATCTGACAATATTCTGGTACTATTCATCATGTTTCAGTACTCAATATTCTAGTGCTGACAGTGTTCCACTGCTGTTCACATGGTTGCCAGTGACTAAATATTCAGAAGTTGTTTGTCTCTTCTTCCCAGTCTGTCTTTGGCAGTTATTTTCGTTGTTGTCCTTAGGTGCCATAGAGTCAGTTTTCACCTATAGTGTGTCCTTGTATAAAGTTTCCAAGGAACAAACTCATGAGCTTGTACCACTGATCTTGTGGCTCAAACTGACTTTGCAGTACAGCACATTTACCTACAGCACCACGTCAACACTCCCTGGAAGCCTATAGAAGCATATTAAACAAACGATTGCTAACCACAAGGCCAGTGGTTCATATCCACCTAGTCAGGGTCATTATGAGTTGTAAACTACTCAACAGCACTTAAAAACAACAAAATTATCAGACTAGGTACAAGATTACACAAAATTTCCATCATTCAAGTTTCCAATAGAAACCCCTGGGATCCATTCTGCCTCCCACTCAGGTGAAGAGAGCCCCATATCTTCCTTTCCTAGAAACCAAAGTAAAATCCACTGCCATTGCATGCATCCTGACTCAGTGTCTATGTATAGAGTTTCTTATATTTCCCTCAAGCAGCTAGTGGGTTTCCTTGCCTACCTTGTGGCTAGCAGTGCTGGTGTGGTGCTGTGGGATGATGCACTGGACCAAAGGGTCAGTTTGAACCAGGTCAGTGGTTCAAACTCACCAGCTGTTCTTTGGAAACTGTATACAGAGTTGCCATGAATCAGAGCTATCTCCATGGCACTTAACAATACCAACGTTGTGGCTAACAGTTCAGCACTTATCCTGCCCATTATCTGTAGGGAACACCTAGATGTCAGGAGTTCTATTTGGAGAAGGTAGTTAATGGCACCCAAGCCTAGAAAGAAGAAAATAAGATGAAATAATCCAGAAAGCAGTATAGGTTTATAAAATCCTTCCTTTCTTTTATAATTAGAAAAATCTTATATAATAAAAACAATTAAAGTGAATATTAATCAATTGACATAGTATGAGTTCCCTTAATATAATTAAGTACTACAAGAAAAGTAACTTTGAATGTCTGTTAAATTCTGGAATTTCAGTTAAAATATCAATAGTAAATAAATAAACACATAAGAAAATATTTTTAAGTGAATAACATTAAAATTGTGATATTGTTAAATTTGTTCAAACTCATAGCAAACTTGTACAGGGTTTCTGAAGAGTGGTAAGTAGTACAGTGCATATTTTACAGTGCCATACTAGGACTCCTAAAGAAATCAACCTACATGCTGGAGTTAAATGAAATTTCTAAAACAAAACAAAACAAGTCAAGTAACTCGAGAGGATCTGTGATGGGACAATGGGTAAGTGCTTGGTTACCAACCACAAGGTCAGTGTTTTGAACCTATCAGTCACTCAGTTGGAGTAAGATGTAGCAGTCTACTCTATTAAAGATGTACAGCCTTAGATATCCTATGGGACAGTTCATTTCTGTACTATAACTTCTCTATGAGTTGGAATTGACTCCATGAAAATGGGTTTGGTTATGAACACAAAAAATATCTATATCTATATATTTTTTTTTTGTGTGTGTGTCTGTTTGTGTTTCAAATTTTGTTTTCAGTTGTCTAGTATTTTTTTTCTTCTGGTAGTAGCCCTTTCATTTCTTGTTGTTGCTAAGTGCTGTCAAGTTGGTTCCAACTCAGCGACCTTGTAAAGGGTTTCTGGTGGGCTTGAACCACTGACCTCTCATTCAACAGTCCAGTGCTTATCCTACAGTGCTACACCATGACTCCTTCTTTAGGAGAGCTGACTGTATCCAATCTAAGCTCTGGTAGTATAGTGGTTACAAATTGGGCTGCAAACAGCAAGGTCAGCAGTTAGAAACTACCAGCTGCTCTGCGGGAGAAAGATGAGGCTTTCTGTTCCCGTAAAGATTTACAGCCTCAGAAACCCTGTTCAGGGTCGCTATGGGTTGGAACCGACTTGATGGTACTTAAAACAACAACATGAAGTTCTAGGGAGTCCTGGTGTGGCGCCGTGGGCTAATGCATTAGATTGCAAAGTCCTCTGAACTGCAAGGTCAGTGGTTCAGGCTCACCAGCTGCTCCTTGGAAACCCTACACAGTGTCGCTTTGGGTCAGAATTGACTCGACAGCACTTAACTACAACAACAACACCATGAAGAGCTGGTGGAATTTCCAATTATGTATCCATTGTGGTGGATCATTGATAGTGCTTCAGCCCTCTCCTACATAGTGATTTATCCAAAGAACAATTATGTACCCCAAATGGTTGAAATATCAGTATAATCATATTGTCAGCTGAAAAGATAAATTTGCCTTCTCTTTTCAAATATTTATATTTCTTCTATAAAAAAATACTTAATTTAATAGCAACATTTCCTATTTTTTAATACTGACTTTGAAAGTGATGATTATTCAAGAAAGAATTTGGAAATTCAGTTATAGAAGTATCCTTCATCCTTGTTTTACTAGAAAATTAGGGGTCAATGACACATAGTAGGCAGTATTAGCTGAAAGCATAAATTCAAGAAAGACTGATGGGTAATTGACAGATGATTTACTTATTATGTATGGAAGCTAGTAATAGTTACAAAAGTGACCTATAAATCTATGCTTGAGCACAGAGTCTCTAGAAAAATCATGGTCACAGATTTTACGATGGATATGGTGCCATGGTAGCCTAGTGGTTACGAATCGGGCTATGAACCTCAGGGACAGCTGTTCGAAACTACCAGCTGCTCTGTGGGAGAAAGATGAGGCGTTCTGCTCCCGTAAAGATTTACAGCCTCGGAAACCCTGTTCAGGGTCGCTATGAGTCAGAACCAACTCCACGGCACTTAACAACAACAACAATGGTGCTATGTTTTCCTTAAGATTGAATGCTTCTTTACTTTTCATTTAAGTTCTTGATTTGTTTTAATTTTAATCATTAAGGTGACTATTACTATAATTCAATATCTTATGTTCCTGGAAATTTTTAATTCCACCTTACACTAACCCAGCTATGAGTACTTTTTGTTTTTTAGTGCTGTCAAGTCAGTTACAACTCTTAGCAACCTTGTATAGCGTTTCTGAGGCTACAAATCATTGCGGGAGCAGAAAACCTCATTTTTGTCCCACAGAGTGATTGTTGGGAGATACTGTCAATTGTGTGGTTCAAAGTCCAGTGCTTATCCTACAGAGCCATGCCACTTCCCATAAGCACTTATTAGAAGCACTTATTTTTATATAATTCTCATTTGATTGTTATTGTTGTTGTTAAGTGTTTTTGAGTTGATTCCCACCAATAACGACCCTTTATAGGGTTTCCAAGGAGCAGCTGGTAAGCTTGAACCACCAACCTTGCAGTTCAAATGACTTTTCAGTCTGATGCATTAGTCCAAAGTGCCACACCTTAGAGAATGTTATATGCAATCTGTTAAAGTTAGGTAAACATAAAAGGTGTAATTTTGGCGTAATGGCTTTTATCTATTTCTTCTGTATTCATAAGATCACTTCTCCACTGTAGTTTTCAATAAGTTTACAGAGACTTCACTCAATTACCTATTTCCCACAGAGAAAATGCAAATATAAAGAATATTGAATTGGAGAATACAATCATATAACTCAACTTATATGGAGCATTTTATTTGAGAATCTTAGAGAGTAGATGAACAAGGTATGTTTTAAAATTCTGTATTCCAGGTGGTGACTAGGGTAGAGGTGCAGTGAGGTTCGCCGTCAGCAATACCACAGAATACCAGGCAAAGCAGATTCAGGGCAGAGTTCCAAAACTCAGAACCACATAGGAAGGCATATTTTAAAAGTCTGAAGGCTTATAACTAGTGGAACTTGAAGCAGGGAAGGAAATCACTTACCTTTTAATCTGATGGGCTCAGCGGCTCTGAGCTAACAACCTGGGTGAGACCAAATGACAAGACCAAGTGGGGGAGCAGACATACCATGGAAAAATGCTTCAGGAACCTCGGAGCAAAGGTGGACAATACACTTTGTCAGTTTTGCTTTGTTCTGATTTTCTTTATTTTGGCATCTGTTCATTGGCCCCCCACTGTGCACATCCATTCTGGTGATGAGAGGGGGTGCCTGAGTGAGTGGACACCCCCCATCCCCACCACTGGTGGGTTCTTCTGCCACACATGTGCACAAGAACCACCCTGGAACTGTTTTTTTTAATATATATATATATATATATGCAGAAAAAGCCAGAACAAGGGGTTTGGAGAGGGAAAGAGAGTTTAAAAACAAAATAGGCCAAAAATTAAATTAAATCCTGAGGTATAGCACAACAACCCACAGTGGCATCTTGAAATCTATCAGACAGCTTTGAAGGCAAGAAGCTGAAAGAGGACATTAAAGTTATACTCATATTAGGCTACAGATTTTTTTTTTTCTTCTTCTTTCTCTCCTCTCCTTTTTATGTGATTATAGACTACAGTATCCAGTCTAGCTTTACTTTTGTTGTTGTTGTTGTTGTTTTGCTTTTGCTGTTGCTGTTTTGCTATTTCATGTTCCCCCTTCTATGTCTGGGGGACTCTTTCTTTCCCTATATCACCCAAGAAGAGAAAGCAACTGAGGTCAGATAGCCAAGTTCCAATCACACTCTATAAAACACCAAAATCCAGGCAAGAACCAATACCAATTGCCATATACCAGGGAGACAGACAACACCTGTGAAAGTTACTCTGAGTTAAGTAATAAGAAGTGTGAAAAGGGAAGATCACATCATGATCATGTCTACCTGCAGGCAATCAGAAAACATAAAAAGTACCAAAACACATAATTAAGTATTAAGGCCACAGATAAACACTAAACAGGTCCAAGAGTAAAAGCAGATGACCATATCAGGACATGTCCAGAAACAAGATAAAATGTCTGAGACAAGACCTGGACTCCATTCTGGAAGGAGGGCAGACCTTGGAAATTCCTGTGAAGGAATTCAGTAAAATGATTATAAAATGTTTCAAAAACACTTTACAATGGAGTTGAGAAAAATAAGGAAGAAGTCAGGAAAGCACTGCAGGAACAATCAAATAAGATAGATACAGCACTGGAAACTATTCAAAACCTACAGAAAGAGGTCCAAATGATCAATAATAGAATATCAGAAATAGACAATACAATGAAAGGGCAAAGGAGTAGAATAGAAGAGATGCAAGGCAGAACTAGTGAGTTGGAAGACAAATCTTTCAATACCACT
>NW_006408577.1:1129366-1136055 GCF_000296735.1 Chrysochloris asiatica
AAAAAAAAAAGTTCATGGACATATTCCAAAAAACCCACAAAACACAATGTTCTTTATAGCTTTGTATGTATGATCTACTTCTGTAATAGACCATGGTTGTGTCCAAAGTAATAGTTTTGGATGCTTTGTCAACAATCAACTTATTAGTTCTTAAAGGTTACAGATTGCTCTTTTCCCTCTGCCTCTATTGCCAATATACAGAGAAAAGTGATGGTCACTCTTAACATTTGTCTTTTTAATAGTAAGTTGCTAAAACTGCAAAGTCATTATGAACCACAGGGGCAACAGTTCAAGCTCACCAGCTGTTTTTCGGAAACTCTGTACAGGGTTGTGATGGGTCGGAACCGACTCTATGGCACGTAACAACAACAGTTGATAGTGTAGCATTCCTTCTTAAGGTTGTAAAAGTAAAATACGTTTAGAACTTTCTTAAAATGCAGAAATGATATTGCATTTTTAGGAGGAAGGAAGTTACTTTGCGGATACCTTGTGTGGCGCTATAGGATAAGTACTGGACTGCGAGTCACAAGGCTGCTGGATCAAACCACCAGCTGCTCCTGGGAAACACTGTAGAAAGACTCGCTGGCACTTAACACCAAAGTTTCTTTGCAGTGCTTACATAACTCTTCTCCATATATTGTAATGTAACCTTTTGAGACTAGAAATGTGTGTTTATATATATATATATATATTAAACTGCAAGGTTGGTGGTTCAAGCTCACCAGCTACTCCTTGGAAACCCTATACAGGGTTGCTATGGGTCGGAATCAACTCGGCGGCACTTAACAACAACAACATACATATATATATATACATACACACCTACATAGCATATGCAGAGATACTTGGAAACCCTATGTAGGGTCTCTATGAGTCAGAACCAACTCAGTGGCAATTTACAACAACAGAAGTGTCAATAAATCCACTTTGATTCATGACAACCTTGTAGAAGTTTTCCAAACAGCAACTGGCGGGTTTGAACCACCAACCTTGCAGTTAGCAGTCCAGTGATTATCCTACAGTGCCACACCAGGACCCCTTCTACAGAAGAAGATAGTGTAATTCAGAATTTGGGGATTTAATAACCAGTGCTATTCAGGGAAATGACTTGATAACATAATGTAGTGAAAAGGCAAAGGATGCTCTTTCAATTTGGTTTACCATTTTTATTAACTTCACAGGTTGTTGTTGTTGTTGTTATGTGCCGTGGAGTCGGTTCCCACTCATAGCGACCCTGCACAGGGTTTCCGAGGCTGTTAATCTTTATGGAAGCAGAACCGCTGGTAGTTTCGAACCGCTGACCTTATGGTTCGCAGCCCGATTCGTAATCACTACTCTACCACAGGTTATTAATCCAAAAAACGTATAAATTAACCAATAATCTTTTTAGGTTAAAACAGCAGATGGAGGTGGTTTGTGGTGTTTAATATCATGGACAGTTTTAGCAGCATAAACTTTGCTCTACATTTGCATGTTTCTTATATTTTCAGTGCATAGTTAATCTTCCCTTTCTAGGTTTGCTATTCAAATCAAATTCTTAATGATGTTTACTAGTAATTTCATGATTTTTTGAAGAATAATCTGTGATTCTAATGTAGGTGTTTCTATTACTGTTTATTAATTTTCTATTAGATACTTCTGCCTTGAGGAGAACACTTTTGCTAGAATTTACTGCATAATGTTTATGGGAAAATATTTTTTAAAGACTAGAATTAAACAAGTCAGCAAAAGAAATTGGTCAGCTTGAATACGAAGTGGTGATATTAATCTCTAAACATTCCAAAACACTATAAATGAACCTAAACTTGTTTGAAATCTGAACAGATATAGGAACATACAATTGCCATTTGAAAATTGTGACCAGCTTGACTGGGCCTCAAAGGCAGACCAGCCAGTAATGTAAAGCCACTTCGAGTATAAATACTGTATTGAAACTACAACTATAGACATTTGAACAGTAAGGTTAACTTAACTGCATTTTCTTTCTTTGCTCTTTAAGTATATTTGTAAACTCAAAACTGAACTGAAGTGACTTTGCTTTCTAAAGTTTATTAGAGTCTGTGCTCCTTCTCTCACCATTTCCCTTCCATAAAGCAATAATACTGTACAACTTAGATTATTTTTTGCTTGAAAAATTTGAATGAGAAAATTTATGCCTATTTTTTTCTTTTGTAAGACACCTGTTTAAATGCAAATTGTTCCCATATTGCTTTTGAAATAAATTTTCTTTTGTTAAAAAAAACACACAGAAAAAGATTATCAGAAAGGCTAACACCCAAATGAGCTGAAATTTTCAGAGGCGTGAGGGACAAGGAGGCAGGGACAGCAAGTGTGTCGCGGTTCTATGTGAAATTGTCTACTACATGGCCACTTGGCTATCTGTCAACACTTCAGAGCATCTTTCTAGATTCTGCCTCAGACTGTCTCTTCCAAATCGACTTGCTTTATCCTATTTGTTTGGCATACCTGGATTCTCTCATTGTAATCTAAATTGGCGAATATTGCTTTGATCAATGTGCCATATGGTTTAACCCTACTTTGGAAGATATTTTGTTATAAATTTTTCAATCACACACACAAAAATAGAATGAATAACAAAATAAATACACATATACCTACTACTTACATTTTCATGTTTGCTTCATCTATCTATATGGAGTCCTGGTGTGGCGCAGTGAGTTAATGCACTGGACTACAATGTCGATTTGAACTTCAAGGTCGACAGTTCAAGCTCACGAGCTGTTCCTTAGAAACCCTATACAGAGTTTCCATGAGTCGGAATAGACTCGATGGTGATTAACAACAACAGCAAACACATTTATCTATTTATCTAGCACTGAATAAGTTTAAATTAAATTAAATGACAGATATAAGATAATTTGCCTCTAAATATTGCATTATACACTTTTAACCCAAGAATATATGACAAATAGTACACATACTCATATTCTTGTATGTAACTGCAATAACATAACCTCAGCAAACATATTTAGCATTAAATCTGTGTTATATTTAACACTCAGTGTATATTAAATTTCCTCCTTTTTTTTCCTTCACTTTTTTTTTGTCAGTTGGGTAAAGGATTAAAGATCAACTACATTCAACATTTCTTACACGTTTTGTTTCATATAATTGATCCCAATCTCCACAAATTTTTTGTTGATCTCCCTATTATTGTATATTATCTTCCCTTTCACCCGTTAATAAATGTCTATACCCTTTAGTTAGTAATTTACCATCCCTTCACCTTTTACCACTCATAGTGACACTGAACAGAATTTCCAAGAAGCAGATGGCGGGTTTGAAGTGCTGACTTTTCAGTTAGCAGTCCAGAGCTTATGCTACATAGTCATATTTTTCTTATAGTGTGAAAGAAAACCTTTCCTTGCATTTTTATAATAGTGGTTTCATACAATATTTGCCCTTTTGTGATTGACTTATTTCATTCAATATAATATCCTCCAGGCTTACCCATGTTGTAAGGGCTTTCTCAGATTCATCATTACTCTTTAATGCTGTGTAGTATTCCATTGTATTCATTATGCTTATGTGAGTCCTGGTGTGGCATTGTATGATAAGCATTCGACCTCAAGGTTAGCAGCTCAACCTCAACAGCTGCACCTCAGAAACCCTATACAGGGTTGCTATGAGTTGGAACTGACTCAATGGCACTTAGCAACAACAACATATATCACATTTAAATTGCTTAAATTATCATATCTCATATCAGTTATAATCTAGAATAGTTTCCCTTTTTCTTTCTCTGCAGTCCAGAACTGACTTTTCCAAGACAGCTGATCAATTTTGTTATAGAAAAGCTCAGCCTGGTTTTGTCAGACTTTTCCTCCTGGTATTCATTGTACTCCGTTTGCTCTATTTCATTATAAATTGTAAGTCAGATGTAAAATACAGGATAATTATTTAACACTTTGGGTTCCTATATTTCCTAGCCCTGGGTGGTGCTGTAGATAAGTACTGACCTGCTAATCATAAACTATAAGGTTGTTGTTCAAACCCATCAGCTGCTCCTTGTAAACCTTACACAGGATTGCTATGAGTCGGAATTGACGAGAAAGCACTTAACAACAGTGAATTGGAATCAACTTGACGACATTTAACAACAGCAACGAAAACAGCAACATAATTCATAGGTCTATCACATCAGGAGGCATGTGATATCTAGCATACCACCTGGCCACTGGGTTTTGGAATTCTCTTCGCTCTATAGTCTACAGCTTGAAAGTCATCTCTATTCATACCTGTTTGTGTCCCAGCTCTTGCAGCACTGGACTGGGTGTGACCCTATTAGACATTTAAATTGTGTTCCTGGCTTGTCACTCTCCTTGGGTAATCCCGTATATACTCTAAGGAATTTAACAACCTCCTCTGGAAATATACTGAATGACTGATGTTCTATAGGAGATAAAATCAGAATGTCATTCAAGGTGGATTAAATTCATTCTAGCTTAAAGGTAAAAGACTGAATTTATTGTATCTAAGCTGTTGCTCTTGCATTGTTTGACTTGTAATTGGATATGCCAATTAGAGGGGGAATTCAGATTAAAGTCATTAATGCTATTCTTTATCATTGGCATCTATTTCTATAGCTAGATTAAAGAAAAATATATGCAACAAATTCCCTGTAATATTTCAGTTTCATGAGTTTCTGGTTGAAATTATAGTTTGTATTTTGAGATACCTATAGTGGTTACGGCGCTGTGGGTTAATGCGCCAGATTGCAAAGCCGTTTGAACTGCAAGGTCGGCGGTTCAAACTCACCAGCTGCTCCTCGGAAACCCTATACAGGGTCGCTGTGGGCCGGAACCGACTCGATGGCATTTCACAACAACAACATAGTGGTTACGAATCGGGCTGCTAACCTCAGGGTCAGCAGTTCGAAACTACCAGCTGTTCCGCGGGAGAAAGATGAGGCTTTCTGTTCCCGTCAAGATTTACAGCTTCAGAACTGACTCCAAGGCACATAACAACAATAACAACAACATCAGCTCATTGGTCCTCTGCTAGTGATAGCTAAAAAACAGTAGAAACTTTGGTGTAAGGAACTCCTGTCTTTTCAATAATTCATATTATGATACTTAATAAATAAGAGTGGAATGGAAATAATGCCCTAGCTGTATTCTCACTGTCACATTTATAGCATACACATTTGTGAAAAAATCTGCTTGTTAAAGACTCTGATTTGTAAGTATTAAAAATTGAATTATGGTTCCTGAAGATGTGTGTTTACTTTCATAGCTTTACATTGGCAAAGTGACATAGATATTGCAAGACAAATATCCTAGTTATCATAAGTGTAAAATCAGGAATGAACACTTTTTATACTCTCAATAATTTACCAAAATGTTCACACACCTATTTCTATCAGCATTATTGATTAAATACCTGTGAAACTCCGTGTTTTATGCTAACAAGACTAACGTCATATATCATTGTAATTATTTTTTACCACTCTAATTTTCATTTTATCTAAGTCAGACTTGGTAAGATTATTATTATTATTATTATTTTGGTAACAGGCCAGATAGCAAGTATTTTAGGTAGTGTGGACTATACTGTTACAATTGCTTAACTTTGCTGTTGTAGTGTAAAAGCAATCATAACAATAGTATGAGATATAACAATAAATAGTATATAACAATAAATAGTATATAACAATAAAACTTTATTTATAGACCTTAAAGTTGTAGTTACATTCTCATGAATTTTTTCTCTTGTTTTTATCAATGATTTAAAAATATGGAAACTGATCTTAGGTTATAAGCCATACTAAAATAAGCAATTGGCTGGATTTGGTCTTTACAGACTAGTCAGCCCCTGGTTGTAATAATTTCTCTTTAATACTAATTTTTCCCTCTGTGCCTTTTTTACTCCCTCTTCCTCTCACAGACACATATAAGGTTCAACTATTGTTTTTCTACCCCCACAGTTTAAAAGATTAATGGCAAGGCATCAACTTATTCATTTCCCCTAAAAAATACAAATACAACCTTTTAGTATAGAAGGGGACTAACAGCAAACGGATGTATTAATTGTCACTTACAGTTTCATGAATAAGTTATACTATTATTGCTTTTCTATTTAAATAGTGATTATAAAGATCAGACTCAAGGTTAAATAATGGCTTTTATAATAAGGTTTTGCTACATGCTTGCTTACAAATTAGACTGCCTAATCAACTAAAAACAACAGTTATTGTTAGTTTAATTTTCCTTTTATTAAATGTTATCCAAACTAGTCCATCCTAAAATCTTACTTATACTTATGAACAATGGCACATAATATCTTAATTTTAATAATATTTGCCAATTGTTTAATGGAGGCAAATTTTAAACAGATACTTGAAATGTAAATAACCATCCAATTCATTTCTGTGGTATTTAAAAAACATATTAAAATTATTTGATATTTTTCCCATGGATCTACTTTCTTTCACCACTTATAACCAATGAGAAAACTGAGACTCAGTGTAAAAATAAGTTGCCAAGATTTTATAGCCGGGACATGGTCAAGGCTCAAACCAAGACAATGTAGTTCATACTCATAACAAACACACAATACCCATCTAAGTGTTGAGTCCATACTTCTATTCATCCATTCCTTTAAATTTTTGATGTGGATTCTACCACTTTCACATCTATTGCACCATTTTACATCAGAGATCTGGTAGC
>NW_006408577.1:1137575-1145797 GCF_000296735.1 Chrysochloris asiatica
TGCACTTCTTCCAACACAGATCTGTTGGTTCTTTTGGCAGTCCATGACACTTTCACTAGTCTCCTCCGACACCAAGGCAAAATTTGACTGCAATCACATTAGAGACTTCAAGTGGGAATGGCCCAGCTGAGTTCCTGACACACAATTCTGAGCAAAATAAAATGTATGTTTTAAACTAGTAGATTTGGGGCTTATATTTGTGCTGTAATAATAACTTTTTGTTGTCAAGTGCCATTGAATTGGTTCTGACTCATTGCAACCTTGTATAGGAGTAGCTGGTGGGTTTGAACTACTGACCTTGTGGGTTCACAGTTCAGTGTTGATTCTACAGCACCATACCAGGAGTCTTGTTGTTAAGTGCCTGTTGTTAAGAGTCTTCTTGTTAAGGGCTTCCAAGGAGAAGCTAGTGAGCTTAAACTGCTAATCTTGTGGTTCAACTGACTTTCCAGTCCAGGACATTAACCCACAGTGCCACACCAGGTGTCTAGAACAATATAATTTAAAGTCATATAATGTAGTAATTAAAAGTCTGAACTCAAAGATAGCTAGCCTTAGTTTGAATCTCAGTCCTGTCATTTTATACCTGTTTAACCTTCAGTGAGTTAATCAACATATCTAAGCCTAAATTTCCTCACTGAACGTGGGGATAACGGCTCGATCTAATCATGGTAAGTCCTGATGTGGTGCTGTAGATTAATGCACTGGACTGCAAAGTCAGTTGAAACACAAGGTTGGCAGTTCAAACTCACCAGCTGCTCTTTGGCAAGCCTATATAGGGTTGCTGTGGGTTGGAACCAGCTCGACGGCCCTTAACAACACCAACAACAGTCATAGGGTTTTGTAAGGATTAAACTAGAATATGCTTAGAAAGTGCCTGCTATAGATAGTGGTTGTTATTGCTAAGTGCCATGGAGTCAGTTCATTATAAGTACCCAGTGAAGCAAGGAGTAGCTAGTAGGTTTGAAGTGCTGACCTTATGGTTAGCAGTCCAGTTCTTATCCTACAGTGCCACATTAAGACTCCCTATTACAGGTAAGCACTCCATAAGCACTGGCCTACACAGTCACACTGGTCTCCATGCAAACAAACCATGCTTCATGCTTAGTTTAATTCTCTGCTGCCACCATATTGAAGTTCTTAATAAGGTTTGAAAAGGGATCTTGTCACATGCTAATTTGGATGATGAGGAAAGCAATAAACAGCAAAAGGGATGTTGGCAGAGAAAGATGAAGATAGCTGAAGTCTGAGGGAAGAATGCCAGACTTAAAGTAAATATAAGTAAATACTATTAGATAATGGTATATGAGGTTGTTGTAATCATTGTAATAAAATGAATTATATGATTTGTTGAATGTAAAACTGATTATCTGTAAACCTTTAATAAAACATTTAAAAAGGAGGGGGAGGTGTGGATTGTATTTCCATTTTCCACTGATAGCCTGCAAATTATATTGACAGTCCTGCATGTATGTACATATACACATATGTACAAATATTAAAGTATATTCTTAAGCCTAATAATATTTTGAATTAATATCTAGTATCTCTATGTTCCAAGAGACCACCGCAGTTCAAGGAGACCAGTTGGGAAATACTCTCTGCTTCTTTGGGTCAGAAATTTAGAAGAGGCTTACCTAGGTGGATCTTGCTCAATATCTCTCATGAGAGTTCTCAGATGTTCAAATGGACTTTTGGCATCTAAACGCTTGAATGGGCCAGAGAATCTACTAGCAAGATCCTTTTTCCTAACAGTAAAATAGGAAAAATACTATTTAAATTTTTCTTTAATAGTATTTAAATAGGCTTGTTATGAAGATTGTTTGTGAAACCTAATAATCCCTCTACAAATATTAGCTCCATTTCCCCATTAAGGAGATGTAAAAATGTGTTGCCAGAGATTATATTGGAAGGAATTATAGAACATTGAAAGTGAAAGCCTTTATTAACAATAGATACTCATTGGGAACTCTCTACTTTTAGAGAAAACTTGACTATAAAATATTTTGCAAAATTAGTATTGTCCTTTTGAACGGAAAGATCAAAGCTCTTAAGTAGCTGCTTTGAGACAATTTCTTTTATACAGTAATATATTCTGATCAATCACATATAAGAATCAATTCTAGTTTAACCAGAAGGAAAATTGAATTTTCACCTTGGCTTGATTGCTGGTTATCCCCTACCTCCAGTCTTCCCATCCACAAATCCATTTTAAAATGTGCACCAGATTAACTTTCCCAGGACACCATGTACTCTGTCTGCAAATGTAAAATCTTCAAAAGTCATCCATTACATACAGCATCAAATCTAAATTTTAAACCCATTTTACCTTTTCAGCCTTATTTCCAATTGCTTCCCTATGCAAACTTTCTTTTCTAGTGGTTTAATTACTTATCTACAATGCTCTCTTTATGTTTTTTGATTATCCAAACCCAACCCAATTTTAAAACTGTCCTTAAGTACACTTTAAACCTTGTCTTCTTTATACATACTTTATCAGCACATCAGCCCAACACGTAACCATATGTACACAAATAATTAATCATAAAATAGAATAGGATTTACGCCACAAGCATACTTCTGAGTTCAACGAAACAAAGAGAAGTGGGAGAAGGCACTTTCAGCTTGAGTTTTAGAAAGGATTCCTGGAGTGATAAACATTTGAAAAAGTCCTTGAAAGGTGATTGAGAAGTTCAAGAAGGATAAAGAGAGAGACCAGACTTGGTAGTTGTTTAATGTTGTTGAGTAGGTTCCACTCATAGAAACCCTGCATAGGATTTTCAAGGAGTGGCTTATTTATGGGTTTGAACAGCTGACTTTGTAGTTAGCAGTGCAGTGCTTATCCTACCGCACCACAGCAAGATTCCAGACTTGATAGAGGAAGCAACATATTAGGTAAATTAAAATTTGGAAAAGTAATGTATTCTCAAGAAATGAAGGAAAGTTTAGCTTGGACAAAGCATAAAATATACAAATACTTTGAATAGCTTTGTAGATTGGGTATACAGGACAACCATTTTAAATGTCAGTGTAAGATATTTACTCTTTTATTCAATTTTGAAAGCATTAAACTGTCAGATAAAATAGAGACTAAGGGTGGAGAACAGAAGACTTGAGAAAATAAGAGGCAATTGCTATCAACTTAAGTCAATTTGGGATTTATTTTAGGGTGACAGAAGAATAAAAAGGAAGTTACTGATGTGAAATGAATGAATAGGTGTGAAAGTGGTAGAATTCACATTAAGCATTAAATGAATGGAAGAATAGAAGTATGGACTCCGCACTTAGATGGGTATTGTGTGTTTATTATGAGTATGGGCCACATTGTCTTGGTTTGAGCCTTGACCATGTCCAGGCTAAAGAAACCTTGGCAGACTTTTTTTAAAATGGGGAAATATTTATTAATAATTATTAATAAAGTACAGGTAATCTCAAAGAAAATAAGTACACCTGCATGTCAAAACAAAACAAAAAAAGAGGAAAGTCAGAAAGATATAGTTAACATTAGCACAACAGAAATGAAAAAGAGGAAGACCCCATTGGGATGAATTGGTACAGTGTCAGCAGTGATGATTGTGAGGTTGGCCCAGGACTGGGCAGTGCCCAGCTCCATTGTACACAGGATCACCATGAGTCAGTACCAACTCCATGGCACCTAATAACAACAACAAACCTTTGCATTCCAATTGTTGGCAGATTTTTTTATACTGTGTCTCAGTTTTCTCATATATAAAACAAGGAGGATTAAAGTATTGTAATGGTTAAATGCTAATATAGTGTATGCAAAATACTTCTTTTAAGCTTTAAAGGGCAAAGATGTCACTTTGGGGACAAAGGTACACCTGACCCAAGCCATGGCATTTTCAGAATACCATGAATACTACCAGAAGAGCAAACAAATCTGTCTTTAAAAAAGTACAGCCAGAGTATTCCTTAAACACAAGAATTATGCGACTTTGTTTCTGGTTCTGTGGACTAACAAATGTGAGGATGGCTCAGGACCAGGCCATGTTTCCTTCTGTTGCACATGGGATCTTCATGAGTCAGAACAACAACACACTGCATGTAAAATACTCAGACCAGTATCTGGAACATATTAAACTCTATTAATGTATTTGTTACTAATATTATGTGGATTAAAATAGAACCTATTAGTAGTTTGCGCGGTTAGATATAAACCAACGGCAACTTAAATAAAGAGAATGGATCTGAAAATCTCTGTGGAAGTGATAGTGTCAGATTTGTCATGCTGTCTTGCTCATAATTGCTATAGAATTAATATGTGATTATTGAACTACTCCTAACTTTTTCAGCTTGCCAGCAGAACCCTGGTAGTGTAGTGCTTACTCTTTGGGTTGCTAACTGCAAAGTCAGCTATTAAAATTCACCAGTCACTCTGAGGGAGAAAGATGAGACTTTCTGTTCCCTTAAAGATTTACAGTCTCAGAAACTCTATGAGTGACTATGAGTTGAAACCTACTGGACAGTATACCACCAACATCAAAAACTTCGAGTTCATATATTTTTACTTGGCATTAACAACAACAATAACAATAGGTATTTAAAATTATTAAAGGAATCTTGGTGTAGCTTTGTAGGATGAGCACTGGACTGCTAACTGCAAGATCAGCAGTTCAAACCCACCAGTCACTCCTTGGAAACCCTATTGTTGTTGTTCAGTGCTGTTAAGTTGGTTCTGACTCATAGAGATCCTGGACAGGGTTTCTGAGGAACAGCTGGTGGGTTTGAACCACAGACCTCGCAGTTTGCAGTCCAGTGCTGATCCTACACCACCATACCAGGAGTCCTATATAGGGTTGCCATAAGTCAGAACTGACTTGATGACACTAATAATAACAAAATTATTAAAAGCATATAAACATTTCCAAGAGAAAGGTACTGCATATCATTTTTTTTTGCCATTGGCTAGGCCTATTACATGGATTATAATATTACTCATGCAACATTCATACAGATAAGTATTTTAAGATTCATTTTAACTGTGGAATATGAGTTCAAATGTTAGAATTCATCCATTCTCCCTTCCCTGCCTGGAGTTACGGCTTAACGACAAAATGATAAAAGAACTCCTTTAATAACAGCAATAAGAAAAGGATAGTTCCTATTGAAACCCTTAGGCCAATATCCCTGATTCTATTACTCCCTGATTGGTATGTTGCTCTGCTACCCACCCTTCTATTATTTAATTCTTCCAGCTTGCCAGCAGAACTGGTAGCCTGTTTGTCAGTATTCCATTGCAAGATCCTTTGGCAAAGAATAACTACAGGGCCCCTCCAAATCCAAGAGCATGTGCAGTCCATACATCAGTATCATCCAACTGACCCCAGACCCAAGAATCTATGGCAAAGAAAATATTATCTGATTCACTTTAGAAGCAAGGAATGCATTTATAAAATGTCCGGGAAACATGGCCTCTGTTTATGGACAGAGGAGAGTAAGAGGGCCAGGAAAGGCTTGAAGTCAGAATACCAGAAGTCAGAAACTGCCAGGTTCCCCAAGTTGGGGAGACTTGTCATATTTTGTTCTGGAGACTTTGTGTTGCTCCTGGTCTCCACTTGCAGTAAACTCTCGTTCTGTTTCTCTTATACCGCTGTATCTACTTTATTTCAGTTGACTAATAGCGTAGTGGTTACGAATTGGGCTGCGAACCTTAAGTTCAGCGGTTCGAAACTACCAGCCGCGGAGAGGCTTTCTACTCCCGTAAAGATTTACACGCTCGGAAACCCTATACAGGGTCGCTATGGGTCGGACCCGACTCGATGGCACTTAACAACAACAACAATAGAATAGAATAAGAATGCAAAGCCTGGGTAAGAGCACTGTCAACACTATTATTCAGTGTTTAACAGAAATGTGAAGTCATGCAATTAAATAAGAAAATGAAAACAAATAGAATAAAAGAAGCAAACATTATTGTTTGCAGATGATATGATTGTAATCTGAATCACCTAAATAGAATTGCTATAAAACTGTAATAAATAAAAATATCCTGAAAAGTAGTTGTTTACAGAATTAATATATCCCATCAACAATTTCAAAAAAACTAAATTTCAATAAATTAAAATAACATTAGTAAATTAGAGCATATTAACAAAGAAAATATTTCATTTATGATGCCCATCAAAACAACAGAAACAAGCATATGTGTATCTTCTAGGGAGACCATAGAAGGATTGATGCACTTGAGTTATGATGTTGGAGGAGAATATTGAAAGTACCATGGAAGACCAATAGAAGAAACAGATCTGTGTTGGAAGAAGTGCAGCCAGAGTGCTCCTTGGAAGCCGGAATGGCCAGACTACATCTCTCATACTTTAGACATATTGCTAGAAGGGACCAATTCCTGGAGAAAGGTATCATGTTTGGTAAGGTAGAGGGTTGGAGAAAAAAAAAAGAGCCCAAATGAGATTGATCGGCACAATAATGACAGCAATGAGCTGAAGCGTAGCAATGATTGTGAGGTTGACGTGGGACCGAGCAGTGTTTCCTTCTGTTGTGCATAGGGTCTCTGTAAGTCTGTACTAACTCGATGACACCGAACAATCACATCAACAATGGGGTGGATGGAACTTGCATGGTTGCCTTGACAGGGCTAGACCAAATGATTTCCAGGGCCTTACATAGTCCTGATGTAGTGCTGTGGGTTAATGTGCTAGACTACAAAGTCAATTTGAGCCACAAGGTTCGTGGTTCAAGCTCATCAGCTGCTCCTTGGAAACTCTCTAAAGGCCGCTATAGGTCAGAACTGACTCAGTGGCACTTAACAACAACAATCAATACATCCTGTGGGCTGGACGTTCACCACCCCTACTATAGAGCTATATTCTCAATGAATGTTTAACAATTCTGGAGGGATATGTCCTATAATTTTATGCGTGCATACTCTGTAATAATCTTACTCCACTTTTAAGTATGGAAGAACAGTGAGTCAAAGTTAGGGTGCTAGGCAAATCTAACTGAAATCTGAAATAACCACAGCTAGAAAAACTATGCATATTATTTTTATAGGCACTCTGATAGCTTAATGGTTACGAATCGGGCTGCAAACCTCAAGGTCAGCATTTCGAAACTAACAGCTGTTCTGTGGGAGAAAGATGAGACTTTCTGCTCCACTAAAGATTTACAGCTTTGGAAACCTTGTACAGGGTCGCTATGAGTCGGAACCGACTCCATGGTACCTAACCACAACCACATTATTTTTATGAATACTGAAAAATAAAACCTCATGGCATTTATTATATAACAAATATAATGCTATATAAATGTAACATTTAAAAGGGTACTCTCTTTCCCAGGGTTAAATAGTGTGATGTAGAATTTGCCTTTATTTATTTGCTGTGACCAGACAGAATTAGTCTAATGGGCTATCCTCCTATGGGGAACAGTGTGTTCATACAACCATGGACAGTTAATTTGTTTCTTGGATGTGTTATTAAGGTTAGTCCAAAACAATGAGTCTTTTCTCTATTAGCACAATAGCAGGATTATTTTAGGTAGCTTTTACATTTTGAATAATTTTATGATACTGTGCTGAACACCTGTGAAGAAAAATTACGTTATGAATGCAAAATATGTGGAGTGTTTTTCATGAATAGCAAGAATCTGCTCACTGGGAATGGAAAAATATTTTAACCAAGCTAATTTCCCTTTCTCAGTTTTCCCATAGGTTACCAAGTTGAAAGTCACTTGCTGTGTGAATCCATGGGAGAGTTTTTTGCTTTCGTTCACTTTAGCTCTCTTGATACAGGACTTCATCATCTAAAATTGATCCCAAGCAAATTTCACATCACCTGTCATTGAAAACTTTTTTTTTTTTTTTTAATGTACATAGGATTTTTTGACTCTTGGAATTACTTTTAATTTGGATTTCAGTCATAGCTAGCGTAGGCACAATAGCATTTGATTCTAAACAGCCATATTTTTCAGATCTGTCAAAATGAGTTTGTTGCATAATCAAGTAATTTTGAAGCAACTGTGTGGTCTAAGGAGACTTGCACATGTAAAGTTTTATAAAAGTACATCTATTAGACTGTCAAGCACTTTAAAAAAAGGTTTTATTGTGAATTATGTGATAGTTTACATGGGAGAACATTAGTTTTACATTCATCCTATCATATATTGTTTCATTGCCATGGTTACAATTCCCTCCATGCATTATCAACCAACCATAAGGTATACACTACAAGCCTGCTCCCCAGTCGCCA
>NW_006408577.1:1146407-1147518 GCF_000296735.1 Chrysochloris asiatica
CAGGTCAAGTGGGTATTATCTGCAAGTGTGGGTGTTCTTGTGCATATGCCCTCTCTTCTTATCAGCTGGACGCTTCACTCTCCACTCTAGTCCTCTGTGACTATGTCACAGAGTCTGGGCCCAAGAGTCCCCAGGTCTTGCCACACTGCTGGCCAGCCAGGTCTCCACCCAGGTTCACAGGAGTCTATTGAACATTGTAGGACTTAGCTTTCAGCTTCATTGCTGTTTTTCTCTCACTTCCCCTTATCGGTGAGGAACGTGGTCACCAATCAGAGCATGTATTCTCATTGAGTCTTAGTCTTGGAAGGGGGTTTGCACTGAGGGGACACAACCACTTACCTTGATGTCTCCTAAGCAAGCAACTTGCTTGTTCTTATAGTAACAGTTGGTCTGCCTATATTGTTTTGTATTTTTCCTGTAGGTCTTTTTTTCAAGAAGTATCTTCTGTTCTTCTAGCCACTCCAAGATGGTCTGCTCATCCTTTCAAGTGAAAATTTCCCATCTCTGAAGATTCTGTATGTGGTTCGGGCTTCCACCTATAGTTTTATATAATGCAGAGGCTCCGCAGGAAGCCTCATTCACTGGGCACGTTGTAACCCCATTTTAGGTATTCCAATCAGTTATAGGCAGAAGACAGACTTACAAGCTTTCTATGGTTATATTTCTGGCTATTCCTTTCTCTCCCCCTCCAGTGTCTATTTTATAATGTAATGCAAGGAAAACCAAAATTCAAAAGACATCCAAGCATCTTAACATTATTTCCCCGCCTTTCCCCATTCCAACCATGAGTCAATCTCTGTATCCCAGAGTCCTGTTGTTTCAAGGTTGTGCATGCATCATTATTTACCTCTGTCCCACTTAGCCCATGCAAACCTGCCTAATTTTTCTCCCATCTGATTTGTTCTTCCATTTTCCTCTCCCTTCTTGCATATTTCCCCCCTCCCCAGCACCCAAACTTGTTGTTGTTGTTGTCAGGTGCCATCTAGTCGGAACCGACTCATAGCAACCCCATGAACAGCAGAACAAAACAATGTCCGATCCTGGGCAACCTCACTACCGCTGCCACACTTGAAGACATTAATGATGCCACCTGGCTGATTCATCTCGTTGG
>NW_006408577.1:1149158-1149677 GCF_000296735.1 Chrysochloris asiatica
TCAAAAATCAATTGGCTGTATGTAGATGGGTTAATTTCTGGATTCTCGTTCTGTTCCATTGATCTATGTATCTTTCATTGTACCGGTACCAAGCTGTTTTGACCACTGTAGCAGTGTAGTAAATTTTGAAGTTGGTGAGTGAGAGGCCTCCATCAAGCACTTTTAAACATGTACTTTAAATTGCTTAAAATGGACCAATGGGAAAAGCATTTACATTTATTTCATATTTCTAAAATAATCAGGAGAATACTTGGTTAAATTGAAGATGGTTAAAGAATAATGATGTCCTTTTAGTAAATAGTGGTTTTTCTTGTTGTTGTAATGTGTTGTTGAGTCAGTGCCGATTCACAGTGACCCTATGCACAATAGAATAGAAACACTGTCTGGTTTTGCAACATCCTCACAATTGTTGTTTGAGCCCTCTGCTGCTGCCACTGTGTCAATCTGTTTCATTGGGGTTCTTCCTCTTTTTCACTGACCCTCCACTTTACCAAGCATGATGTTCCTCTTCATGTATTC
>NW_006408577.1:1152942-1154520 GCF_000296735.1 Chrysochloris asiatica
GGACCTGGGTGGATGGAGAACTTGAATTTCTTTGGAGTTCCCAAGTACTCAGGGCAACACTTTAAGAACCTTTGGTGATGAGGTTGTTTTCCACAAATTACCAAGGGGCCCTTCATTTATAAAAGTCTAGAATCTGGTCTTCCAAAATGATTCTCAAAGTCCTGGGTTAGTTTTCTGATAACCCTATTTTAAAAGTGGGTGTTGAGGTAGTCTGGAAGAGAAAATATGTGCTTTAAAAATTTTCATTTTGGCGTCTCCTGAAAAGACTGAGGAAGCCTACTGTTCCAGTTAAAACAGGGTAGCCACCTTCCTTACACTTACTCCCTGGCCTACAGTTTTACACACCAGCCCCTGGAAATTCAGGTTGATTGCAATAAATAATATCTGGTACAGTGAAAAACACAGAATGACAAGAGGACAAAGCTCATCTCACAGTGACGTTGTGATTAAAACTGAGCAATATACCCAGGTAAAACTTCAATCTTTCTCTTAACTAAGCTCGAGAAAGCTGCCTCACCCCATGATACCCTGGGCAAGTGGTTCTCAAAGGCAATGGCGACAGGTCTGTGTGGGATTCTGGAACAGAGGAAAACACACATCATCTAGTCCTGTGTGCAGCGGAATGTTCATCAAGAGACAGGAGACTGTTTGCATAGTGACACCCAAGGTGGTGGTGGTGGTGTTAGTTGCCACAGAGTTGGTATAACTCATAACAAAACACTGTCTGATCTTGGGCCAACCTCATAATCATTGCTAGGCCTGAGCCCATTGTTGCCTCCTTTGTGACAGTCCATCTCATGGGGGTCTTAGTCTTTTTCTCTGATCTTCTACTTTACCCAACATGATATCCTTTTCCAGGGACTAGACCCTCCTGAAAATATGTCTAAAGTATAAGAAATGAAGTCTGGCCATCCTGGCTTCCAAGGAGCATTCTAACTGTACTTCATCCAAATCAGATGTTTATTTTTTTGGACTGTCCATGGTACGTTTAGTATCCTTGTCCTACACCATAGCTCAACTACATCAATTCTTCTTTGATCTTCCTTATTCACTGTCCAACTTTCACATGCATATGTGGTTATTAAAAATACCTTGACTTGGGTTAGTCGCACCTTAGTCCTCAAGCTGACATCTTTACCATTCGACCTTTTAAAGAGGTCTTGTGCAGCAGATTTGCTTAATGACACTCAGAGTGGACAGGAGAGATGGACAGGAGAGATGAATAGAACAGCAAAGGCAGTGATGCCTGACCAAGGCAGCAAAGACGAAGATGAGGACGTGGCACACTGGATCGCCAAAGTAGATTTTGAAACAATATAAAAGGTGACTATTCATATGTCTCTCACCAGATAGATTACACAGAAATCAAATTGACTATATCTGTAGAAAGAGACAGTGAAAAGCTCAATATCATCAGCCAAAACAAGACCAAAGGCAGACTCTGGAACAGACCAATTGCTCACATGCAGTTTCAAATGGAAGCTGAAGAAAATGGAAACAAGTTCACAAGAGTCAAAATATGACCTTGAATTATCCCCTCCTTTCTGGATTTAGAGACTATCTCAAGAACAGATTTGA
>NW_006408577.1:1156225-1157451 GCF_000296735.1 Chrysochloris asiatica
AAATCATGAAATGTATATGCCAGTGTTGTATCCTTTCATCATACTTATTCAATGTGTTTACTGGACAAATAATTTGGGAATCTGGATTACGTGAAGAAGAAGGTGGCATCAGTACTGGAGAAAGGCTCACTAACTACCTGCGATATGCAGATGCTACAATGTGGTTTGCCAAAAGCGAAGAGGACTTAAAATACTGATGAAGATCAAAGACCAGTCTTCAGTATGGATTGCACCTCAATGTAAGAAAAACAAAAAACCTCACCACTGGACCAATAAACAACATTCTTATCAATGGAGAAAAGATTAAAGTCATGAAAGACTTCATTTTTCTTGAATCAACCATCAACACTCATGGAAGCAGCAGTCAAGGAATCAAGTGATATATTGCATTAGGCCAATCTGCTGCACAACACCTCTTTAAAGTGTTCAAGAACAAATATATTAGTTTGAGCGCTCAGGTGTGCCTGACTCAAGCCATAGTATTTTCACTTGCTTCATATGCATTTGAAAATTGGATGATTTTTTATAAGGAATACCATAGATGAATTGATGCATTTGAATTATGGCATTGGAGATGAATATATTAAAGTATCATGGACTGCCAGAAGAACAAACATGTGTGTTGAAAGAAGTTCAGTTAGAATGTTCCTTAGCAGTCAGGATGGTGAGACTTCTCTCATACTTTGAATATTTTATCAGGAGTGACCAGTCCCTGGAGGAGGACACCATGCTTGGTAAAGTGGAGGGTCTGTGGAAAAGAGGAAGACTGATGAGATGCACTGACACACTGGTGGCAGCAATAGGCTCAAACTTAACAACTATTGTGAGGATGGCATAGGATCGGACAGTGTTTCATTTTGTTGTGAATCGGGCAGCTATGAGTCAGAACCAACTAGATGGCACCTAACAACTACATAGCAAACATCAGGAAAGACCAATCATCAGAAAAGGATATCATGATTAGTAAAATAGAGGCCATCAATATGAGGGAACTCCTCAATGAGACAGATGCACACAATAACCATAGCAATGAATTCAACCATATCACCAGTCATGAAGATGACACAGGACAATGTGACGTCTCCTTCTATTAAACATGAGTTGAGCCTACTTGTTGACATTTGAAAACACAGCAAAAGAAGAAAATAAACCAAAGTTTTAAGTAACTTGTCCAAAGTCACATTAGCTCAGCTTAAAAAAATCATAACTTGTATTGATTTTTAAAG
>NW_006408577.1:1157858-1168006 GCF_000296735.1 Chrysochloris asiatica
GTTTGTTTGAACCACTGACCTTGTGCTTTATCCCACAGCACCACACCAGGATTCAGAGTACCCTGAAACACTTCATAATAGTTTATTATCAGATGAAAATCTTTGTTGTGTTTCTTCTGAGACAAAACATAGTGCTTTATCTTTATCAGGAATCCCTTTTGTGAGAATTAAGACATGTGTATAGATTTGTGAGTTATTTTACTCTAAAAACATTAAAAGAATATGCGAACACAAAGTGTTCATCTCTTCAAACATATGAAATTCAAATACAGGAACCTGGCATTAAACATTTGAATTCTTATGCAAGATGTCAAAATGATATAATTTCTTGTCAGAAGTGGTTGGATGTATCCTCTGGCTTTTCAAATTTCCTCATGTATACACAGATGTAATTGTAGGGACAGATGTACTCTCTAATATATGGAACATTTTATTAGCTCACCCTGAAAAGAAAACATTTTTTCTCAGCTCTGGGCTATCTATAAAGAGAATAAATATTGTATTTGCAAAATAGACGTGTAGGACAACATGCAGTAAGTTTGACTGTCATCGTAATATTTATTTATTTATTTTTCCTGATTTCAGTCTTAGATTCCCAGGACTTATATTGTGTCAGAAAAATAATGAGAATTATAAATCCAATACTAGGATCACATAAAATATGTCATAATCACAACTCAAATTGCCTTGAAAAAAAAGATGTTCACGTTACTCTGTTGTCAGACTAATTTTTCAAAAACAAAGCTATTACATTTGAAAAGCCTTAGAGTTATGAAACCAGGGTTTGACTTTTGACTCTTGACTATTGGCGATGATCTGGGGAAAATCACAACTTCCTTAGGACTTAACTATTACAGCTGAAGAACTGTGAGGATTTAGAGAAAAATTATGTGAAATGCTTTGTAAACTCTAAAGACCTACACAAATGCTGATCATTCCAATTTTAATAAGAAGACAAGTCACGAGTCTAAAGACATGATGAGAAAACAAATAAGATTTTGTAAGTAAACAGATATTAAGAAACCATAGCACACCAGGACAATCAGTTTGTCGTACTGTGGTGACTTGAGTGTTGCTGTGATTCTGGAGGCTATGTCATTGGTATTTTAAATACAAGCAGTGTCACCCATGGGGGACAGTTTTCAGCATAGCTTCCAGACTAAGACAGACTAGGAAGGAGAGGCAGACCACTGCTGAATGTTAGTGACAGAAAACCTTATGAACAGTAGTGCAACATTGTCAGATATGATACCAAGGAGCTGAAAACATTATGAATAGCACCAAATATTGTCAGACACTGTGCTGGAATGTGGACCTCTCAGGCAATGGGGTCAAGCATAACAATAATTGTGAGGATATCAAAGGACCAGGCAGTGTTTTGTTCTGGTGTACATAGGGTCACTCTGCGTTGGAAGCGACTCAACAGCACCCAACAATTCCACACCATGAAAATGGATATCAGAGTATTAAGTGTGGGGTAAGTGATGCTCTGTCTCATGCTGATGAATAATAAAGACTTCATAGGAAACTGGTAAGGTGATCAACACAAGTTAAACACGTAGTTTGATAATTGTTTTAAGAGCAACACAGTATCATTACTTATTCTGATTCTGTTTTTACCACTTCTAGCACCTCTAGACAAACAGATAACATGCTTAGCTATTAATCAAAAGGTTGGAGGTTTGAGTTCACCCAAATTTCTGATGATCTGTTGTTGTTAAATACTGTCAACTCAGTTCTGACTCATAATCACCCCATGTACAACAGCTCCTGCACTATCCTCATAATTATTGTTATGTTTGAGCCTGTTGTTGCTTCTACCGTGTTAATTCATCTTGTTGAAAGTCTTCTTCTTTTTTGCTGACCCTCTACTTTACCAAGCATGAGTTCCTTCTCCAAGGACTTGTCTCTTCTGATAACATGTCTAAAGTTTGTGAGATGAAGTCTTGTCATCCTTGCTTCTAAGGATGGAGATACTTCTCCAAAGCCAGATTTGTTCTTTCTTTTGGCAGTCCACAGTATATTCAATAGCCTTTGTCAAAACCATAATTCAATTAGTTGAACTCAAATCCATTCCAAGGGGTGTATGTGTGATAATTTTCTAACCATTTTCATATTCACGTCATTGCTTTGGCTTCCAGATTATTTTACCAGTACAACAAAAATACAAGCGTGAGTCAAAATTATCCACACTTTGGCTGCAGAATTTATTTCAATCAGCTTTTAGAAAAGACAAATATGTTATCTTTCAACCTAATCTTCTTGCTTTCCAACACACTTTGTCCATCTGTCAACAAACTTTTGTATTCCTTTATTTAAAAATGTTTTGGGTGAGCTACGAGCTATGAACGCACTGCTGTCTTCACTTCTGCATCAAAGGTGAATCTCCATCCTCGAAGGACAGTTTTCGGACATCAAACAGGTGAAAGTTCTATGGAGCAAGATCTGGAATATAGGGAGAATGCTTTAATACATGAAGATAAAGTTTTTTTCAGAGTGCCAACAGTGTGGGCAAAGGTGTGTGGATGTACATTTTCATGCAAGACCACAATGCCCTTGAATTCGAAGTTTTAATCTGAAGTTTATGCTTCAGTTCTTAAGTGAGCATCTCACTGTAAGGAGCACTGTTGCTTGATGAACCTTTTTCCTGATAGTGTTCCTTTACTGGCCCTTAAGAAACCCAGAAAACTGTAAGCGTCAATCTTCCAGTTGATGGTTGACTTTTGAACTTTTTCTTGTTTGGTGATTGAGGATGTTTCCATTCTATACTCTGCTGTTTACTCTCAGACTCATATTGATGAATCCATGTCTCATCACCAGTAATGATTTTTTTTTTTAAAGAAACTTTTACTTTCCTTTGAGTATTGGTCCAAATTTTGTTTTCAGATGTCCAAATGCTTCTGTTTATGCTCTTTTGTGTTTTGGTACCCATCTTGCACAGACTTTTCCAAACTCAAGCCTGTTGTGTTTAGGAAAGCCATGACTGTTTTGCAACGGATTTGCCACATAAGTCACTTTCACCAGTCTATTGGTCAGAACCATTTCATGTTCATGCTCAATGTTACCATCAGTTGTGAATGTGGATGGGCATTTTGATATAACCAGAGTGCAGATAATTTTTGACTCCTCATATATTTTTGTATTCCTTATATAAGCCTTTGTTGCTGTTGTTGTTAAGTGACATCGAGTCAGGTCCAACTCATAGTGACACTGTATAGGGTTTCCAATGACCGGCTGGTGAGTTTGAACCACTGACCTTGGGGTTCAAACTGAACTTGTAGTCTAATGCTTATCCTGTGTCACCACAACAGGACGCCATATAAGCACTTAGATACTTCACTGTTGCTTTTATTTCATGGAACAGATCCCTTGCTGTCAGATTGCAGGATTGAAGGGGTCTTCTTAACCAAGATTGGAAGTTTAGCCTTCATATAAGAAAAAAATAGAAATATTGTCATAATAAAAGTAAAAATATGTATTTAGAAAAAAATCAGCCATACCTAAATAAATCATAAACAAATTCAATCGATAATTGGTAGAATTGGAAGATCTTAGTTGTAAGTCAAAGGAGAGAATGATGACTTACAAATCGACAGGAAGAGGACAAACAAGCCAATAGAAGAATGGTCAAAAAATGTGATGAATAAATTCAAACTAAAAGGATAAAACAGACCAAGGCAAAAATAAACAAATAAAACAAATAAAAAGGTGCTTAAGCTTGGCAATATATAAATTAATATTACCAAGTTAACATATACCGTGCAGATTAGTGTAAAAAAAAGAAGCTCAATTTATAAAAGTAAATTAAAACAATATTGCTTCTAGGGTTCCAATTCATACATGCATGAATTTATTCTAAACAAAACATTTCTCTAAAATCAGTGGATGACTTTGAGTAAATTCTCCCAGTAATAGACTTGTCCTTAGTCTCTTTAAACCACAAAACCAAACTGACTGTCATCTAGTCGATTTCAACTCAGTGACCCTATATAGAGTTTTTGAGACTATAACCCTTTATGGGAACAGATCTTTCTCCCTCATACCTGCTGATGGGTTTGAACCTCCAACTTTTCAGTTAGCAACCCAAAGCCTAACCCATGATGCCACCAGGGCTTCTTAGTCTAGTAGGTTTCTTTAAAAAATGGTCCAATGAAAGTGTGGCTTTTGAAGAGATCTGTGGGGCTAATGAAATTCAAGACAGAGAGGTCAGCTCAGAATGTTATGGTGACTGCTTTTTTGGACTCCAAAAGGGTCATCTTTTGCAATCAGGAGGGTGTATTAAAAAGAGATTTTAAGAAAATTGAAAACTGCATTGGTGAGAAAAAGGCCAGCAAAGTTACACCCAGGGTTTTTTTTTTTTTTACAATAGTGATATTTTTAAAATATGGTGTTATAAAGAATGAACACCTGTTCATTCTTTGAGGGTAGCAGAAATTACTATGAGAATTTTTGGGGGAAATATTCTCCATCTACCTAACAGCCTGATCCTGCCCCTTCATACTTCTTTCTGTTCCCAATGTCAAAGCTCACACCTCAGTTTTGACACAGTGTAAATAGAATATTGCAGAATTCTTCAGGGAAAGGATTAGAGAAATGGAAACACTGTCTTCAGATGTATATGGATGGCATGTTAAGAAACAATAGCTGTACATTTTGATATTTTTGCTTACTAAAGGGGAGTCCTGGTGTGGCACTGTAGGTTAATGCGCCAGACTGCAAAGTCATTTGAACTGCAAGGTTGGCACTTCAGGCTCAACAGTTGCTCCTCGGAAACCCTATCCAGGGTGGTTATGGGTCAGAACTGACTGGTTGGCACTTGACAACAACAAAGGGGAGTCCTGGTGTGGGTCTGTGGGTTAATGCACTATACAGGAACCGACTCAACAGCACTTAACAAAAACAACAAAGGGGTCTGTAATTTTACAGCAATGCCTTTTGACTTACCCTTACATATCCATGTAAAGGGACGAGGTTTATGTTAAGAGTGTGGGCATTCTTTCTCCCTTTTTATGCCCAATTTTTTATTGTAAGCGTGGTGAAGGTTTACAGAGCAAATGAGTTTTCCATTCAATAATTAATACACATTTTTGTTTTACATCTTAACTGCAATCCCCACAATGTATCACAACTCATCTTGTGTTTAGTATTTCCATCCCTCCTTTCCTAACATTTTCTGCCTTCTGAACTTTTTCCTTGGTCAAGTATCATCCTTGTTCTCAAAGGGTTGATTATTTGAAGGAGTGTGTACCTCCCTAGTGTTTTTGTTCACCTTATAGTCCACTCTACTGTTTGGCTGAAAAATTGGGAGGAGTTCAGCTCCAGGCCAGAGAAGTGACTAAGACTCTTGTATTTTATCAGTCTCTAGCCAATGAGTGTGGTACTGTGGGTTAATGTGCCAGACTGTAAAGCCCTTTAACCTATAAAGTCAGTGATTCAAGCTCACCAGTTGCTCCTTGGAAACCTTATACAGGGTCACTATGGGTCGGAACTGACTTGACAGCACTTAACAACAACGTCCAACTAGTAAATCTTATCGTTTTAATGATTTTGACTTTTGTTCTACATCCCTCTGCCCCCACCCCACAACTCTACCCAGAATCTTTTAATGTGATTCTTTTTTCATAATGGTAGGGTATGAGTATTCTTATACATTGCTAACAAAAATGTGAAAGTGATTCTAGGTTATTTAACACGAATACTGGCATTATCTGTTAAAATCTGCATTTTAATCTGAAATCAATTTGGAATTGCTACAATTGACCTAGGTTTTAAGTCCTGCCCTTATCTCAGTAGATTTTATCTGCTAATGTTTCCTGATACTCCAAATTTAATAGATCCTGTCAGGTTTTTCAAATACCTCACCTGGTACTTGGGTTACACTTACATTGGAATTTCCTTGTGTTTTCTGACTATACAAATTCTATCTCTTTTCCGTGTCGATTTAAAATCATTATCCCTCAAGAAATCTTTTCCCTATTTCAGACTATAGTAATATCTTGCAAAATTACTATGGAACTTGCTTTTGATCTATTGTATTGCTTGGTGTTTTTTTTCAGTTCAGAAAAGAGGCACTAATTTTTATTTAAAGTTTCATTTTCAGGATGAGATATAAGAAAGTATCTATATAGTATGGAACTCTAAAAATCAAGATAAAAACCTTGAACACAAGGGTTTGGATACATTAGAATCCATCACGAAAAGTCAAACTGCTCCACTGCTTGTGGCCTGTACTGTTCCAATGTGGTTTGCGTGACAGTTGGCTTAACTCATTGCCATCAAGTCAATGTTGACTCATAGTGAACCAGTAGGAAAAGTAGAATAGCCCCACAGGGTTTCCAGTTGCAGAAGCAACTGACAAATTCTTCTCTCATGGGTTTGAACCACCAAATTTTTGGTTAGCCACTGAGTTCTCACTACTGCAAATAATCACCAGGGGCATTTTAAACCTTTCCTGTTACCATGTGGTCCTTCAGTCTTGACTCTGTTTTCTCCCCATAGACATTAAAAAGCTGAAAAAAAAAGAAAACGTGTCTTATTTTAGGAGAAAATGACAGTGGAGAATTGTTATAAATCAAATCAATCTCCTTTAGATTTTAATCAATTTTCTTTCTTTCTTCAGCTTGTAAATTACTTTTGAGTTTTGAAACAGCTATATAGAAAATCCATATTTAGAAAGCTTTTCTTATTTAATTAGAGTGTGTCCATTTGGGGAATTTGCAATACATATTATTATTTTTTTCTTTTTTAAAATTGAAAATAGACTATATTAAATGCTGCGACTATAAAAAACAATAACAGTAAAAACCTTTCTAACTTTTTCTTTTAAATTGATACCTGTGTTGTTCAAAGAATAGCCTGAAGATAAATGTGACAATGTTTTGCATAGATTTGAAGCAGGAGAAAGGAAAGTTATAAATATTAATATTAGTGTTCCTTTTGACACAGCTAGCCTTCCAGCCTAAATTGCTGTTATCAGCACAATGTGAACGACTGCCGGCTTTACATTTTCCCTATGGCTCTGTTCCTAAAGTCACAGTGAGCATATGTGAAAATAGCCAGATTTAATACAAACACAAATGTTTGCTCTAGCAGTGCCCAAGACTTGTTATAACAATCTTTGAAAAGTGAATTATTTTGCCAAGTGAAGACTTAAACTGTAAACTGATAATTAATAATTCAGGCATGTTAGGTTTGTTTGTTTTTTTTTTTTTTTAAATCTTAGCTCTAAGACATTTCACATTTGATAACCAAGTGAGAGTTTCCTTGCAGTAAACAAATTAAGTTATGAATTTTGATGCTCTGAATATGCTAAGGGGCTCTGAAGGTTTGTGTGTGAGCTAAGGACTGCATCACTCACTTTGCATGTTGACGATCATGCCTGGAATTATGGAAAACAGCATAAATTCAGCTCTGAGAAATGGAACTGGAGGAGGAAGCACCTTTTATTTTTATTGCTTTTCAAGGGAGTGCCATCGGTCTTGCCATCTTTATTGCACTTGTCACTAGATGCATTTATTCTGTGTGCATCTTCTGTGGTCTCGTCCATACTACAAGGTTAAGCATGAGTTGTTTTTTTCCTGTCTACTCTGACTTTAAATTCTGAATCATGAAGTAGTCTTGTGGATGTGGGTTTAATAAACAGTGTTTATAAGTAAACGGTTAGAAAAGTATGATTTGGGATGATTAATAAATTGTAAACTATGAACATCCTGGATACTACCGAAATTAATCTCTTCCATAAAGCACCTTGAAAATAGAGTGAGACAAAAATGGAAGAATTTTAAATTATTTTATTATTGTTCTAACAAGTTTCTTCAATTTTCTGTTCATTAGCTTTGTAGTTATTTCAAAGTTAAATTACATTAGAACAATGTTGTTTCTTTCTGTTAAATATAATACTTGTATATAATTTTCAAAAGATGAAAAGAAGTACAAAGATGCAAATTTAGAAAATATTATATGTAGTTCTAGCATCCATATTTATTCAAATACATATATACTCATGTTGTTCAAAGCTAAAGGTATACATTTTAATGGTACATTCTGTAACTGGAGATCTTTAGAATAAGGATGTTAATGGCTTACATAACTGGTTTCTTCTTTTCCTGCTCTCCAGGATTCGGTGTCATTTCTGTTGAAGCCATGCCTTCCTCTCCACAATTTCCTCTCACCAAGGTGCTCCAGACAGACTACAGGCCATTCAGTTTCCATTAGAGAATGTCCTCTCTTAACTCATGGTCTATGCTGATCCTATTCTCCTCTCCCAACTATCAGACGTTTAGCTGATTTGTGGTCATCCTTTTCTATTGAGACTGCTTCTGTGTTGGGGGCCTCTTTTGTATACTTCCACAAGTTGTCATGCTACTTACTTTTAAAAAGTATATCAAACTAGATTGCATAAGCATCCCTAGTGGTGCAATGGTTAAATGTTTGGCTGCTAAGTGAAAATTTAGAGGTTTGAACCCACCAGCTGCTTCACAGGAGAAAGATGTGTCAATCTGCTTCTTTAAAGATTATAGTCTCTTTAACAGTCAGAATCGACTGGATGGCAATGCTATTTTGTTTTTTAAGATTAAAGCTGCCTGTATGTCTACTGTTGTGATGGTGGTAAAGTGCTTTGGAATTGGTTCTAAGTCACAGCGACTCTGTATTGTGCTTCCAAGGATTTTTTTTTTTTTTTAAATTTTTGCAGGAATGAAAAACTTGCATTTCCCAGTAAATGGAAAGTTCTGTAAAAACAAAGATTGTACTTTTTTGCTTTCTTTTCTAAACTGGCACAAAATAGGTGCTCAATAAATATTTATTAGATAAAATAACAAACCAGGCCCATCATATATCACCATTTTGTGGAACATGATTTCCCACTCTGCAATAATCTATACTAGAGTTTTCTGTGCAACTTTTATGTTCCTCCAATCTCTACCTGCAGATGAAAACACTGTCTCTAAAATCGTTTTCTTTCTTTGTGTTAGGAGCTCTTGTTAAATACTCTTATGTTATTAATATAGCTGTTTTATTTGGTTTAGTCTCACTTGAAATGATGGAAGTCACTATGAATGGGAACTTTGATGAGAGGTCATTTTGCGTTGTTTTAAACTAAAGAATAACTAGAAATCTTAGGAAATATTTTTCTGTTTTCTTAGCTTTGTGAAAGCTTGAAAATTAGGTCCTTTATCTTTATCCTCCCAATGGCTAGCATATTCTATGTCCTTGACATATGTTTTCAAACAAACGATAAGGATGAATCTTTTTGATATATTTGAAAAGGAAAATTTGAGACTAACATTTATTAAACTCTTGTTAAATATAAAGTCATTTCTTAGCTACTGCTGTCAATGGGGGAACCATTGGTGTGGATAATTGGAAACTGGAGATACTTTCTCCCATGGAGGGTGACAGAGATGGATGGAGAGAAACACTGCTTGGCAACTTCTCACCCTGCTTCATGGTCCCTGTTGCCCTTCTGGATGGATGATAGGGTTTGACTAGTTGGAGTGGGTCATATGTGTAAGCACATTATAAATTTGCCTTCAGTTTTCATTGTCTGAGTAGTTTCAAATGGTATCCCAGAGGAAATGTAAATTAATGAAGAAAGGGCTAGTGAGAGTTGGAAGTACAGTGAGGGAAAGATAATAAAGCTGAAATTTGAATAAATGTCTATAATAGCATCATTAGCAGATTAATCTACACAGTTTTAAACATGCAGGGTTACATGTAATTTATACAGGGTAATATTTTGGAAAAAATCTATTAATGATGTCTCATGATTCAAACAGTTTGTGCTTAAATACTAATCTAAAGGTTGGCAATTTGACTTCATCTAGCAATACCATAGAAGAGAAGGCCTTGCAATCTGTTTCCATTTAAGATTTCAGCCAAGAAAACCCTATGGAGCCATTCTAGTCTGTAACACTTGACGTCACCATGAGTCAGAATTGATTTGTTAGCAATTAACAATAACAACTATGAAGAAAAATGTGGCATCAGGATTGGAGGAAGACTCATTAACAACCTGAGATATGCAGTTGATACAACCTTGCTTGCTGAAAGTAAGAGGACTTAAAACATTTAATGATGAAGATCAAAGAGCACAGCCTTTGATATGGATTACATCTCAATGTAAAGAAAACAAAAATCCTCACCACTGG
>NW_006408577.1:1168644-1170118 GCF_000296735.1 Chrysochloris asiatica
ATAAGGTCACTATGAGTCCGTGCCCGACTCGATGGCACCTAACAACAATAACAATAGCAACAATATAATGAAAAAGGTAATGAGCACTTCCAATGTAAACAGGGATTCAAATTTTAAATTTAATAAGAGTGTGGTAGATAATCTCCAAAGATGACCATCAATTTCTTCCTTTCTTCTATATTCAAATAGCTCTACCAATGAAGAGGGTGAGTCTATTCCCTCCCTCTTACTGAGTTTGAACTGGTTTTGGGGCTTGCTCTGCCCAATAGAATATGGTACAAGTGTCACTGTGTCAAGAGGGGGTACCCTTTAAGAGGACTGGTAGTTTCCACTTTCTTCCTCTTGAAGCCAGCGGCTATGAAAGAAGTCTGACTACCCTGAGACCACAATGTTGTGAGGCAGCCCAAGATAACTATGTGTAGGTACACCAAAGTGACAGAGTAGAACCTTCTTGGACTTCCCAGTCAAACTCAACTGTCAACTGAATGCAACTGAGTGAGTGACCCTAGCCAATACCACATGGAGCCAAGTCCAGTCAACTGACTGACCAGTGAAAAATAATAAATTATTGTTGCTGTAAGCCATTAAGTATAGAGTTCTGTTGTGTAGAGGTTTACAAACTAGGCCACTAACCTCAAAGTCAGTAGTTTCAATCTACCAGTCACTCCATGGGAGAAAGCTCGGGCTTTTTGCTCCCATAAAGATTTATGGCCCTGGAAACCCTATAAAATATTGCTATGAGTCGGAATCGACTCCATGGCCAATAACCACCACCAAACCACACCATTAAAAGTTGGATGGGTCATTTTACAATAATAGATGATGAAACAGCAGTTAATTCATTGCTTCTGACACTGAATTTGAAATTCTATGAGCATGCTGTATATGTACAGGAATAGTGTATGTAAGTATATATATGTACGAATGTGTGCATAAATATACATATTCATATACATCAATTTAAAGTATTCAGTTTGACTTCTAACATATGTTGTAACTAATTATAAAAATGACCAATATCTATAAACTTTCCATATTCTGTATTTCTTCTGATGTGCATTTATGTATAACCTTTTCTCAGTAATTTGAAATAAGTTAATAGATTACCTGTTTTTTTTAATTTTTTATTGTGAATTATGTGGGTTTACATAGGAGAACATCAGTTTTACATTCATCCTATTGTATTTTGTTTCATTGCAATGAACCCAATCCCCTCCATGCTTCATCAAATAACCAAAGGATACACCCCACAGGCCCGTCCCCCCACCCCGGCTGTCAGCGCACAGCCCCTCTCCCTCCTTGAGTCAAGTGTCCCCAGCCACTTCATCGGTCCACATCATCGTCTCTGTCTCCATCCCTGGTATCACTTCCTCTCTGGGTAGGGTCACACTCTCTGCTCTTCTCACTTGATATTCCCAGGGACCTCTGCTCCTGGGCTGCAAAATCAATTACTCCCCTCCTTTTGTCAAAACCC
>NW_006408577.1:1171208-1172513 GCF_000296735.1 Chrysochloris asiatica
AATCCTGATGACATGTTTTTCTTCATAGAATCCAGCTTCTCAGATGATTTGCTCAGCATACAGGTTGAATAAGTATGGCGAAAGAATAGAACCTTGTCACACACCTTTCTTAATTTAAAAATATTCAGTGTTCCCATGTTCTGTTTGGACAACTGCCTGTTGGTCCAGGTACAGTACATCCATAAGTATAGGTAAAGTTCATCAAATTGTAGTAGGTTCATTTTTTTTCTTCTTCTTCTTCTTCTTCCCTCTTCTTTCTTCTTCTAGTCGAGTTCTGATCATGCAGCCATTGAAGCCAGGTCAAGTGGGTACTATCTGCAAGTATGGATGTTCTTGTGCATCTCCTCTCACTTCATATCAGCTGGACACTTCATTCTCTGCTCTAGTCCTCTGTGGCTACGCCACTGCCTCTGGGCCCAAGAGTGACCGGGTCATGCCATAACTGCTGGCCATCAAGGTCTCTGCCTGGGTTCACAGGAGTCTATTGAATGTGGTAGGACTTAGATCCCAATTTCATTATTGTTTTTTTCTCCTCTTCCCCTTATCAGTGAGCAATGTGGTCACCAGCCAGACCACATGCCTGCTCAAATATTCCCCTTGAGTCTTAGTCTTGGAAGGGTGTTTGCTCTGAGGGGACCCAACCGCTTGCCTTGATGGTTCCTGGACGAAGAGCTTACTTGTTCTTGTAGTAATCAATCATACTGCTATTATTGTTTCAGGTTTTCCTGCTGGTCTTCACCAAGTATCTTCTGTTCTTCTAGCTGCTCCCGGATGGTCTGCTTGTCCTTTCCAGTGGAAATTTCTCATCTTAGACAATTCTGGATGGGATTCTGGTTTCCACCTATGGTCTTATGCAATGCAAAAGCTCCACAGGAGATCTCTTTCAATGGGAAATTTCTAGCCCCCTTTAAGGTATTCCCATCAGTTATAGGCTGAAGACAGACTTACAAGATTTCCATTGCGATGTTTCTGGCTATTCCTTTCCACCCCCTCAAGTGTCTATAATGGCAGGCAAGGGAAACCAAAATTCAAAAGAGAGCCAAGTATCTTAACATTATTACCCTCTTTTACCTTTTCAAACCATGCCTCAATCCCTGTATCCCTAATCCTTTTGTTCCAAGGTTGTGCATACATCATCATTTATCTCTGTCCCACTTAGCCCATGTGAACCTGCCTAACTGTTCTCGCATCCACCTTGTTCTTCCATTCCCCTCCTCCTTCTTGTGTATTGCCTGCCCACCCCCAGCACCCAAGATTTCCTGTGTCTATTCCCTACCCAATGCTCTATCTTCCTTGCCCTCCCTT
>NW_006408577.1:1173600-1175219 GCF_000296735.1 Chrysochloris asiatica
TCATTGCAAAATATTTTTTTCCAATCTATGGGTTCCCTTTTTGCTTTTGTGGTGAAGTTTTTTGATACACATAAGTTTTTAATTTTTATTATGCCCCAATTATCTATTTTGTCTACTTTCGTTTGTATATTTTCAAAATGTTTGGTCATCTGTGTATGCTCTGAATTGGAGCCCCCACATTTGTCCCCATTTTTCCATTGTTGACCTTCGTAATTTTGGGATTCACATTTAGGTCTTTAATTCATGCTGAGTTCATTTTTGTATGAGGTAAAGGTCTTGTTTCAATCTTTTGCATATCACTTTCCAGTTCTGCCAGCACTATCTGTTAAAGAGACTGTCTCCTCGCCACACAATATAACTAGGCACTTTGTCAAAAATCAGTTGGCTATATGTGGATAGGTTAATTTCTGGATTCTCAATTCTGTTCCATTGATCAATGTATCTTTCATTTTACCAGTACCAGGCTGTTTTGACCACAGTAGCCATGTAGTAAATTTTGAAATCAGGGAGTGAGAGGCCTCCAACCTTATTCTTTTTAAGCAGTGCTTTGCTTATCCTGGGTCACTTTCCTTTTCATGTAAAGTTTGTAATTGTTTTTTCCATCTCTTTGAAGAATGTTGTTTGAATCTGGATTGGGATTGCATTATATGTGTAAATTGCTTTGGGTAGTATTGACATTTTCAGGATGTTGAGTCTTCCTATCCAGGAAAATGGTATGTTCTTCCACTTCTCCAAGTCTTTTTTGGTTCTTGTACTAGTGTTTTGTAATTTTCTTTGGATAGGTCCTTTGTTTCTCTGGTTATGTTTATTCCTAAATATTTCATCCTTTGATGGCTTTTGTAAATGGTATTGTTTGCCTCATATCCTTTTCAGCGATGTCATTGTTATTATAGAGGAATCCAACTGATTTTTGTATGTTGATCTTATACCCTGCCACTTTGCTGAATCTTCCAATAATGTCTAGGAGCTTTTTTAGTGAGTCTTTGGGGTTTTCTATGTATAGGATCATATCGTCTGCAAATATTGTTATTGTTGTTGTTAGGTGCCATCTAGTCGGTACCGACCCATAGCGACCTTATGCACAGTAGAACGAAACAATGTCCAATCCTGGGCAAACTTCACTACTGTTGCCATGCTTGAGTCCTTGATGGTGCCACTTGGCCATTCCAACTCATTGGAGTCTTCCTCTTTTTCTCTGACCCTCCACCTTACCAAACATGATATCCTTCTCCAGCGACTGTTCCTTCCTGACTATATGTCCAAAGTATAAGAGGCGAAGTTTGGCCATGTTGGCCTCCAAGGAGCACTCTGCTGCACTTCTTCAAAATGAATCTATTGGTTCTTTTAGCAGCCCATGGTACTTTCAATATTTTCCTCAAACACCGTAAGTCAAATGCATCAATTCTTCTACAGTCTTCCTTATTCACTGTCCACACTTGTCACACACCTTTCTTAATTTTAAAATATAGTCTTCCTTATTCACTGTCCAGCGTTCACATGCATATTAGGTTATTGAAAATACCATGGCTTGGGTCAGGTGCACCTTAATCCTTAAGCTGACATCGTTGCTCTTCAACACTTTAAAAAGGTCTTGTGCAGCAGATTTGCCTAATGCAATA
>NW_006408577.1:1176040-1178400 GCF_000296735.1 Chrysochloris asiatica
CCAGATAGTTGTCTTCCAAATTTCTTGGCAGAGATGAGTGAGTGCCTCTTGTGCTGCCTCACTTTCTTGAAAGATTTCAATTTTTATTCCATCAATTCCTAGTGCCTTGTTCTTTGTCAATTCCTTCAATGCACCTTGGACATTCTTCAGTATCATTGGCTATTGATCATATGCTACCTCTTGAAACGGTTGAACATTAACCATTTCCTTTTGGTACAGTGTCTCTGTGTATACCTTCCATCTTCTCTTGATGCTTTCTGCATCATTCAATAATTTGCCCAGAGAATCTTTCAATAATGAAAGTCGAATCTTGAATATTTTCTTCAGTTCCCCCAGCTTGAGAAATGCTGAGCATGTGCTTACTTTTGGGTTTTCTGACTCCAGATCTTTGCACATTTTATTGTAATATTTTGCTTTATCTTCTTGAGCTGATCTTTGAAATTTTCTGTTCTGCTCTTGGACCCCCTCATTTCTTCCATTTGCTTTAGTATCTCTATGCTGGACAGCAAGTTTTAGTGTCTCTTCTGACATCCATTTTGACCTCTTCTTTCTTTCTTGTCTTCTTAATGACTTTTTGCTATCTTCACGTATGATGTTCTTGATGTCATCCCACAACTCTTCTGGTCTTTGGTCTTTAGTATTTAATGTATCAAATCTGTTCTTCAGATGATCTCTAAATTCAGGTGGGATAAATTCAAGGCCATATTTTGGCTCTCGTGGACTTGTTTTCATTTCCTTCAGTTTCAGTGTGAATTTGCATATGAGTAATTGATAATCTGTTCCACAGTCTGCCCCTAGTCTTGTTTTCACTGATGATATCGAGCTTTTCCATCATCATATGTTTCCGCTGATGTAGTCAATTTGGTATCTATGTATTCCATCTGGCGAGGTCCATGTATATAGTCGTCTGTTATGCTGTCTAAAGAATGTATTTGAAATGAGCAAATCATTGGTTTTGCAGAATTCTATCATGCATTCTCCAGAATCATTTCTATCACAAGGCCATATTTTCCAACTACTGATCCTTCCTCTTTGTTCCCAACCTCTGCATTCCAATCTCCAGTAATGATCAATACATCTTGATTGTATGTTTGATCAATTTCAGATTGAAGAAGTTGGTAGAATTCTTCTATTTCATCTTCACTGGCTTTGGTGGTAGGTGCATAAATTTGAATAATAGTGGTATTAACTGGGCTTCTTTGTAGGTGCATGCAATATAGAGAGTTTTATTTCCTTTTTTCTAATTTGGATGCCTTTAATTTCCCTATCTTGCCATGTAGCTCTGGCTAAGACTTCCAAAACAATATTGAATAGGAGTTGTGATAAAGGGCATCCTTGTCAGGTTCCCATTCTCAGAGGGAAGACTTTTGGTTTTGTATATATGCTCTTGATTATGTTGAGGAATTTCCCTTCTGTTCCTATATTGTTGAGTGTTTTTATCAGGAGTGGATGTTGGATTTTTAAATGCCTTTTCTGCATCAATCGATATGATCATGTGATTCTTTTCCTTTATCTTATTTATATGGTGGATTACATTGATTGTTTTTCTTATGTTGAACTATCCTTGCATCCCTTTTATGAAACCCACTTAGTCATGTATTATTTTTTTTTGATATTCTGCTGAATTCTGTTGGCTAGGATTTTGTTGAGAATTTTTGCATCTATGTTCATGAGGATATTGGTCTCTAATTTTCTTTCTTAGTGATATCCTTCCCTGGTTTTGGTATGAGGGTCATGCTTGCTTCATAAAATGTATTAGGAAGTTTTTCATCCTCTTCTATATTCTGGAATAATTTGAGTGGAACTGGTGACAGCCTCTTCCTTTAATGTTTGATAGAACTCACCTGTGAAGCCATCTGGGCCTGGACTTCTTTTGTTTTGGAAATTTTTTATGACCTGATCATCTTCTTCTTTTGTTATGGGTCTGTTAAAGTTTTCTACTTCACTTTCTGTAAGTTTAGGTAGGTTGTGTTTTTCTAAAAATGTTTCTATCTCTTCTAAGTTTTCAAATTTGTTGGAGTACAACTCTTCCTAGTATTCCATTATTATCCTTTTGATTTTGTTTGGTTCCCTTATGACATCGCCCATGTAGTTTCTAATGCGAGTTATTTGTGCATTCTCTCTCTTTTCTTTTGTTAGTTTTGCCAATGGTTTGTCAATTTTATTAATCCTCTCAAAGATCCAGCTTCTTGTCCTGCTGATTCTTTCTATAGTTTTTTCTGTTTTCCATCTCATATATTTCTGCTCTTATCTTTACTATTTCTTTCCTTTTGATGAATGTAGGTTCCCTCTATTGGTCTGTTTCTAATTGTTGGGGATGCTGTGTTAATATGTGAAATTTGGGGCTTCCGGTTTGCCAG
>NW_006408577.1:1182953-1193066 GCF_000296735.1 Chrysochloris asiatica
TATGAATGGTTGAATGTGAAGCTGATGATGTGCCCTGTAAACTTTCACTCAATCCAAAATAAAAACATTTAATTAAAAAAAAAAAGTTAAATTTGGTTCTTTCCTCTTTTTGGATATGTGCATTTATTGAAATAAATTTTCCTCTCAGCACCTCTTTCTCCATGTCCCAAACATTTTGGTCTGTTGTGTTTTCATTCTTGTTTGTTTCTAGGAATTTTGTGAATTCACCTTTAATTTATTCTTTTATCCAGTAGCTTCTCAGCAGGGTGTTATTCAGTTTCCACATATTCAACTTTATTACCTTGGTCTTCTTATTGTTGATTTCCAGTTTTATAGCATTGTTGTCTGAAATGATGTTTTGTAGTATTTTGATGTTTGTAAATTTATGGAGGCTTGCTTTGTGATGTAACACATGGTCAATTCTGGAGAATGTTCTGTGTGCACTGGAAAGAATGTATATTGTGCTGTTGTTGGGTTGAATGCTCTGTACACATCTATGAGTTCAAGTTGGTTGATTGTGTTGCTTAATTCCTCTGTAACTTTGTCAAGTTGCTTTCTGGTTGTTCTCTCCCTTTTCGAATGTGGCATATTAAAATTTCCCACTATAATTGTAGATTTATCTATTTCTTTCTTAAATTCTAGTAAGGTTTGCTTCATATATCTTGGTGCTTTTTCATCGGGAGCATGGATATTTATTATGGTTATGTTGTCTTGCTCAATTGATCCTTTGATCATAAGATAGTGGCCTTCTTAATCTCTTAGGTTGGTGTTTGTCTTAAAGTTTACATTATCGGAGATTAGTATTGCCACTTCTGCTTGTTTATTGTTGCAGTTAACTTGATATATTTTTTCCCATCCTTTAACTTTTAGTCTATTTTTGTCTTTGTGTGTAAGGTGTGTCTGTTGCAGGAAGCATATTGAAGGATCTTGTTTTTTTATCCATTTTACCACTCTCTGTCTCTTCATTGGTGCATTCAATCCATTGACATTCAATGTAATTATTGATAGGTATGAATTAATTGCTGCCATTAAGTTAATTTTTGGTAGTTCTGTTCGTTCCTTTGTTCTGCATGCCATCGTGTGTGGATTTTGTGTTTTTTGTGCTATTTCTTGTCAGTTTCTTCTGAGTTCTCATGTTTGCTTGTTCTGCTTGTAAGTTCATTTTCATGGTAAGTTGTGAAGTATTAACTTTCTTTGGGGTTACCTTATAGTCTATTAACGTTTCCCTCTATTTAAAGCAATCTATTAGCCTGTAATCTATTAGTTTATAATCTGCCTGTCCTCCTCACCATCTGGATCTCTGTTCCTACATTTTCCCCTTCTTTGACATTGTTATTATTTTGATCTTTGGTTGACCTCCCAGCTCCTTTGAATTCATTGTTGTAATTCTGTTCTGTACTAGACTCTGCTATCCATCATCTGCATTCCAGGTGGTGTTGCCATCCCTGTCCATTTCTGGTTGTTGTCTGTTCTTGTTGGTTTTCAGTCCAAAAACTCCCTTTAGTATGTTTTGAAATGTTGGATTGGCTTTGATAAATTCTCTTAGCTTCTGTTTATCCTGGAATGTTTTGATTGCACCATTGTATTTGATTGACAGTTTTGCTGGATAGAAGATTGTTGGTTGGCATTTTTTTAATTTTAGGATATTGTCTATGTCTCCCCATTGCCTTCTTGCCTGCATGGTTTCTGCTGAATAGTAAGGGCTTAATCTGATTTGCTTGACTTTGTAAGTAACATTTCTCTTTTCCCTGGCTGCTTTTAGCATTCTCTCCTTGTCTTTGATTTTGGAGAGCTTGATTATTATATGTCTTGGTGATTTTCTTTTGGGGGGGTCTATCCTTCCTGGGGTACATTCGGCTTCTTGAATGTTTATCTTCTCATCTTTCAAGATGTTATTGCAATTTTCTTCCAGAAAATTTCTTCAACTATCTCCTCTGTGGACTTCTCTGTTTCATGTCTGTTCTGGAATGCCAATAATTCTTAAGTTGTTCCTCTTCACATTATCCAGCATGAATCTTAGAGTCTCTTCAGATTTTTTTAACCTTTTTTCTGCTTGCTCTTCTATCTTAGCAGTGTCATGAGATTTGTCTTCCAACTCGTTGGTTCTCTTTTTTATCTCTTCAGTTCTGCTCCTTTCCCATTTCAGTGTAATGTCCATTTCTGGTAGTTTGTTATTAATCATCTGGACCTCCTTTTGTAGGTTTTGAATTGTTTCCAATGCTGTAATGATCTTGTTTGATTGCTCTTATAGTACTTTCCTTGTTTTCCTCCACCCCTTTTTGGCGCATTTGAATTTGTTTCCATATCATTCTTCTGAATTCCTTCTCAAGCAAATCCAAAACCTGCTCTTCCTGTTCTAGAAAGCCTTTGTCTGTCTCCAGCTCCTTTGTCTCAGTTACTCTCTTTTCTGGTTTTGGACATGTTTTGATATCTTTTGTTGTTTTTGTTTGTCATTTCCAGTGGTTATGTGGATTTTTAATGCTTAAATGGATGTTTGTTGCTGTGTTATTAAGTTTACTGGATGTCTCCTGGTAGATATGATCAGGAACTAATCTTTCTTTTTTGCAGCTGTTATTGGCCCTTGTCTCAGTGGTAGAATATTATGGGGTATGCTTGTAGCTTGGCTATATGGCCACAATTGATGACTCTTCTTGGGAAACGTAGGTAGAAAGTGCTCCCACTTCCAGGAAAAATGTGTGATCAAAAGGCCCAATAGCAGAAGCAATATAAAAGCAGAGACAAAAAACACCACTTTGAAACAAAAATAAAAGTGTGGCCAACTGCCCAGTTGCCTTGCTACACAGGCAGTGTGTGTGTACTGTAGAAGTCTCTAGTAGTGAATGGGGGTTTCCACTCAGACCCCTCCTCTAGTCAGCACCGTACAGGTGCACAGATAGATATTGAGAAGTTAATGGGAGAAAGATTGTTTATTATTTTTTGTCTCTGAAGGTCAGTTAAGTATCTGTGTGCACAGCATAATTCTTGAAATAGTTATGTCTTTTTATGTTAGGGCTTTACAGATTGTTCATATGGTTTTTCTGTCAGGCCTAACCTGCTTTTTTTCTTGCTGGATAGGCTGGAGTAAAGGGTCCCTCACAAGTTAACTTTAGGGCTGGGACCCACAGGCAGAAGTCAAAAGCAGCAGCCAAAGAATTTGCCCTTGGTCTGATGGGGCTCTTTCTCTCTGTGCCGTGGGAAAGCTGTGGTATCTAGTCTGGACTTTTTTTGGTGATGTGCACCCACCAGCTTGAAATTGTCCAGGCTGGGCAAAGAAGGCATGACAGGGAAGAGGAGGAAAAATTGTGTAGAATGCCCCCTCACCTCCTTTTGACAATGTCACTGCCCTCCTTTTAGTGCTGGTTCCCTGCACCAGCTTAGCTGTAGCCTCACCTTCAGACGTCTGCCCTTGTGGGATGTCTGCAGAGGGAGTCCAGTGTCTTGACCAATTTCTAAATCCCAATAGTTTCCTTTATACTGTGATTTTTCCACTTGTGGTTACAAGAAACTTACGCCCTGACACTTATGCTAGATCTAGAACTGTGGTGCTGTTCCGTGAGAACAGCTGTTTCTGGGTTTTCAGCCCCTCCCCAACGAAGCCTGTCCTACCTGACTCTGCTCTGTCACCAAAACAGAAGTCCTGATAGATTAACTTTTAATAGACAAATTTCACCCAGAAATGCAAACAAAGTATACAAACGGATACAAATTCCAGAATATAAATTGTAAATCACCAAGCACAATTAAATGATTAGAAATGGGAAATTTCCTGATGATACCTCAGTGAGTAAAGCAAATGGTCTCTGTGCTCTGAGATTAAAATGAAATGCAGCTTAGCTGAAAATCGATAGAAGAAAAGTGGAAAGTATAAAGTTTAAAATATGAGGCTATAGCGTCTACCTTTTTAAAGCTAAAAAAAGCTTTAAGCAAGTGATGACTAGTTGCACAGATCAGTAAAACCTTATAATAACTTCACCAAACTCATGTACTCCAAATCAAATTTAGAAATGAAAATAGAATAATGGCACTTTGCTCATTAATTCTGTTAGGTACCTTCAAGCCTTGACATAGCAGGACCCTTGAGTGCTTCTAAAGGATCCCAAGGTTATTTTTGCTGGAATCTGAGTTTCTACTGAAGATTCAGCAAGAAAACAGATGTTATGCTGGAGCTTAGCTTCGTGAAGAATAACAGATGAGTAGATAGAGGCTTTCAGTCTGAGAGCAGAATACAAGATGATCAGAATCCCAATCATTTGGTAGAAGATGATAAAATAGAGCAGTAGAAAGATGAATTAAGATGACATGCTGTGTTTTATCAATAAAAGTAATGGCAAGAGATATATTTCTTACAATTATTTAACCAGGAGAAAGCTCCCAAGAATGATACATTTTGCTTATAAAGCAGTGTGAAGTGGGATAGATCACATTGTCAATTTAATGGTTCAGCTTGCTGCATTTGTATTAGCAGCAAGATTATTCTTTGTATTCATTCAAAATGAATGAAAACATAGAAAACTGATTCTGACTATAAATCTCTTTCTCTGGAACCCTTTTGTCATCCTATGTATTCCTTTTTCTTTAGGCTGGGACAGGTCAGGAAACTGAAAAAAAATGACTCCTGTATCAAGTGGAGACTTTAGTATTATGCTGTATACCTTGACTTGAACTGAAGCAAAGTTGTGTTGTTGTTTTTTCTGTAGCAACTAAAAACATACCTTCCACTTTTGAATGAAGAATGCAAATTCTAGTAGGAAATGACATTATACCTCAGGTTAGAGTAATGCTAGTGACAGTTGTACAGCCTTTTACACAAGAGTGGCAAGACTTTTCTCTCACGTCCTTTAGACGTGTTGTGAGGAGGGTTCTATTCTTGGAAAAGGACATCATGCTTGGTAAACTAGAGGGTCAGTGAAAAAGCGGAACGCCCTCAATGAGATGGATTGATACAGTGGCTGAAACAATGGGCTCAAACATACCAATTGTGAGGAGGGGCAGGGCCTGGCTGTCTTTTGTTCTGTTGTGCACAGGGTTGCTGAGAGTTGGAGCCAACTATGTAGCAGTTTTATTATGGGTGAAATTTAGAAGTTTTGTTAATACAACCTTAAGAAGTCATACAAAAATCTCAAGTAACTTGAAAAGCAAATATATGGGTTAGGAAATTGGATTTCCATTATAAAACCCTCACCCAAACTTTAAAAAGTACTGATCCACATGGATAGGGTTTTGGCATTACAGTTTTTAAAGTTCTGAGGTGGTGATCCAAGGAGCTTGACTCTCTCTATTTATTTTTTGCATCTTTAAGATGGAGATTATTATAGAAATTCTATATAGATTTTTAAATGCAGATTAACCTAATACATGCAAAACACTTAGGACAGGACCTGGCAGAGCATAAGACTTAATCAACAATAGTTATTATTTTTTTTGGGGGGGAAACTTTTTATTGCTTTATTATTGTTGTTAAATGCTGTAAAATTGGTTCCAATGCATAGAGACCCAGTATAGGATTTCTGAGGAGTGGCTTGTGGATTTGAACCATGAACTTTGGTTAGCAGTCCAGTACTTATCCTACAGTGCTATACCAGGACTCCATTGTCTTAATGCTTCATTTTCTAGCTAGTTAGCAGAATGAGAATGTAGAAATGTAGAAATACTCTTCTGTAGAGGCACAATTTCTTTAACATGAAGCTATTTTAAGTTCTTCCTTAAAAAGAAGTCTACTTTAAAATTTTAAACATACTTAAGAAAATCTCTTGACTTAACCTTGAAACTATTCCATTATTCTAAGGAAATTCTTCAATTTGACTCTAAGAGAAGTGTATCTATTTGATCACCCTCTTTTATGACATTCAAGAGCTTTAGTGCTGTTCAGCATTTTCTGGGTAAATAATCTTATTTTTCCACTCTCTTCATAAAATTACTTCCAAAATCTCTCATTTACAGATTATAAAATCTTATGAAATTTTTAATTCTTTTCTTTTAGTATTTAGCCTGTTGTTGTTGATAAGTGCTGTTGAGTTAGTTCAGATGCGTAGTGGCCCTGTATAGGGTTTCTGAGGCTTTAAATCTTTGCAGGAGCAGAAAGATTCATCTTTTTCCCACAGAACTGTAGGTGGTCTTGAATCATGACCTTGGGACTCACATTACAGTGCTTATCATATAGAGCCACTGAATTCCCAGTACTTAGCTTTGAAGTATAAAAATTTTTTTTCTGCTGAACCACAGATGTACTTTTCAAACAGGGTAAAATGGGAATCTAAGTGCATCATGCTGTTGCTGAAACCCAATACCGTCAATGGAATTCAGTGTTTTAAGGTGGAGCTTAATTTCCTTGCAGTGTTTACAGGTATGGTCTATGCCTTCCTTGTTTTTCCTCCTTTTCTTCATACAACAACTTTCCCCACTCCCTTGCTGCCAACAAGCATGCACATTCAATACATTTCAATAATTACAAACTTTTCTCAGCTTCTCAGAGAGCTCACACTCGTTCCTCCTAGGCTACAACTTACTTCACCCATGACTTCATTTATGCTTTAGGTAGTTCTCTAACACTGGACATTATTTTCTCCAAGATGCCATCCTTAAGGTTTCAACTCTGAGATACATATCCCTCCCATGTGCTTTCATAACATCTAGAGTGCTGGTTATGGTAACAGCCATCGCATATGATAGAATTGCTTGTCTACTCATTTGTAGGGGCCATGCTTTACACGTTTTGCATATTTTACTCACCCTCTAACCAGGTGTATGGAATATAATATGATTCAAAATCCTACTAAGTGATTGATCAAATGAATGGATGACTAAACAAACACTTTGGTTTCAATTTATACTATCAGGAAAAAACCCTCAGAAATGTTACCCCCATATTTAAATAGCTTTTCTTTCTATTTTTTTTTAAAGAATGTTTTCTTTATTAGCATTAAAAGAATGAGCCAAAAGGTATTGTTACAAAATCATAATTAGCATTTCTTATGTACTAAAACACTTCAGATAGGTGAAAATTTTAACCTAAAGGAGTTAAGGGGAATGGTTAACTAGAGGAGTTAACTAGCGGCAGAGCTTGGGGGAAATCCTGTAATCACGGAACGAACTTTCATTTATGTCTCATAGAAAATAGGAAAGTATGATTTTTCTGGAGTATTAATGGAAGAAATAAAATACAACTATCTTAAAATCAGTTTGAGAACTAAGGTATGCCTGACCCAAGCTATGGAATTTTCAGTTGCCTTCTGGCATGTGAAAGTAGGACAATGAATAGGGATGGACATAGAAGAATTGGTGCATTTGAATTATGGAGCTGGAGGAGAATATTGAAAATATCATGGAATGCCAGAAGAACAAAAAAATCTGTGTTGGATGAAGTACAGCCAGAATGCTTCTCAGAAGCCAGGATGGTGAGACTTTGTCTCTAATGCTTCAGACATATTGTCAGGCAGGGCCAGTTCCTGGAGAAGGACATCGTTCACAGGAAAGTGATTGGGTCAGCCAAAAAGAGGAAGGCCTTTGACTAGATCGATTAACACAGTGGCAGCAACAATTGGCTCAAATATAACAATTGTGAGGATGGTGCGAGACCAAACAGTTACATTCTGTTGCTCATAGGGTCACTAAGAGTTGGAACAGACTCAAAAGTAACTAACAACAAAAAAATAGCACCTCAAAACTAAGAAGCAAATGTTAAGCTAACTATAAATATTCCAAATAAAGAATTGTCTTAAAGCTGGTGATATACTAAAGGCTTAATATAAATGATGGTTATCTATGTAACTCATAGCTAAAGAATAAGATTATGCTCATTAAACCATTTTATTACACTAATTCAATAGTCTTATGATGTCTTTTATTGAATATTGACTATAGTTTTGAATGCTTAATAATTCAAATGACAAAATTTCAATAAAGCCAATTTTGCTTAATGAAATATTTAATGCTCCCTATAAACCTTTTCTGAGCCTTTAAATCATGATCTATTTTAAAACTGATTTTTTTCTTTACCTCTAACATATGACTGAAGTAGTAAACACCCACAGATATGACTTACTAACAAGTTCACAGTTCTCACCATCTATGAACTTCAAGCAACTACATGTTGGGCCTGATTTATGATCTATGTGCTCTTTAACCTTAAGATAAATCTGACAGTCTATCTTATGATGAAATATTAATGAAGTTTCATAACATTCATTACCATTTTATGATTCTTTGAGTTGGTATAACAACACTCCTCTCTAGCACTCTATTAAATCAGGAAACAACTTCGTAAATCACTAGCCCAAATGCATGAAATCATCACTTGTTAATGTCTTAGCTGTGCTGCCTGCTCAAGCATAGGGGAAATTCACACTGCTCAAGACTTGACTATTTACATCCTCCCTCAACATGCTAATTTATTTGGGAAAAATTCTTTTCTGATCTCTCCCAGCTCTGGGTTTTCTGAAATTGACAGCTAAGTGAGAAATTTCTGCAAGTCTTATATAGAAATATGTATGTAAAAAGTGGAAAATAGCTGCAATTTCTGAACCCTTTCCTGTAAATAACTAAGAGATCAAGTTCCCTGGACAGGCAAGGTAGGATTCTGGGGAAGAAGCTGGATGATAGAAAGTAACAAACCTCTTCCCAAACTCTTATTTTACTTCATTCTCTTATTTCAGAATAACTTCTCAGAATTTGCTTCTACAACTTTGGGCTTCTGCTTATTATACCGGAAGTTGAAAATGCTCCAAATTTGGCAGTTCTTTTTAGATATCTTAAAATGTGAAGATTATTATAATAAGTGCCTTTGCACCATTTTTAAGTAACCAAAAAGATATTAGGTGCAGTCAAGTGTGTTCCAACTCATAGCAATAGAATGAAACATTTTTTGGTCCTGTGCCATTTACACAATTATTGGTCCATTTGAACCCATTGCGACTGTCACTGTGCCAGTTCATCTCAATGGAAGTCTTCCTCTTTTTCAATGACCATCCACTTTAAAACCATAGTGCCCTTTTCCAGGGTCTGGTCCCTCCTGTTATATGTCCAAAGTATGAGAGATGAAATCTCTCCATCCTCATTTCTAAGAAACATTTTGGCTGTACTTCTTCCAACACTTATTTGTTTGTTCTTCTGGCAGTCCATGGTACTTTCAATATTCTTCTTCAACACTGTAACTCAAATGCATCATATCTTCTACTGTTCCTATTCACGGTTCAACTTTCACATGCATATGAGGCAATTGAAAATACCATAGCTTGAATCAGGTAGACTTTAGTACTCAAACTGACATCTTTGCTCTGGAACACGTTAAAGAGGTCTTGTGTAGCAGATTTGTTTAATACAATACTTTCTTTGATTTCTTGACTGCTGCTTCCAAGAGTGTTGATTGTGGATTCAAGCAAAATCAAAATTAAGTAACCAAAAGATCGACAACTTCGATCTTTTCTTCATTTGGTTCATTAGTTGGTTATGTGACATGGAGTAGGTTCCAACTCATAGTGACCCTGTATAGGATTGCTGAGACTGTAAATCTTTATGGGAGCAGAAAACCTCATCTTTCTCCTGTGGAACAGCTGGAAGTTTCAAACTGCTGACCTTGTGGTTAGCAGCCCAACTCATAACCACTGTGGTATTAGAGCTCCTTTTTCTCCATTCATCATGATTTGTTTATTGGTCTAATTGTGAAGATTTTTGTTTTCTTTACATTGATGTGCAACTCATACATGAGTTGTGATAAGGTATGATCTGCATGAATAAGTATTTTAAGTTTTCTTGGCTTTCAGCAAGCAAGGTTCTATCATCTGCATATCACAGGTTGTTAATGAGTCTTCCTCCAATCTTGATGCTACATTCTTTTTCATATAATCCAGTTTCTTGGATTATTTGCTCAACATACAGACTGAATAAGTAAGTATGGTGAAAATATATAGCCCTGGCATACATCTTTCCTTGGAGTCCTGGTGTGGCAAGGTGGATTAATGCGCTAGAGCAAGGTGGGTTTAAAATGCAAGGTCAGTGGTTCACGCTCACCAGCCACTCCTCAGACCACCCTATATGAGGTCCCTATGTATCAGTACCCCCTCAATATCACTTAACAACAACAGAACTTTCCTTATTCTAAACCATTCAGTATCCCCT
>NW_006408577.1:1194459-1197347 GCF_000296735.1 Chrysochloris asiatica
TCTCATATTGCCCGGCTCAGCAAGTCTTTATTTATACATACAATTACACAGTGCATAATGATTTGATACCTTGATTTTTCCCTTGAATTATTACACATTTTTAATCATAACATTCTTTCACCCTGTGATTATAAAACTTTAACAAAAGTATTTTTCTTCTGACATCATCTCTTCTTCTAAGTAAGTGATATTGTTTTTTCCTATTCCCACTAAAAGATCAAGTTAAACCTTACACAAATCATTTCCACCTCACAGACCCCTGATTACATCCTTTTACTAATATACGTTTCTATCAATCATCATTGCCTACACTATCTTATTGTTTCTACTAGCTAATTATCAATCATCTATCTTACAAAAAGTACTACTATTTTCTATAGTAAAAGCATTACTAACATCTATTTAAATATTTTGTTTTTCTAAAGTATTCATTAAAGTGCTTAACCACAGTGTTCCTATGTTTCTTTCTTTTGGGGCTGTGAGGCATGTTAAAGGGCCCAACCTGGTTAATTACTGCAGGAAAGGTAGATTATTAAATTTTGACCACCTTTCATTTATGTTCACCATTCTCTGCCAAATTACGTAGAATCCAGTATGTGGTAGTGGGGGGTTTGTGGATTCTGGCCGGTAATTGACTTAGGTGAGATCTATAGGGTTCTGTCAGCTTCACTTTAGTTTTTTATCTGCTTTTGTGATTTCATAAATGCAGCTGTTTTGTGCTCAGGTTTTCTGTGAGAGGGAGTAGCTCATACAATTCCCTTTGAATCTAATCCAGTGAAGCTGAAACAATTGTCGCAAGACTGGTTTCTCCTAAACTCTACAGAACTCACAGTAAAAGCCATGAATATGGCAGTACAATATATCCCCACAAGTAGAATCAGAAGCATCCTAGAAAGGAGAGAGAGCAAGTGCCTTTCCAAAGAATCATCTGCTTTGGTGATGTTTTCTCCTTTTGCCGGGACTGTGTCAAATGGCAGAAGTGGAACAGCTCCCAGCATATCATCAAGGTCATATTTTCCAACTTTTGATCTTTCCCCTTTATTTCCAATCTTTGCATTCCAATCACCAGTAATTATCAGTACATCTTGATTGCATGTTTGATCAATTTCAGACTGAAGAAATTGATAGAATTCTTCAATTTCATTATCGCTGGCTTTAGTTGTTGGTGTGTAAATTTGAATAATAGTGGCATCAACAGGTGTTCATTATAGGTGAGTGAATATTATCCTAACACAGATAGCATTGTACTTTTAGATAGATCTTGAAATATTGTTTTTGATGGTGAATGCTAAACCATCCCTCTTTATCTTTCCTGGCATAGGAAAACATATGATCATCAGATTAAAAATGTCTAATGCTAGTCCATTTCATCTTACTCATGCCTGTTGTTGTTGTTAAATGCTGTCATTTCTGACTCATAGCGACCCTGTATAGGGTTCCAAGGAGCAAATGGTGAGCTTGAATCACTAACCTTGTGGTTCAAACTGACTTTTCAGTCTAGTGCATTAACCCACAGTGCCACACTCATGCCTAGGATATTGATATTCATATATTACATTGCATTTGGGGGAACTTCCAAATTTCCTGCATTCATACTTAAGTATATTTCATGTTCCTATTATTAATGAATATTTGCAGCAGTTTCTCCTCATTTTGATTTATTTTCCATCAGAAATTATTAGGTCCTGAAAGCTTTACTTCATTCAAATTATATTGTCAACTCTATTTGAAGAGGCAGGTCTTCCCCAGTTGTATTTGAGTGCCTTCCAACCTAAGGCCCTTATCTTCTGCCACTATAACTGACAATAGTCATAATGTTTTCTTTCATCTTCCAGCACTCAGACAATATTTCACTGGTCTTCATAATATATTCAGTTGCCAAATATTCAGAAGTACTTCACCTCTTCTTTTTTATAGTCTGTCTTACTCTGTAAGCTCTGCTGACACCTGTCACCCATCCATGACTCTGATGGCATTTAAAATACTGATGGCATAGCTTTCAGAATCAAGCAACATGCAAGCCATCATAGTAGACAAACTGACAGATGAGTGGTAGACCAAAGGCATAGTCCATGACATAAATCAACTCTATTTTCAGTTTCAAGAATTAAAAATTTCTTATTTAAAAATATTCCAATAAAATATCTTATCTTTGTTGTATAAAGTTTTAACCTTGACATGTTAAATAAAAGGAAGATGATTTATATTATGCTATTTTAAGTTATTTTCTATTGGTACATTCTTACTGTTTGGTCAGGGGTTGGGGAGACAAGACTTAACCATTGTATAGTTTTCTAGTTAAAAAATACCACATGGTTTAAAAACAGAAATTTATTCTATCACTTTATTTGGATGCTAGAATTCCAAAACCAAGTTGTTGCAGGGCTATGCTCTCTCTAAAGGCCATAGGTCGGGGTCCTTCCTTTCCTCTTCCAGCTTCTGGTGGTCCCAGTCAATTCTTGGTCTGTGGTAGCATAATTCAAGTCTCTGCCTCTGCCTACATTTCTTTGCCTTTTTCTATGTGTCTCTCTGTGCCTTTTTTACTCTTTGTATAAGGACACTAGTCATATTGAATTAGGGCTCTTCCTACTCCATTATGATCTAATGTTAATTTAACTTATTACATCTTTAAAGACCCCGTTTCCAAATAAATTCACATTCACAGGTACTGGAGTTTACAAATTGGATGTATTATTTTGGAAGATACAAACCCACCCCTAAAAGCCATATTCAAAAGGGAGAATAATTAACTTAACTGGGTAGAGAATACATCTTTAATCAATTTTTCATTTTGTCATGATTTGTTGTTGTTGTTGTTAGGTGCCATGGAGTCAGTACTGACCCATAACAACCTTATGCACAGCAGAACGAAACACTGCCTGATCCTG
>NW_006408577.1:1198402-1210482 GCF_000296735.1 Chrysochloris asiatica
GAACCACAAGGTCAGCAGTTCTTAACTACCAGCTGTTCCACAGAAGAAAGATGAGTCTTTCTGCTCCCATAAAGATTTACAGCCTCGAAAACTCTGTTAAGGGTCTCTATGAGTCTGAACTGACTCCATAGCACATAACCACTTTGTCATGATTGGGCATACTATATTTAGGAAAAATGAAAAACTGATTCAATAAATTTGGATGAATGGTGGTGTTGATAGTGGAAACAGTTTGAGAAATTAAGAAATAGTGGAAGTGTTTGCCAATTTTCATCATGATGGGAAGTGTGCTCACAAAGAATCAGCAACCTCTTCCATGCCTATTCTATCTTTATCATGGGATAGTTCAGTTCACAAATTAATGGGAGAGTCATTTTAAACCTCTTAATTGCTAACTGTTTTTATATCCATCCCACTCAGAGGGTGCTTGCTACAAGGAAGCCAGATGGTTGTAAATGTTATTCTGGTTTATAAGCGTGGACATTTTTGTATGATTGCCAAAGTCATTATCAAAATGTCCTATATCAAAACAAAAGAAAAAGTAAAAGACTCAATTTTCCAAACTTCTGAAAATTCTACAATAGCAGTAAAATATTAACCCTCCTATAGGCTTTGGCAGCTAAAAGGAAAAATTATCCATCCTTAAGCAATTTGTTGTCTGAACTAACTAACTGGGCAGCCAAAAAAGGAACTGCATCATTGCAAAGCTCATGAATTTTCAAACAAGCACTTTTGGAATTCAGAACTGCTCAGAAGGGGGCCAAACCAAAAAGCCTTGGCATAGAAGTCAGTGCCTTAGAGGAGCCACATGGTAACTTGAAAGGGGTTTGAGAAAGGTTAGTGTTATCCACTCTCAGGTAAAGGTAGGTATCATTAACTAGACCGTGTCTACTTCAAATATCTCTTGGATACTAAGTGCACAGCTCAAAAGCAGTTTTACTCTGAATAATATAAGGAAAAGGAACACTGGTAGGGTATTGGATTTTTAGCTGAGATGCTAACTGCAAGGTCAGTAATTTGAAGCTACCAATTGCTCCATGGGAGAAAGACAAGACATTCTGTTCCCTTAAAAGTTTACAGCTTCAGAAATGCTCTACAGGGTCACTATGAGTCAGAACTGACTTGATAGCACACAACCACCACCACCACCAATATATGGAAAAATCACAATAAAATAGGGTGAATTACTTTAACCAATTTGAGGCATTATCAACTAATAATAAGATTTAAAAACAAAATTGATGGTAAATTCACTGCATCTTAGAAAAAACAGAATACAGTTTATCCTAAAAAAATGTGCTAAAACAGAAAAACATGCAGTTGAAAGTGAATTCCTGATAAAAAGATATTGGTAATATAAAAAATTCAAGATGAAACCCTTATCAATTCTATGATATTCTAAATTTAGTTCTCTTAAGTCCTCTCATTCAGAACCTAAAATATATGCTGATCATAATTATCAACTTAAAAAATGGAGGAGGATTTTGCAGAAGGTGTGCTGAATGAGATTTTTATCTATTAAAAAAGCAAATTGCTGTTGGTGGTTGGTGGTTGGTGGTTATGTGCCGTGGAATCAGTTCCAATTCACAGCGAGTACCCTGTACAGGGTTTCCAAGGCTGTTTGATGATGTTAAAAACACATAATACAATGATGAATCATTACTTATTAGCATTACTTCAGTGGTACATCAGTCTCATATATGCTTTCTTCATATTGCTCACATATATTCGTGTTCACTTTCTAACTCTTCAGATGTCTCAATTTTGACACCTTTTATATTAGGTAGGCATTTTAGAGATTGTTGGTTGTTGCAGCTGGGGTAGACCCTTATTGGCCTGATATTTGGAAGCTGCCTGTTGATAGCACTTCCTGAGCTGACCAACAAGTATTTCCAGATGGGAAATCTGACAGATGCATTTCTGTATCCAGCACAGAGGTTGGGATTTGGAAAATCAGCCAAGGCCCAAGAAACTATTTGGATGCAAGTGTCTACAAAATGATGAGACACAGATAACAAGAACAAAAGCAAACAAGGGTTAAAAATCATTACTTCTTGTTGTTAAGTGCCATCAAGTCGGTTCCTACCCATAGCAACCCTGTATAGGGTTTCCAAGGAGCAGTTGGTGAGCTTGAACCACTGACCTTGAGGTTGAAACTGACTTTGTAGTCTAGCTCATTAACCCACAGCGCCACTAGTCAGAAATGTAGCCCTAGGGATCCAGACCAGGGCCTCTTATCAAGAAAACTGCAAGGAGTTTGAGTAACTGACATAGGAATCAAACAACAGGAGACAATCTTGATACTGAGACAATGGTTTAGTTCTTGTATCTTTGCATCTGAGTGTAGGAAATGGGTCACAGAAGGAGGAAAATTGGTCTGAAAGTAAGGATGGGTCTAATTTCCTAGAGAGAGATAATCTAGAAATGGTCTCCAAAGTTTCAATTAATTTACCAACTTAAATTCACCTGGAGCTTAGACTAACATTATAGCTATGGATATTAAGGAGCTCTGATGCCATCGTGGGCTACATGTTGGGCTGCTACCTGAAAGGTCAGCAGTTTGAATCTACCAGCAGCTCTGAGGAAGACTGTTGAGGCTTTCTGCTCTAGTAAAGATATATATCCTCAGAAACCCTATGTAGGGTTGCTGTGAGTCACAACTGACTCCTTGACATACAACCACCACCACTAAAAATACTAGAATCTTTGGGGGGGAAAAAAACAACAACTATAAATTTGAACCCAGAAAGTATGCAGTTATGATTATTTAGTTACTGTGAGATGTAGTTACTTTGTTGAAAGTATGTTAAAAAAAAAAGTTTTTTTCCAGGATAACCCATTTATCCCTTCAAAGGGAAAAATCATATACAAAACAATTCCTTATTTATTCATGTAATATATACCTTCTATGCATATGCTGGCCACTGTTCTAGGTGGTTGGGTTACCTGGGAGGATAAAAACTAAATCCATGCCTTTATAGAGCTTCATTGTAAACAGATAATAATCAAAAGACAATGAATAATTAGGAAAAATAGAAAATAGATTAGAGTTGAAGGACTTGGAGGCATAAAGGGGTAAGAGTAGAAAATTAATTTTCAATATTTTATTGGATATCTTTTTTTTTAAGTTTTTATTGTGAATTCAGTGATAGTTGACAAGGGAGGACATTAGCTTTACATTCATTCTATCATATTTCATTTCATTGCAATGATTACAATCCCCTCCATGTATCAGCATTCGACAGCATTTGCTTTCTTTCCCTGTTTTTCTGTTTTTTTTTTTTTTTTTTTGTGTGTGTGTGTATGTACACCAAAGCACTCAGGAATACATAACCATTCAAATAACTGAAGGGTACACCTCGCAAGCCTGCCCCCTGACCATCAGCACACAGACCCTCTCTGTGCCTGAGTCCAGAGTCTCCAGCCACTCCATCTTGATAGTAATTGTTCACTGTTGAACCATAAGAGTCTTATCCCCATCTCCTTTCACCAGCCCAGTCCAGAAAGGTTGGAAACCACTCACTGGAGAGTCTACCCTCCCCCACACCCTCTGAAACTAGGCTCCCTCCTGAAAGCTTGTAAACCAGTCACTTTGTGCCTTTGTAGCACCCCCATTTTGGGTAGCCAATGTCTAAGTTGCCTATTCCTGTCAATCGTGTGTACTTAGGGAGTGGGAATGATTCTTGCTGTAAAGATTCGTTCCTTATTTTGAACTACTACATCTATAAGTATAGGTCAAGTTCATCAAACTGTAGCGAATTATTCTTTTTTTCCTCTTCTTTCTACCTCTAGTAGAGTTCTGATCATCCAGCCATTGAAGCCAGGTCAAAGGGGTAATATCTGCAAGTGCGAATGTTCTTGTGCATCTCCCATCGCTTCATATCAGCTGGATGCATCACTCTCCGCTCTAGTCCTCTGTGACCATGTCGCTGTTCCTGGGTCCAGGAGTCCCCATGTCTCGCCATACTGCTGGCCAACCAGGTCTCAACCCAGGTTGACAGGAGTCTATTGAACGTGGTTGGAGGACTTAGCTCACAACTTCATTGCTGTTTCCCCCACTTCCCCTTATCGGTAGACCAACATGGTCACAGCAAGACCACATGCCTGCTCATGTAATCCCCTTGAGTCTTAGTCTTGGAAGGGGGTTTGCCTTGAGGGGACCCGACCACTTGCCTTGATGGCTCCCAGGTGAACAACTTGCTTGTTTTTTGTTTTTGTTTTTTTCCTGCTGGTCTTTCTTTCAAAAATTATCTTCTGTTCTTCCAGCCACTCCAGGCTGGTCAGCTTGTCCTTTCAAATGTAAAGTTCTCACCTCAGAAGATTCTGGATGGGGATCAGGATTCCACCTATGGTCTTATGCAATGCAAAGGCTCCACAGGAAGCCTTCTTCACTGGGCAAGTTCTAGCCCCATTTTAGGTATTCCAATCAGTTATAGTCTGAAGATGGACTTACAAGCTTTCTATGGTGATGTTTCTGGCTATTCCTTTCTCTCCCACTAAAGTGTCTATTTTACAATAGGGAAACCAAAATAAAAAAGGCAAGGGAAACCAAAATAAAAAAGCCAAGCATCTTAACATGGTTTCCCATCTTTTATCCATTCAAATCATGCCTTGATCCCTGTATCCCGAAGCCTGTCATTCCAAGGTTGTGCATACATCATTATTTACCTCTTTCCCACTTAGCGCATGCAAACCTGCCTAATTGTTCTCCCATCCACCTTGTTCTTCCAATCTGCTCCTTGTTCTTATGTATTGCCTCCTCCACAGCACCCAAACTATCCAGTGTCTATTCCCTACCCTGTGCTCAACCTTCTCCTGCCCCCCATCATCCCACCTCCCACATCCTGGTAACCAGCACAGAATCCCCCCACCCTTTAGTATTGGCTTTTTTTCTTAGTCTTTTACAATAGTGGTCCTATGCAGTATTTCTCCTTTTGTGACTGACTAATTTCACTCAACATAATGTCCTCAAGGTTCATTCATGTTATGTGATAGCTTACAGCTTCCTTGTTCTTCTTCAAGGTAGCATAATATTCCATTGTGTGTATGTACCAAAGTTTGTTTATCCATTCTTCAGTTGATGGGCACTTAGGCTGTCTCCATCTTTTTGCTGTTGTGAAGTGTGATGCTATGAACATTGGTGTGCATATATCTACTAGTTTTATGAATCGTATTTCTTGTGGGTAAATACCAAGTAGAGAAATTGCTGGATCATACTGTATTTCTATTACCAACCTTCTGAGGAAGCACCATATTGCTTTCCAGAGAGGTTGAACAATTTTGCAATTCCATCAGCAATGTAGGAGGGTCCCAGTCTCTCCACATCCTCTCCAGCATTTATTGTCCTATACTTTTTTTGATCTTTGCTATTATTGCTGGTGTGAGATGATATCACATTGTTGTTTTGATTTATATCTCTCTAATGACTAGTGATTGTGAACATTTCTTCATATGTTTGTTGGCTGCCCACATCTCCTCCTTAGTGAAGTGTCTGTTCATATCCTGCACCCATTTTTTAATTGGGTTATTTGTCTTTTTCTTGTAGAGGTGTTGTTATTTCCTATATATTTTAGAAATTAGCTCCTTGTCTGATGTGTCATTGCAAAAGACTTTTTCCCATTCTGTGGGCTTCCTTTTCACTCTTTTGGTGAAGTCTTTTGAAGCATATACGTTTAAAATTTTTAGTATGTCCCAATCATCTAGTTTTTCTACTTTTGTTTGTATAATTTTCACAATGTTTGGTAGTCTGTGTGTGCCCTCTATTAGAGCCCTACATTTGTCCCTATTTTTTCATTGATGGCCTTTGTAATTCTAGGATTCACATTTAGTTATTTAATGTGAATCCATGCTGCATTGGTTTTTGTATAATGCTTGAGGTAAAGGTCTTATTTCAGTCTTTTGCAGATTGAGTTCCAGTTCTGCCAGCACCATCTGTTGAAAAGACTATCTCCTCCCAATGCAAAATACTTAGCATTTTTTGAAAATCAGTTGACTGTATGTGGATGGATTATTTCTGGATTCTCGATTTGGTTCCATTGAGCAATGTATCTTTCATTGTACAAGTAACAGGCTGTTTTGTTTAGTAAACTTTGTGTAGTAAATTTTGAAATCAGGGAATGAGAGGCTTCCAACTTTATTCTTCTTCTTAAGCAGTGTTTTTCTTATCCTGGGACTCTTACCTTTCCATATAAAGTTTGTAATTATGTTTTCCATCTCTTCGAAGAATGTCATTGGAATTTGAATTGGGATTGCATTATCTGTGTAAATTGCTTTGGGCAGTATTGACATTTTAACAACGTTAAGACTTCCTATCCAGGAGCATGGTATATTCTTCCATTTTTGTAAGTCTCTTTTGGTTTCTTGTAGTAGTGTTCTGTAGTTTTCTTTGCATATGTTCTTTGTTTCTCTGGTTACATTTATTCCTAGATAGTTCATCCTTTGGGTGGCTATTGTAAATGGTATTGCTTTCCTAATGTCCTTTTCAGTGCTGTCATTATTACTATAGAGGAATCCAACTGATTTTTGTATGTTGATTTTTACCCTGCCACTTTGCTGAATCTTCCAATGCTGTCTACGAGCTTTTTTACTGAGTCTTTTAGGGTTTTCTATGTATAAGATCAAATCGTCTGCAAATAGAGTTTTACTTCCTCTTTGCCAATTTGGAAGCCTTTAATTTCTCTATCTTGCCATATAGCTCTGGCTAAGACTTCCAGCACAATATTGAATAGGACTGGTGACAAAGAGCATCCTTGTCTGGTTCCTGTTCACAAAGGGAAGGCTTTCAGTTTCTCTCCTTTGAGAGTAATGTATGCTGTTGGTTTTGTATGTATGCTCTTAATTATGTTGAGGAATTTCCCTTCAATTTGTACTTTGTTGAGTGTTTTTATCAGGAATGGATGTTGGATTTTGTCAAATGCCTTTTCTGCATCAATCGATATGATCATGTGGTTCTGTTCTTATTTATATGGTAGATTACATTGATCATTTTTCTAATGTTGAACCATCCTTGCGTCCTTGATTGAATTGCACTTGACCATGATGTATTATCTTTTTGACGTGATGTTGGAGTCTGTTGGCTAGGATTTTGTTGAGAAATTTTGTATCTATTCTCATGAGGGATATTGGTCTGTAAGTTTCTTTCTTAGTGATGACCTTCCTTCCTTGGTATTGTATAAAGGTTATGCTTGCTTCATACAATGTATTAGGAAGGTTTCCATCCTCTTCTGTATTCTGGAATAATTTGAGTAGAATTGGTGACAGCTCTTTCCTGAATGTTTGGTAGAACTCATCAGTGAAGCCATCTGGACCTGGACTTTTTTTGATTTGGAATTTTTTGATTACCTCATCAATTTCTTCTTTTGTTATGGGTCTGTTCAAGTTTTCTACTTCACTCTGTGTACGTTAGGTAGGTTGTGTTTTTCTAAAAATGTATAATTTGTTGTAGTACAACTCTTCATAGTATTCTGTTATTATCCTTTTGATTTCCTTTGGTTCTGTTATGATATTGCCCAGGTGGTTTCTAATGCATGTTATTTGTGTCTTCTCCCACTTTTCTTTTGTTAGGTATGCCAATGGTTTGTCAATTTTATTAATCCTTTCAAAGAACCAGCTTCTTGTCCTGTCAATTCTTTCTATAGTTTTTCTGTTTCCTATCTCATTTGTTTCTGCTATAATCTTTGTTATTTCTTTTATTTTAGTGACCATAGGTTTTCTCTGTCTTTCTACTTCCAATTGTTGTAGATGCTGTGTTAATGTGTTAATTTTGGTTCTTTCTTCTTTTTGGATGTGTGCATTTTTTGCAATAAATTGTCGTCTCAACACTGCTTTCACTGTGTCCCAAAGATTTTGGTATGTTGTGTTGGTGTTCTCATTTATTTCTAGGAATTTTGTGAGTTCACGTTTAATTTCTTCTACTACCCAGTCACTTTTCAGCAGGATGTTATTCAGTTTCCATGTATTTGACTTTATTTCCTTGGTTTTCTTAGTTGAGTTCTAGTTTTATAGCATTGTGGTCTGAAATGATGCTTTCTAGTGTTTTGATGTTTGTAAATTTAAGGAGGCTTGCTTTGTGACCTAACACATGGTCAATTCTGGAGAATGTTTGATGTGCACTGGGAAAGAAGTGTATCATGCTGCTGTTGGTTTGAATTTTCTGTACACATCTATGAGATCAAGTTTGTTGATTATGCTGTTTAGTTCCTCTGTATCTTTGTTGAGCTTCTTTCTGGTTGTTCTATCCCTTTTTGAAAGAGGCATATTAAAATCTCCCACTATCATTGTAGATTTGTCTATTTCTTTCTTCAATTCTAGTAGGGTTTGCTTTATATATCTTGTTGTTCTTTCATTGGGAGCATAGATGTTAATTATGGTTATGTCATCTTGCTCAATTGACCCTTTAATCATGAAATAATGTCCTTCTTTATCTCTTATACTGGTTTTTGCCTTAAAGTTTATTTTATCAGAGATTAGTATTGCCACTCCTGCTTGTTTTTTATTGCAATAGCTCAGGCCCTCCTCTAGTCACCACCATGGAAGTGTGAAGATAAATATTGAGAAATTAATGGAAGAAAGGTTGTCCACTATTTTTATCTCTGAAGGCCAGTTAGGTATCTGCATATTCACAGTGTAATTCTCAAAATAGCTGCATCCTTGTATATTGTAGTTGGTGTTGGGTCTTGCCTTTTATGTTGGGGTTTTACAAGGTGTACATACGGTTTACTGTATGGCCATAACTGCTTTCTCTTGTTTGGTAAGGCAGGAATAAAGGGGTCCACCCAGGTTAACTTTAGGTCTGTGTCCCAGAGTCAGACATCATAAGAAGCAGCCAAAGGATTAGCTTGTGGGACCACTGGGGCTTTCAGAGATTTCCTCTTTGAGCTTGGAAAATTTTATCCTGTGGGCGCAACTCTGGATCCTTTTGGGGTATGTTTCCACCCTACTTAAGGTGTCCAGGCTGGGTAAAGAGAGTGCAACAGTGGAGATGAGGAAAGAAAAGTGAAGAAGAAGAAGAAGAAAAAGAAAAAAAAAAGCCATTACACCTCTTTCTCCAGATGCCGCTTTGTGGCTTCAGTGCTGTATTAGCCTGGCTGTGGGCCTGCCCTCTGATCTTAGCCCAGGCTGAGGGACCCGCAGGCAGCATCCTGATTGGTTCAGAAATTGCTGTGTATTCCTGCTATATTCAGATTTCTCCACCAGTGGGCATGGCAAACTGATGCCCCACACTGTATATTAGATCCAAATCTTTGGAACTCTTCCTGGAAAGCGCCTTCTCTGGTTTTCTAGCATCTCTGTGGAGGAGCTTCCCCTAACTGTCTCTACTTTTCCTGCCCCCAAACCGGAAGTCTCTAGTGGATATCTTTGAGACACTCATATTTGAGCAAAGTTTTGGAAGAAATGATATCTATGGGAAAGTCTTCCAGAGGAGAGATGCACCAGTGCAGGTGCCCTAAGGCATGAACTTAACGGTGTATTGAAGGAATAGCTAAAAGACTGGTGTGACTGTAATGGAGGAGGGGGTGGTGGTGGCAGATAAGGTCCGCACAATAAATGTTTTTGATGTGGAGAGTGGAAATGAGGAGTGAGGAGATGGTGCAAAGCTTGGGATTTGATCTTGACTGAAAGCCAGTTACACTGAAGTTTTGAATGGAGGAGGTTCACAAAGTGATTTACGTTTTAAAGGCTCACTCTTAATGCTCTTAGGGAACAAATTAGAGGAAGCAAGGTCTGAAGTTAGTCACCAATTAAGAGTTTGGTTTAGTAAGCCAGATAAACAAGAAAATGGACACATTCTTGTTATAGATAAAAAAAAGAGAGAAAGAAAATACAAACAGCCCAAGAAATATTGTTGCTACTGTTCTCCCTGGATTTAGATCTAATGCTCAAAGCCTGCAAAGAAACTGCACTTAGAAAGAAATTGTCTGTTGTTTGGTAACCTTTGTTTTATCAGGACTAAAAGGTGAAATGTAACAGCAGAGAATGTGCCTCTCTCCTTTGTGCTGTTCCGTGGCATTTCAGGATCTGAGAAGACTCTTCTAGTTTTGAGGTTTACATACCTCTCGCCCAGAATTCTGTCTAGGTAGGTCAGATACATCTTGTGCCCTCAGAAATGACTTTTGATGCTGAAATACCCAGTAGGACACAAACCTTTTATATAGTTTCTTTTCTTTCTATAAAAGAACACAGTTAAGAGGGCCTAATAACAGTAGCCACCTTAGTGAAGAAAAAAGGAAGAGATGGACCATATTTGGAACATCAGTTGGATGCAGAAGTTTGATGGAGGCAAAGAAATGTTAAAGGATACAAAACGTCCTGGGAGGAAAGGCGGAACAGGACTGTATCAGTTTAGGAAATCAGTGAAATTAAGACATTCTGTTAAAAAGTCAAGGATTCCTGACCAAGCCAAACTATTAAACAGTTTTACATTCTTTGCATTTGGGCATTTCTAGAACTGAGTTGGATTTTAAGATTTATCATTGAATTAACAATTTAAAAAATATATTCCCTGATGAAGTTTCTTTAGACATCAGTTATGCTGAATTTTACTTTTTGCACCTTTCCCCCCTGTTTTTAATTCCATTTGATTGTCAAAAATCAGGTGGTTGTCCCCTTACATGTTTTCATTTTAATTGACTGTTTTTTGCTTCCTACCATGAAATGATCTCACAGATCAAAATTTTAATGTGAAATAAGCAATCGGAGAGGTGCATTTTTCAGGCATAATCATGAAAGCCTTCTCAGCTTGGGTAACTAATTTTTTCTCCTTTCAGATGCCACCTGTCATTTTTTTTAGTTACCTCAGCTACATTTCAGAAACCCACTTCACCGAGGACCTTTTAAGTACCATAGACAATGTAGGCACTCACTATTACAAGCCATTGTCTTGAAATTCAAAGAAAGGGAAGAAAGAAGAGAGTGGAGGAAAGAAGGAAGGGAAAGAAAGACAATGAATATGACCCAAGGTGATTAAGGTTATGTGTCTACTTGGCTAGGCCATGACTTTCAGTAGTTCAACAGTTATGTAATGATGTAATTTGGGAATTCTGTAATGATGTAATTATCCTCCATTTTGTAATAAAATGCAATCACTATCATGATGTGATCTAATGTAATCAGCTAATAAGTTATAATGGGAGCTTCCTGCATCTAATCTAGCAAAGCTCTGTGGCTTTTGCTCACTTGCTGTGGATCCTGCATCTAGCTCATTATCATGGGACATCTGGTTTTCGGGATGCATCAGTCTCCACAGCGCATGACCTAGCTGCCTGCTGTCTGAGGTGCTGATGTCAGATTCATTAACCCCTCCAGTTATGTGAGTTAGGAGATGCCTGACCATGGGCTTGGGAGTTACTATCCTCTACAGTTGCACATGCCATTTCTTTGAGATAAATCCCTATCTATGGGAACGTTGTTGTTGTTGTGTGCCATGGAGTCGGTTCCGACTCATAGTAACCATGCACAGGGTTTCCGAGGCTGTAAATCTTCACGGGAGCAGAAAGCCTCCTCTTTCTTCCACGGAACAGCTGGTAGTTTCGAACTGCTGACCGTGAGATTAGAAGTCCGATTCGTAACCTCTACGCTACCAGTGCTCCTTTGCATTATTGTTGTTGTTAGGTGACATCGAGTCAGTGCCGACTCATAGCAACCCTATGCACAGCAGAACGAAACACTGCCCGATCCTGGGCCAACCTCACTACTGTTGCCACCCTTGAGTCCATCGATGCTGCCACCTGGCCAACCTATCTCATTGGGGGTCTTCCTCTTTTTCTCTGACCCTCCACCTTACCAAACATGATATCCTTCTCCAGCGACTGGTCCCTCCTGAAAATAGGTCTGAAGTATGAGAGATGAAGTTTGGCCATCTTGGCTTCCGAGGAACTTTCTGTCTGCACTTCTTACTTTGCATACTGGTTACTAATTAACCACGTAGTGGTTAGGCTTCTAACCTCACAGTCAGCAGTTGGAAACTGCCAGCTGTTCAGTGGGAGAAAGAGGAGGCTTTCTGCTCCCGTAAAGATTTACAGCCTCGGAAACCCTGTACAGGGTCGCTATGAGTCAGAACCGACTCCACGGCACATAACAAC
>NW_006408577.1:1211006-1212014 GCF_000296735.1 Chrysochloris asiatica
TTCCAGTATGCAGTGTAGGTCTACTTCCAGCTCATTTGCCTCAGACACTTTATCTTGTTTCTGGACATGTGCTGACATGGTCATCTGTTTCTGGTTTTGGGGCATATTCAGGAGTTATCTGTGGCCTTGATACTTAGATGGGTGTGTATTTTGGTATTTCTTATGCTTTCTGATTGCCTCCAGGTAGATATGATCAGGAGATGTGCTTCCCTTTTCACTCTTCTTCCTGAGAAATTTCAGGATGCCACTGTTGGTTGTTGTGACATAACTCAGAATTTAATTTCTGGCCTATTTCCTTTTTAGTCTACCTGTCCCGTTCCACAATCCCTGTTCAGGCCTTTTTTCCTAGTGATACACAGTTCAGGGCTGGCTGTGGCCATTTTGCATTGCCGTTTGGTTTTAAGTAGAAACTGTCACTTTAAATTTTAAGGAGATCTGTGTGCATGTGTAGAACCCTCCAGGGGTGGGGATGGGGTGTGTACTCTCTCAGGCACCCCTTCTTGTCATCAGAATGGAGGTGTGCAGACAGTGAGAGACCAATGAACAGATACAAAGAAAAGAATGTCCACATCTTTATCTCCATGGTTATGTCAGGTGTCTATGGCTGCTCTGATCCTTCCCATGCTTATCCTCTCCCAAGATGGCAGCTGAGCATCTTGAATTAGAAAGCACTGGATTTTTTTCTTCTGCTACAAATTCCCCTAGCTATAAGCCTTCCAACCTTCTAAATATCCCTTTATATGTGGTTCAGACTTCTGACACCATCGCCTAAGCTTGTTTGGTCCAGTATTCTGTGTTGTTGCTGATGGAGTTCCTCATTGCACTTCTACCCGATCCACTATCTTGTTTGTTCTCCTAATTCTTTTTTTTTCCTTTTTTTTAAAAAAAGTTTTATTTTGAATTATGTGATAGGTTACATGGGAGAACATTGGCTTTACATTCATCCTATCATATTTTATTTCATTGCAATGATTACAATCCCCTCCATGTATCATCAAACAACCAAAA
>NW_006408577.1:1212114-1214307 GCF_000296735.1 Chrysochloris asiatica
CTTTCTGCTCCCGTAAAGATTTACAGCCTCGGAAACCCTGTACAGGGTCGCTATGAGTCAGAACCGACTCCACGGCACATAACAACAACAATATCTATCTATCTATCTATCTATCTATCTATCTATCTATCTATCTATCTATCTATCTATCTACCTGTCCCTGTCATGTACCTGGAGGTAAGTAAAAAAGTATTGCTACAAAATCATCGAAACATTTGTTAAATAAAAATGTGAAGCTACTGTTTATTGACATATCCTCCATACATTTCTGAAGGCAATATTTCCGTCTTTGTAACCCTTTTTGTCAGATTTCTGTACTCTTTGATTTATAGCACATCAAACCAACAGTTTTGGCATACTTGAGGGGCTTCAATTGTTTTTCTTTTCAATGTTCTTTGACTTTTTGGAACAAAAGAGGTCTGCAGGGGCAAGATGACAGATATAGAGTAAATGGGAAAAGTTTTTCCAGTGAAATTCTTGTAGAATGGTTCTTGCAATCCTCAAAGGATGAGCAGGTACATTGTCATGATGGGGGAAAAACTTTCCCGGACTTTTTCTCACCAATACAATTTTCAAGTTTCTTACAACTTCTTCCTAATAAGGTCCTTTGTGTATCTTGTGTCATTTAACAAAATATATGGTGAACTCTTTGGAATCCCAAAAAACAGATACCATAATCATCTGAGCTGGCCTCTTTTCCTTGGATTTAATGGGCCGAGCAGATCTTTTGAAAGTTACATTTTTGATTGCACCTTTTTTGAAGGTATCCTAATGAGACTAAGACAAATATATTACTGGGAGAAGGTGTCTTCAGCTATTCACTTATCATAGACATTTTAAACATGTTTTGTTTGGAATAAAACTGTTCAAATATGAATTGGAACCTTTTGCATATCACTTGCTTCTTTAGAAAACCCTGCCTAAGACTCAACTCTTTTACCTCCTTTATTGCATGGTGCTGTGGATTAATGCGCCAGACTGCAAAGCCGTTTGAACTGCAAGGTCGGCAGTTCAAGTTTACCAGTCGCTCCTCGGAAACCCTGTATAGGATAGCTATGGGTTGGATCGGACTCGATGGCACTTAACAACAGTAATTGTTTCATAAATGCCATCTAAGTTACTTACAATGAAAATCCCTCCAAAGACCACAGTTATATAAAATCCATGTGATGCAGAAAGTGTTCATTGTTTTCTTCCTTTATATTTTTCAATTAAAAACAGTGAATTGATCTTTTCAATTACTGCCTATTTGAGAGTTTCTGATGACTCCTGGGGCAACCACTAATGCTGCTGAAGATTCATGAAGGGAAGGCCTGCTGATAGACTTGGAGGCAGATAGGGGTGACAGTATGATTATGCAGAGGATTTATTACCTTTCAGCCCTTTTGTTTCCAACTTTTCCTTTTTTTTTTTTTTTTTAGCATAAAATATCTTCAATTCATATCATTCAACATAGAACCTATTATGTTAGATGCTGTTGAGTCAATTCCAACTCATCGTGCCTCCATGTGATAGACTAAAGCTGCTCCCTAGTGTCTTTTTACAGAGACAGCTCACCAGGCATTTCTCCCACAGAGATGCTGGAAAAGTTCAAACTGGCAACCTTTTGTTAGTAGCTGAGTGTTTGTTGCTCCACCAGAACTCTGGCACAGAGCCTAGTGCTAAATAATATTTTGTGATCTAGCCATTTTGAGCACTTATTGCATGATTCAGATGGTGGTAACCAATATTGAGGACAGAGAAAAGAACTATAAGACCTGATCCTTTCTCTCAGGAAAGTTCCAATTGTGCCAGGAGAAAAGACATGCTCATAAGAAGTTGATTTGAGCAATGAAATATTTCACTCTTTGCCTGACTAGGTGATAAAAATGATACATTCTACAAGAAAGTTGGAACTTTCATAAGTAACTGCCTTACAGAAAATTGTCCATCAGGCCTAGGGCTTAATAGAAAGACATTGTGCTGGGCTGTTACCTTAATATTAAGTACAAACCACTGCAAATGAGGTTTTCAAGATGTTATATCAGCAGCAATCTATAATGGGATATTAAGATAAGATGTTTTGGGAAATTGACAATGCAAGGATGCAATGGTAGAAACCATTTTTCTGATCCTTTTATAAAACTGCTATAATTAAAACCATTGAGTAAGTATCAGATAAATTTTATTTGTGGGATTTATTTTTTATTTTAT
>NW_006408577.1:1214407-1215398 GCF_000296735.1 Chrysochloris asiatica
GACTGCAAAATCAACCACTCCCCCTCCTTTTGCCATAAAACATCTACCTGTACATTTCCAACCCTCACAGTCAGTCCTGATAGCAGTTATTCATTATTGTACCACTAGAGTCCTATCCCTATCTCTTTTCATCAGCCCTGATAAGACACATTGGAAACCACTAAGTGGAGATTCTACCTTCCCCCACACCCTCTGGAACTAGGCTCCCTCTTGAAAGCTTGTAAGCAGTTACTTCTTTTCTTTGTTGTTGTTGTTAAAGTGCCATCGAGTTGGTTCTGACCCATAGTGACCCTGTACAGGATTTCCAAGGCTGTAAATCATTACAGGAGCAGAAAACCTCATCTTTCTTTTGCAGAAATGCTGGTAGTTTCGAACTGCTGACTGTGAGTTTAGCAGCTCAACTTGTAACCACTACACTATCAGAGCTCCTTTCATTTTGGGTAGTCAATGTCTAAGTTGCCTATCCCTGTCAACCCTGTGTACCGAGGGGATGGGAATGATCCTTGTTGTAAAGATTTGTTCCCTCTTTTGAATACTACATCCATAAGTATAGGTCAAGTTCACCAAATTGTATCAGATTACTCTCTTTTTCCTCTTCTTTCTTCTTATAGTCAAGTTCTGATAATCTAGCCATTGAAGCCAGGTCAAGTGGGTACTATCTGCAAGTATGGGTGTTCTTGTGCATCTCCCCTCACTTCATATCAGCTGGACGCTTCACTCTCCGCTCTAGTCCTCTGTGGCCATGTCACTGTCTCTGGGCCTAGGAGTCCCAAGGTCTTGCCATTCTGCTGGCCAACCAGGTCTCAACTCTCATTTCTTACTGCATCTCCTTTTGGGAGCTCAATTAATATTTTTATTACAATTTTCTTATCTATGAAATGGAGATAATAATACAACTTCCTTTCTAAGAATGTAAGAATTTAATGTGATAAGTAAAACACTTAACAAGTGACATTAGCTATCATATCATCATCGTCATCATTGCTAAGTA
>NW_006408577.1:1215498-1221010 GCF_000296735.1 Chrysochloris asiatica
GGTGAGTTTGAACCACTGACCTTGCACTTCAAATAACATTGCCATCTGACCCATTAGCCCACAGCACTACACAAAGATTCCATTACCAGGTGGCAAATGACCTGTCCAGTTTTTCACTGTCCATTATTCCTTATTGCCGGTATGTCAGGTTTATATCCTTTTACTATACTTATTTAATTTATATGTTGTTGTTGTTGTCAAGTGCTGTTGAGTCAGTTCTGACTCATATTGACTCAGCAACTGGACTAAATGAAGTATACAGCATCAAAATTAGAGAAAGACTCATTAACAACATGTAGTATGCAAATGCCACAACTGTGCTTGATGAAGTGAAGAAGGCTTGAAGTATTTATTAATGAAGATCAAAGATCATGACCTTTAATATGGATAACATCTGAACTTGAAGAAAACAAAAATCCCTACATGACCAATAAGCAACATCATGATAACTAGATAAAAGATTGAAATCATCAAAGATTTCATTTTACTTGGATCCACAAATGATACCCATGGAAGCAGCAGTCAGAAAATTAAATTATGTACTGCAATGTGTAAATCTGCTGGAAAAAATCTCTTCAATGTGTTAAAAAAACAAAGATGTTACTTTGAGTCTAAGGTGTGCTTGATCCTTTCATGGTAGATTCAATTGCCTCATATGCATGTAGAAATTGGTCAATAAAAAAGAAACACTGAAGAAGAATTGATGCCTTTCAGTTATGGTGCTGGTGAAGAATACTGAATATACCATGGGCTTCCAGAAAAATGAACAAATCTGCCTGGGATAAAAGTATAATCAGACTTCTCCTTAGAAGCGAGGATGGCAAGACTTTGTGTCATATGCTTTGGACATGTTATCAGGAGGGAGCAGCCCTTGGAGAAGAACATCATGCTTGTTTCAGTAGAGAATAAGAGAAAAAAAGGAAAGCCCTTCAGGTGGAATGCCACAGTGTCTGTAACAATGGACTCAAACATAATGATGTTTGTTAGGAAGATGCAGGATCGGGCAGTTTTCATTCTTTAGTATACAGGACTGAACTCTAAGACACTTTGTAACAACAACAATGTTTTAATAGCATATAATAATTATTATTTCTAGATTTATTATTGTGAAAAATGTTTTCAAAATGTGGTTAATAATTCTAAATGAACAATACTTTTTAATAGTATTGCAATAAGAATAATGGAAGTAGGAGATTATATTAATAAATAACTTGAAAGAAAGCTAGGACCCAAATTCCAGGCAGATGATAACATTTGTCAACCTTTCATAGAGCAAACATGCACACAATTTAAAAATGACCAAATCACAACATTGTTTTTGCTTTTGTTAAGCACCACTGAGTCAATTCTGACTCTGTATAGGTTTTCTGAGGAGTGGCTGATGGGTTTAAACCATCAACCTTGCAGATAGCAGTCCAGTGCTTGTCCTATACCAGGACTCCAAACTCAGCATTAGTGGCCAAATAATATTTGATAGGGTTTCCATCCACAGAAACATTTCTTAACTGAAATAACAATTAGTTCAACTATAAAATTTGGGAAAAAAAATCTATAATTAATTCCATTTGAAGATAGAAGATGAATTCAAGATGACTCTAGTTAGTGATTTAATTATGTACAAAAATGTTAGTCTTTTTTTTTTTTCCTTGACATTAACTTGTCATTTCAAGATACAGAAAAAGATTGCTAAGGGAGGAAACCTGCAATAAAGTGACTATAGAAGCAAAGGAGAACCAATTAAAGAAGGTAAATTATTAGGAAATGCAATCAATCCTCAATTATCTGCAGACTTACTAGTTCATGAATGTATTTCTTCATCTGTTAGGAAATTGTAGAAAAGAGAGTAAAATGTAAGTTTAATCACTGATTAAAGCCAGTCTAAAACTTAATTGCATCAGTAATGAAATTTGTAGAAAGTATGGTGCTTCCTACAAAGTGGGCACTTAATAAAACTTGTGGGATTTTAGATAAAGGGAAGAAAAAACACCAAAGATTAAAATCAGCCATTAAATTTAAGTACCATGGTGAAATCACGGTGCTAAGAATTTCACATAATGTAGAAAATAATTGATAGATACAAAATAGGGGAAAAAAGGTGTTTTGATAATAAATTTAAAACATCTATAACCTATGATATCTTCACATAGCTTGGTGAGATAGCATATAGAATATTATACATTAAAAGACTGAGAGCATGGTGGAGTAATATGATAAGCACCGAAGTGTGACCCACAAGGTCCGTGGTTTGAGCACCCGGAGAGACAAAGATTAAGCTTTCTGCTCCTGCAAAGATTTAAAGCCTTAGAAACCCTATACAGGGTCACTATGAGTTTGGAACTCTCTGAGTGGTACTTAACAACAACAACATATATGTATAGATAGCTGAATACTAGAAACATACTTGGAAGTCAAATTGAAAAGATATTAGAAAAATATGGTGTTTAATTATTCACTGATTTTATCTCTATGTGAAAAAAAACCTCAATTTAAAATAAATTTGATTAAGTACTAAGATTATTTTTTCTTTAAATCAGGAGGACATTTTTTTTTTTTAGGTAATAGTGGCCTGAATTCTGTGTTCATTATTTCTACATGTTAGCCAGAGACTTATCCATTTGAAAATCTGCATGTTGAAGCTGCAAAGTTTAGTTATATGTTATTCAAATAGCTTTTGTTAAGTAAAAAATCTGAAATTAAAAGCACTGTTAAACATTTTTGTTCAATTACAGCTATCTAAAAATGAAATTACATGCTTTAACTGTATGGAAGAAGTTTTGACTGAGTTAATTGCTTTGGGAATCCTTATTTTTATTATTATTATTTGTATCTGGGTAGATCCCATGTGCCACCATAAATTTTTTTTTTTCTCTCATTTGCACTTTTAATATTAGCTAATGTCTGAATTTTACTTTATGTGTCGCTTGTCCTTTTTGTAGGTGGTTGTAAATGCACACTTCGGCGTTATTGTCCTATCAAAGTTTCCTTTCCTTTTAGCTGGAGTCACAAACTGATGGGCTGTAAGCTGATGCCTGTGATGAGCACTCAATTCAGAAACAAATAATTTTCATGGTCTGGATGAATCAGCAGGCCTTTGTGTTCATCAAATGATGGGGGAAGGGTACTTAAAATAATAAACTGAGGTGAGATCTGAGGGTAATGTGGTCAGTTTGGCTCTTGTACAAACCTAAGAAATTTGTGAGAGGATAGAGCTAGAAACATCATCGATCTTTTTGAGACAGAGATCTGTTGTTCTTCCTGACATTCCAATTCCATTTCTGATAATATTGTGGTCCAGCTGTTCTTCATTTCCTGTCTTTGAATTCCCATGAAATTTAGCAATATCTACCTTTTTTTTCCCCAGATACCTTGGAGTTTATCTAAAACAAGAGGAAAAGGTCATAATGTTTTCATGCAATACATACTTGGTTCGTTAAATAACAATTATTACAATAGCAGAAGGAATTAAGGAATGCTGTACTTGTGATCCATGCAAAACACCAACATTTTGGGTTGCACATAATTAAAGAAGTATCTCAAACACTTTTCAAAATACTGTAATAGCCAATATATAGGAGCATGCCTTAGGTGGGCATAGGAATGCAATTTTAAAAAGAAAAGAAAACCCCACACAGGAACTACTCAATTTCTTTAAAAAGCACTGAGCAAGAAAAGCAGCATTGAACTTCACATGCGGATTTTACACAACTTCTATACAGTACCTTGACTTAAAACCAAGAGCAAAAGTTAAGACGCTCCTCTATTTTTGGTAACAAATGCCTGGTAAATGTGGATGACTTTCCCCCCTGGATTTTACCTGGGAGTAGCTTTTACATTTTTTTTAATTTAAAAAAGGTCAGGTTTGACACTTTTATGCTGATGTCACCAATGTTACTATTTCGTGGAATCTCAGGAAGATTAATGTTCTTTACAACTGATTCAGCATGGGCTGGGGCTCCTGCGAAGGCAGCCTCAGATTTCTCCAGTTTATTTTGTGCATCAATTTGTGTAACAATCTCATTCATGTTGGTCTCCAATACCATTCCCCCATCACTATTTCTGCAAGAATATTGTGAACTTTGTCTACATGGAACGTTAAATCCAGTTCACAGACATTTTCAAAACACTTATCTAATGTTTCCACAAATATTTGAATTACGTCTAAAATGCCAAGTTCACTTTCTGAAGAATTCACATACAACAGATAATGTTGCGTAATATCTATATATCAGTTTGTTGTCAGATCCTCCTATTAACAATCCTCCTTCTAGGAAATAGCAAACATTTCCATCTCTCTTAGATAACAAATGGAATGTCTCTCTGATGTTTGCTGATGTGTATTTTCACTGTAGGACTGTTAGAACTTGGAGAGCCGCGGCTTCCCGTGGTTGTTGATGAGGATCACCTTGATCATGGCTGAGCAGGGCCAACCCGGTGGGCACTTGGGGGCCAGGGCGGGGGTAGGGTGGGGTGGGGGTGGGGGCGGACGCGTGAGCCTTGCCTAGGGATCTAGTCAGCAGATCCTTCCCTACCCGCCCTCTCCCTCATGCCTCGATGACTACCTTTTTGTTTAGCTTTCTTTTCATTAAGCTTGATTTAGAGGTCTGTCCCTTGCCAACAAAGATACCCTTACTATAACAGAATTTTAAAAATTTCCCCTGAAATTTTTCCTTGATATATACCTATTTCTTTTATGTAACTTACAACTTTTGCTTAATCACATTGAGCCTTATTTTTAATTTATATAAATATAACTATAACTCTGACTGCTTTCTTTATCATAGTGTTGTTGTTAAGTATCTCTGAGTAAGTTATAAACCCTGTATAGTGTTTCCGAGGCGCTACTGGTGGATTTGAACTGCTGACATTGTGGTTAACAGTGCCACACCAGGACTCCTTCTTTATCATACGGTGTGGGTTAATGCGCTAGACTGCAAGGGCAATTTGAACTGCAAGGTTAGCAGTTCAAGCTCACTGGTCACTCCTTGGAAACCCTATACAGGGTCGTTATGAGTCAAAACTGGCTTGGTAGCACTCAACAACAACAAAAAACAATTTATATTTTGCAGTTTTATATCATAATATGCAATTGTGTTACAATTCCTTTTAAAATAATTTTCCTTATAAATACTATAAAACAAAATTTGGATACTTTTTTTGATTCTGAAGCTTGTGTCATAATTATGTTATGATTTTGATATTTCTAATTAGTAGATATTTTTCTGTTGCTGACACTTTGAGTCAAAATTAATGTCTATATGCCATTAATACAGTAGTCAGTAATATCTGCCCTCATACAGCTCGTAGATTTTTCCTCTATATAAGATTCAGCATAAGTAGAGACAATTGTTTGATATGTAACCATTTTACCTTCCAGACATAAGGTGTTGAGTACTGCTGAGTCGATTCCAACTTTAGTGACGCTATAGGATAGAGTAGATCTGCCCCAGGGTTTCAAGTCTGAAATCTTTATGAGAGATCGCCAGGTTTTCTCTCCCACAGAACAGCTGGTGGG
>NW_006408577.1:1227945-1234704 GCF_000296735.1 Chrysochloris asiatica
TTTTTTTTTCTTGTATTCATGACTCTGCAGGATTAAGACTGAACTGCAAACCTCCAGGTTGTCAGTTTGAGCCCATGAGCCAGTCCTCAGGAGAAAGATGAAGTTTCTGCTTCTGCAAAGATTTACAGCCTTATAACTTTATACAAGGTAGCTATAAGCATAATTGATTTGACAGTACTTAACAACAATTTCAGATACATGCCAGTCTCATAATTTTTCTCAAAGCTTGTCAATAGCTGTGAGCTCCCACAGTGACCACTACAAATTAGATTGCAAATTTTAGAGTATCTTCTGACATCCATTTTGTTATTTTCTTTCTTTCTTGCCTTCTTAAAGACCTTTTGCTTTCTTCCTGTACAATATTCTTGGTGCCATCCCACGACTCTTCTAGTCTTTGGTCATTAGTGTCTAGTACATCAAATATGTTCTTGGGATGATCTCTAAATTCAGGTGGGATATGCTCAAGGTCATATTTTGGTTCTTGAGGACTTGTTTTAATTTTCTTCAGCTTCAACCTGAACTTGCATATGAGCAATTGATGATCTATCTCAATTTGATCCTGGCCTTGTTTTGGTTGTCTCTTCCATATATGTAGTCAATTTGATGTCTGTGTATTCCATTTAGTGAAGTCCATGTGTATAATTATCTTTTATGTTTCAAATGAAGAAATCATTGGTTAATTGCATGTTTGATCAATTTCAAACCTAAGAAGTTGGCAGAATTCTTTAATTTCATCATCACTGACTTTAATGGTTGGAACATAAATTTGAATAATAGTGGTATTAACTGGTTTTCATTGTGGGTATATGCATAGTATCCTATAACAGATGGTATTATACTTCAAGATGGATCTTGAAATGTTCTTTTTGATGATGAATGTGATACCATTCCTCTTCAATTTTTCATTTCTGGCGTAGTAAACCATGTGATTGTCAGATTCAAAATGGCCAATACCAGTCCATTTAAGCTCACTAATGCCTAGGATATCAATGTTCATGTGTTCCATTTCATTTTTGAAAATTTTCAATTTTCCTAGATTTACACATGTTCCAATTACTATTGGAGCTGTTTCTCCTCATTTTGAGTTGTACCCCATCAGAAAATGAAGGTCTGGAAAGATTTACTCCATCATTAAGTTCAACTATACATTGAGGCGTCATCTCTTCTCCAGACTCATTTTGAGTACCTTCCTACCCATGGAGCTCATCTTCTGGCACTATATCAACAGTATTCTGATGCTATTCACCATATTTCAATATTCAATATTCTAGTGCTATCTGACAGTGTTTCATTACTGTTTATAAGGTTTTCGGTGGCTAATTATTCAGAAGTAGTTCGCCTCTCCTTTTTCTGAGTCTGTCTTAGTCTGGAAGCTCAGCTACAACCTGTCCATCATGGTGACCCCACTAGCATTCAAAATACTGCTGGCATTGCAACAACATGCAAACCACCACAGTGTGACAAACTGACATACAAGTGGTGGAACAGTGAGCAACAGGAGGTTAGAATCTCCTGCACCTTTACATCTGTCTCTCAGTGTAATGAAAATGAAGACAAGATGGAATATGCCAATAGCTCTACATCTGTCTCTATCTCTAACCATAATGACTTTCAGTATATAATCACTGATATTGTACCTTTGCATTTCAAATCTAGTGAGTGAACATTTCTCTTTTGGTCACTTCTGATTGGGAACTATACAAGGAAGGGGACTCTAGGGAACACACCAAATTTACATGAAAGAAAATAATCAGTCCCAGAATAACATGTTGTAGTTAGGTACCTTTGAACTCTGACTCATAGGACCCCATTACAACAAAATGAAACACTGCCTACTTCTGTGCCATCACCACAATTGTTGCTGCATTTGAGCCCACTCTTTTTTTTTTTTTTTTTTTCTGGACTGTAGAATTTATTTTAATCAACTTTTAGAAAAGACAAATACATCATTTTTTGACAATCACCTTCAATACCCTTTGTTTATCGGTAAGCAAGCATTCATATTCCTGTATTAAAAAAAATGTTTTAGGCTGAGCTGAATGCACTGCTGGTTTCACTTCATCAAAGGTGAATCTTTGTCCTCAAAGGGTTACTTTCAGGGGACCAACCAGTTCAAAGTTCGATGGAGTAATATCAGGACTATAGGGAGGATGGTGTAACACCTCAAAACAAAGTTTTGATAGAGTGTCAAAAGTGTGGCCAGAGGTGTGCTAACTTGCATTGTCATGCAAGATGTTTGAGCCCATGCTTAATCCATCTCCTTAAGCATTTTCATGCCAACTTCTTTTTAAACAGCCTATGTATTGAGGGAGTAGTGTCACAAGATCAAAGTTTCTTTGATTGCTGCATCATGGAAGACAGGACATTTGTCTTAGAAAGCTACTTAAACTACAAAAGACTTTGTGAGAAATATCAACTTTGGTTTTGCTCATTCATTTATATTTTAGGGTTATTCCAGCAGTCTACTTATTCTGATGCATCCTAAGTAAAGCAATACGTTTCTTGTTTGGAGGTTGATAGAAGGTATCCTTTATTGATAAGAAGAACTTATGTTTTTGAACAAGTTGGGAAGGCCTCCTGCCAAAAAAAAAAAATATAGCTGCCAGCCAATGTGGCTACTTCACATAAACTGTTATGGGGGGTGAGCAACAATTTAGTCCTACATCCACCATCAAGTAGACAGGGCACAGGCAAAATGCAATACGGAACTTAAAGAGTTACATTTATATTGTGTTTCCTGGCTCCACTGAGGAAATTGATAGGTTCTGAAATAATGATGACCCAGACAAAGCTGAGAACTTCCAGTGTGCTCCAAATCATCACTAGCTTCTGATTGTGATCTTTACCCAGCCCAAGGGTCCCAGTGCTGTTTCAATTATATTTTCTCATGGATTATGACTGCTTCTTTTTCTTTATGTGCTCCATTTGCATCTTCTACCACCTTGTTCTAAATATCTACTATGAGTTCTTAACTATGTCTTACCTTTCATTCTTATCCTAATTAAGATTTTCATATGTGATTTTTATTTCTGTTATGTTCTCCTTGAACTAAATTCATATATCTCCAAGTATTGTACAAAACGGAGTCCTGGTGAGGCGCTGTGAGTTAATGCTCCAGACTGCAAAGCCATTTGAACTGCAAGGTTGGTGGTTCAAGATCACCAGCTGCCCTTCGGAAACCCTATACAGGGTGGCTATGGGTTAGAATCAACTTGATGGCACTTACCAACAACAACCACAACTGTACAAATGTTTGTTGTGATTTCTATTCCTGTTGCAACATCCAACTCAATTATCTTTAAAGTTAAGCTTATTCTCTATTTTGATCAATTTGTTTCTACTCTATTTTGATTTTCCTCTTTACCAATATTTATTCTATTTGTTTAGTCAGGCGGGCTAGCAATGTTTTGACTTCTCATAATCAGCCAGTCAAATTTTCTCTTATTTAATTGGCCATTCAGATCCCTCTTACCAACAAGTGAGGGTTAGGCCACTAAAAATTCATATGACCTTTTAAGACATTTACACATTTTTATTGATTTACACATCTAATTAACTTGCCTTTAAAGCTATATATGTATTTCACTACTTATATCATAATACTACATATGTTTTTCATTCTGCCCACAAGCATAGTATTTTAATTTCTTCTCTAATGGCTCATGAAGGAGCTCTGATAGCATAGTGGATTATGAGCTGGGCTGCTAACTGCAAGGTCAGTAGTTTGAATCTTCCAGTTATTCTGTAAGAGAAAGATACATGAGGCTTTCTGCTTCCATAAAGATTTATAGTCTCAGAAATCTTATATAAGGTCGCTATGGAGTCCTGGTGTGGCATCGTGGGTTAATGTGATGGACCGCAAGTCAGTTTGAACCTCAAAGTCAATGGTTCAAGCTCCTCAGCCACCACTGACAAACTCTATACAGGGTTGCTTTGAGTAGGAATTGAATTGCAGGCACATAACAACAACAACAATGAGGTAGAGCTGATCTGACAGCACATAACAGCAGCAACAGCCTATATGTATAAAATAAACAAATCTGATTTTAAGAATATTTGTTATAAAGAAATGCTAATGAGTGAGTCCACATCTCTATGAAAAGAGAAAATATAAAATTAGAATAAAAATAAAAATTGTTAATAACTAAAAGTTCTTAATCTTTGTTCAAGAAAGTTTGACAACTGAATGTACATAGGAATATAATTAAATGGCAGTTTATGTGTATTGTGTTTATTTATACCAGGAAAATTATAGCTTTATTTTAAAACAGCAATGTTGTTAGAAATTTTAATATAGAGCACTATTTAGTATCCAAAGAAAGCTAAGGAATGGCAGTTATAATGAAATAGTAGTATATGTAAGATAATGAAAGATTCATTCACAATCCACGAATTGTAGCACTGTAGGATCAGCATTGGACTGCTAACTACAAAGTGGGTTGTTCAAACTCACCGGTCTCTTCTTGGAAATCCTATGTAGGATTGCTATGAATTACAATGGACTCAATGATACTTAAGAAAAATGACAATGATAATTGTGGAGTCCTGGTGTTGAGAAAAGAATGTTAATGCATTTTTTTTGTGTCATATATGTTTAAACCCTTTTAATCATTGTTTCTGATCATTACTGCCTTGACTATCTTATCCCTGTATTTGTGTTCCCGTCATATATAGGTTGAATGATTTAGTGCTGTATTGATAATTTAAACTTAAAATAAAGAAGCAAACTGGGAAGGAAAACAGAATGTTATGATTTCATGCCTCAAAAGAAGGAATGTATCTGGTGCCCAGATGTCTTCAGTAAACCATTAACATTGTTTGACATGGGCTGGGGGCAGTTACTTCCAGGATGTAAAGGGTTGTGAACTGGTGGAATACAGATTGTGCTCCTGGATAGGAGAGCCATTAAACTCGGGGGCAAGAATATGACAAGAACAGATGAAATGATACCCAAAAGGGTATAAGAACTCCAACCATATGGGGGAAAGTAATACTGTATTTGAGAGACATCTCACTGTCTTCCAGATCTGTCAATAAAACCTATCTTGATTCGCACCCCTTTTCCATGATTGATGGCAATGGCTAGTGGTCGGACCTTTTGTCTGGTAATAGTGTGCTGCTGTAGGATAAATACTTAACTACTAACCACAATATCAATAGTTTAAAACCACCAACTGCTCCTCAGAAACTCTATACAGGATTACTATAAATTGGAATCAACTTGATGACACTTAAAAACAACAATGATAATAATATAGTATTTTGTTGAGTTTCATTTCTTCAAACTCCAAGAATGGCTCAGAGATAATCACTTTTGCTTGATGTTACATAAAAGATGTACCAGGGACTTGCTTTGGGAAATTTATGCATTGACTTGAGAGATGCCCTGTTGCTGTTGCTTTCTTGCAATGTTTGTTACTCAATCCCACTAATGCCTAGTTCCTTCAACTACATGCAGCATTGGTTTCTGATACCTGGTGCTATATTAAGACTTTTAATCTTGTCTGTTCTTTAAGCAGTTAATTCTACAAAGGATCAGATTCTCATTGTCCAAAGGTTAAGAACTATGGTACTATTCTACATCTATACAATGGATTGATTGTATTCATTCCTTCATAGTCTTTTACTCAGCAATCTCTTTGTGCTTAATGACAGTCTGGTGGTAATGGTGGTGGTGTGTTGTGGAGTCAGTTTTAACTCACAGCGGCTCTGTATAGGTTTTCTGAGGCTATAAATCTTTACAGGAGCAGAAAGTCTCATCTTTCTCTCATGGAGTGGCTGGTAGTTTTGAACTGCTAACCTTGTGGTTAGCAGCCTGACTCATAACTCACTACACTACCACAACTCACTACACTACACTATCACCAGAGCTCTTTAATGATAGATTAGGTGCTAAAAAAATCAAATCAAATTTAAGACAAAGTATGTATACTCAAAGAAATTATAGTGTGGTGTATGGCCCACCCATTGCCATTGAGTAGATTCCGACTCATCGCAACCCTAAATAAGGTTTCTAAGACTGTGAATCTTTATGGGAGCAGATGACATCTCACAGAGTTTTTGATGGGCTTGAATCATTGACTTTGTGATTAGTAACCCAATACCTAACCCATAAAACCACCAGGGTTCCTTGTAATGTACAGAGGTGATATAAATCGATTATGGACAGTGTAATGTATTAAATATTTTCAAGGTTGGGAGGCACAGAGCAGGGGTAATGAAAGACAATATTTAATGAGCATTGTTGTTAAGTACAGTTGAGTTGGTTATGACTCATAGCAACCGTTTGTAGGGTTTCTGAGGAGTGACTCGTGGGTTTGAACGACCAACCTTATGAAAAGCAGTCTAGTGCTTATCTTACAGTACCAGACTAGGACTCCTTAGTGACCATTATTACTTAATAAATTATTAATACTTAATAAATTATTATTAATTAGGCACTTTGTATTAAATTGAGGAGCATGGTGGCTCCATACGATAAGCACTAGACTGCAAACCATGAGGTTGGCTGTTTGAGACCACCAGATGCTCTGAAAGAGAAATATGGAGCCTTTTGCTCCAGCTGGTTGTTTTGAATTGCTAACCTTCCGGTTAGCAGCCTGACTCATAATTATCCTTGGAAACTCCATACAGAGTTTCTATGAGTCAAAACTGACTCAATAACACTTAGCAACAATATTGAATGATGCAGGAAGTATCAAAATAAGATGGTAGTAATATACAGAGTCACTGTACCAAAAATAATTGGTTGACATCCAA
>NW_006408577.1:1234933-1236546 GCF_000296735.1 Chrysochloris asiatica
GATCCACATAATCGAAAGCCTTTGCATAGACAATAAAGCACAGGTAAACCTCTTTTGGGTATTATGTGCTTTCTGCCAAGATACATCTGACATCAGCAATGATATCCCTAGTTCCATATCATCTTCTGAATCTAGCTTGAGTTTCTGGAAGTTCCCTGTTGATATACTCTTGCAACTATTTTTTAATGACATTTAACAAAATTTTACTTGCTTGTGATACTGTTTGATGATTTCTGCATTCCATAGGGTCGCCTCTGTTTGGAGTGAGCACAAATATGAATCTCTTCCAAGGGGCTGGCCAAGTATCTGTCTTCCAAATTTCTTGGCATAGGTGAGTGAGTGCCTCAAGTGCTGCATCAGTTTGTTGAAAATTTTCAATTTGTATTCCATCAATTCCTGGAGCTTTGTTTTTTGCTAATGCCTTCAGTCCAGCTTGCATTTCTTCATTCAGTACTATTTTTTTTTTTTTTAAGGTTTTTATTGTGGGTTGAGTGAAAGTTTACTGGACAGGTCATCAGTTTTACATTCAACAAATCATACTCTTGTTTCATACAATGATTATAATCCCTTCCATGTACCATCAGTTAACAGTATTTCTCTCTATTCACTTTACCTTTAAAAAACAGCAACACCCAGGCATATATAATAATTTACACCTTCAAAGGGCACATTCTGTCTCTTGGCCACCAGCTCTTCCACTCACCAGAACACCAATGTGGTCATCAGCAAGCTTACATGTCTGCTCATGTGTTCCCTTTGAGTTTCAGTCTTAGAGGGGGGTTTGTCCTGAAGGAACTTGATTGCTTGCCTTGATGGCTTCCTGGTGAACAGCTTGCTTATTCTTTAGTAGCCAGTCATGATGACATTTTTGTTTTGGGTTTTTCCTGATGATGTTTCTTTGAAAATGTATCTTATGTTCCTTCTAGTGGGAATGTCCCACCTCAGAAGGTTCTGGATGGGTCTTGGGAATCCACGTAAGGTCCTATACTCTGCTAAGGCTCCGCAAGAGGCCTATTTCACTGGGCAAGTTCTAGAACCCCTTTAAGGTATTCCAATCAGTTATAGGCTGAAGACGGGCTTACAAGTTTTCTGTATTCATGTTTCCCAACATTCCTTTCTATCCCACTCAAGTGTCTAATTTGCAATCGTTGTCGTTGTTAAGTGCCGTCTAGTCGGTTCTGACCCATAGCGACCATGTATAGGGTTTCCAAGGAGCAGCTGGTGAGCTTGAACCACTGAAGTTGCAGCTCAAATGACTTTGTAGTCTGACTCATTAACCCACAGCACCACACCAGGACTCCAATTTACAATAGTAGGCAAGTGAAACCAATATTCATAAGACTGTCAAACATTTTAGTTTTATTTCCCCTCTTCAAACTATGCCTAGACCCCTGTAACACAGAGCCCTGTTGTTCCAAGGTTGAGTATGCACCACTATTTACCTTTGTCCCACTTAGGCCATGCAAATTTGTCTTAGTATACCTTTATCTATCTTCTTCTTTCACCTCTTCCCCCTTCTTGTATTGTCCTCCCCAACACCCAAACTAAACCCCTCACTCCAACCCCACTGTTGTGGTTACCTTATATTCCATTAACTCTTCCCTCCATTTAAG
>NW_006408577.1:1236646-1240378 GCF_000296735.1 Chrysochloris asiatica
CATATTGAAGGGTCTTGTTTTCTTATCCATTCTGCCACTATCTGTCTCTTCACTGGTGCATTTAATCCATTGACATTCAATGTAATTATCGATAGGTATGAATTAATTGCTGCCATTATGTTAATTTTTTGGTAGTGCTGTCTGTTCCTTTGTTCTGCATGCCTTCTTGTGCAGCGTTTGTGGTTTTTTTGTGCTATTTCTTGTAGGTTTCTTTTTAGTTTTCATGTTTGCTTGTTCTCCTTGGAAGTTCATTTTCATGGTAAATTGTGAAGTGTTAACTTTCTTTGGGGTTACCTTATAGTCTATTAACTTTTCCCTCTATTTAAGACATTCTTTTGTATCTTGTAATCTACCTGATCTTCTCACCACCTGGATCTCTGTTCCTACATTTTCCCCTTATTTGACATAGTTATTATTTTGATTTTCAGTTGACCTCCCAGTTCCTTTGAGTTCATTGTTGTAATTTTGTTCTGTACAAGACTCTGCTATCCTTCATCTGAGTTTCAGGTGGTGTTGCCACACCTGTCAATCTCTGGTTGTTGTCTCTTCTTGTTGGTTTTCAGTCCAAAGAACTCCCTTTAGGATGTTTTGAAGTGCTGGATTGGCTTTGACAAAGTCTCTTACCTTCTGTTTATCCTGGAATTTTTTTATTGCACCATTGTATTTGATTGACAGTTTTGTTAGATAGATGATTCTTGGTAGAAAGTTTTTTTTCTTTTAAGATTTTGTATATATCTTCCCATTGCCTTCTTGCCAGAGTGGTTTCTGCTGAATAGTCAGAGCTTAATCTGATTTGCTTGACTTTGTAAGTAACATTTCTCTTTTCCCTGGTTGCTTTTAGTATTCTCTCCTTGTCTTTGATTTTGGAGAGCTTGATTATTATATGTCTTGGTGATTTTCTCTTGGGTGTCTATCCTTCCTGGGGTATGTTCAGCTTCTTGAATGTTTATCTTCTCATCTTTCAAGATGTTAGGAAAATTTTCTTCCAAAAGCTCTTCCACTAACTCCTCTGTAGACTTCTCTGGTTCTTCCTGTTCCAGAATGCCAATAATTCTTAAGTTGTTCCTCTTCATGTTATCCAGCATGAATCTTAGAGTCTTTTCAGATTTTTTTTTATCCTTCTTTCAGCTTGCTCTTCTATTTTAGCAGCTTTGGGAAATTTTTCTTCCAGCTCACTGGTTCTGGCTTCCATCTCTTCAATTCTGCTCCTTTCCCCTTTCAGTGTATTGTCCATTTCTGTTATTTTATTATTAATCATCTGGACCTCTTTTTGCAGGTTTTGAATTGTTTCCAATGCTGTATCAATATTGTTTGATTGCAATTATAGTACTTTCCTGACTTCTTCCTTGTTTTCCTCCACCTCTTTTCGGAGCATTTGAATTTGTTTCCATATCATTCTTCTGAATTCCTTCTCAGGCAAATCTAAAACCTGTTCTTCCTCTTCTAGAAAACCTTTGTCTGTCTCCAGCTCATTTGTCTCAGCTACTCTTTTCTGGTTTTGGACATATTTTGATATCTTTTGTTGTTTTTTGTTCACCATTTTCAGTGGTTATGTGGATATTTAATACTTAAATTGATATTTGTTGCTATGTTACTCAGCTTACTGGGTGTCTCCTCATGGATATGATCAGGAGATAGGCTTTCCTTTTCATATGTAATGCTTAGCAGCTGTTTTTGGCTCTTTTCTCAATGGGGGAATATTATGGAGTATGCTTGTTGCTTGGCTATATGGCCATGACTGCTGACTTTTCTTTGGTAACATAGGGGGAAAAAGCTCCCACCTCCAGGAAAAATGTGTGATCAAAAGGCCCAATAGCAGAAGCAATATAAAAGCAGAGACAAGAACCACCATTTTGAAACAAAAATAAAACTGGCCAACTGTTCAGTAGCCTTGCAACACAAGCAGTGTGTGTGCACTATAGAAGCCTCTAGTACTGGGTGGGGTGTCCACTCACTCAGGCCCCTCCTCTAGTCACCACCGTAGAGATGCACAGATGGATATTGAGAAGTTAATGAGAGAAATATTGTTTACTTTTTCATCTCTGAAGGTCAGTTAGGTATGTGCATGTGCACAGTGTAATTGAAATAGTTGTGTCTTTTTATGTTGGGGTTTTACAGATTGTTCATATGGTTTCTCTGTCAGGCCAAACCTTTTTTTCTTGCTGGATTGTTGTTGTTGTTAGCTGCCATTGAGTCAGTACTGACTCATAGAGACCCCTATGCACAGCAGAACAAACACTGCCTTATCCTGGGCCAATCTCACTATTGTTGCCACGCTTGAGTCCATCAATGCTGCCACCTGGCCAATCCATCTCTTTGGGGTTCTTCCTTTTTTTTCTCTGACCCTCCACCTTCCAAACATGATATCCTTCTCCAGTGACTGGTCCCTCCTGACGACATGTGTGAAGTATGAGAGACGAAGTTTGGCCATCTTGACCTCAAAGGAGCACTCTGACTGCACTTCTTCCAAAATGTATCTATTGGTTCTTTTGGCAGTCCATGACACTTTCAATATTCTCCTCCACCATAACTCAAAAACAGCAATTCTTCTACGTTCTTCCTTATTCACTGTCCAGCTTTTGCATGCATATGAGGTTATTGAAAATACCATGGCTTAAGTCATAGGCAGGAGTAAATTTCCTGCACAAGTTAACTTTAGGGCTGGGACCAACAGGCAGAAATCAAAAGCAGCAGCCAAAGAATGTGCCCTTGGACTGGTGGGTCTCAACACTGGACTTTTTGGTTGTGTGAACCCATTCACCTGAAAGCATCCAGGCTGGGCAAAGATGGTGTGACAGGAAAGAGGATATAAAAATGTGTAGAATCGTGCCCCCCCACCTCCTTTAGCAATTGTCACTGTGCTGTTTTTAGTGTCGGTTCCCTGTGCCAGTCTACCTGTAGCCCACCCTCTGACCTCCACCTGGGCGGGATGGCTACAGAGGGAGTCTTGTGTCTTGACAAATTTCTAAATCACAATATTTTCCTTTTTACCATGACTTTTCCACTGGCAGTTGCGGGAAACTGATGCTCTGACCCTTATGCTAGATCCAGCGCTCTGGTGCTGTTCTGTGAGAGTAGTGTCTGCGTTTTCATTCCCTCCCCCATGGAGCATGCCCTACCTGACTGTGTTCTGCTGCTGCCAAATCGGAAGTCCTCGAGGAAATACCACTTGAGATATTTTAACTAATAGATAAAATGCTGGAAGAATTCACTCATCTATACCAAGAAATTTGGAAGGCAGGTGTACCTGCCAAATTGTCATGTTTGTGCCGAATCTAAAGAAACGTGATCCAACAGAAGTAGAAATATAGAATAAATCATTAATATCACACACAAGTAAAATTTTGCTGAAAATAATACAAAAAAATGGTTATAACAATACATCAACAGGGAACTGCCAAACATTTAAACCAGTTTCAGAAGAGGGTATGGAAAGAAGAACATCATTGCTGATGTCAGATGGATCTTCTCTAATACCAGAAAGTTGTTACCTGTGCTCTATTGACTGTACAAAGGCATTCAGGTTGTGTAAAATCATAACAGATTATGAATAACATTATGAGTAATGAGAATTCCATAACATTGAACTGTGTTCATAGGGAAACTGTAGCTAGACCAAAAGGCAGTCATTCAAACAGAAGAGGGGATACTGCATGGTTTAAAAAACAGGAAAGATGTGTGTCAGAGTTGAATCATTTCACAATACTTATTCAGTCTGTATACTGAACAAAT
>NW_006408577.1:1242590-1245804 GCF_000296735.1 Chrysochloris asiatica
GTAAATCTGTTGCAAAAGACCTCTTTAAAGTATTACAAAGAAAAAATATAACTTTGAGGATTAAGGTGTGCCTGACATAAATCATATTTTCAATCACCTCATTTGTATGTGAAAACTAGACAATGAAAAAGCAAGACAGACAAAGAATGCTACATTTGGATTATAGTGTTAGTGAAGAATATCGAATATACCATGGACTTACAGAAGAATGAACAAATTTGTTTAGGAGGGAGTATAGCCAGAATGCTCTTTAGAAGCAAAGATGGTGAGACTTTGTCTCATATACTTTGAACATGTTATCAGAAGCTGACCAGTTCCTCGAAAAGAACATCATGTTTGGTAAAGTAAAGGGTCAGTGAAAAAGAGGAAGATCCTCAATGAGACAAATTAGCACACTAACTGCATTAGTGAGCTCAAGCAGAGCAAAGATTGCAATTATTGGGCAGAATGGAACAGTGTTTTATTCTGTTGTATATAGAGTTGCTATGAATTGGAACTGACTCAAGGACACCTAAAGCAGCATCAACAACTTAATAATAGACATAGAAGAGATGGATGGATGGGGGATAAATTAATGGATCTATCTGGACTATTTATTGAGGGAAGGAACATATAAGTCTCTGTAAAGGAGAGCATGCTAAGAATGAAAAGCTAGCAGTAGTAAAGAGGAATGGTACTTACGGCTATGGAATGTTATTTTAAAAAGCTTAAAATACTGTAATATGTTCAGGCATAATAAATTTTCCAAATGAATGTAGCAAAGAATCCATAGTGGGTGGTGTTTGGTAACTTAAAACCAGTATTTCTAAAACTAAACTCATGAATTCTTGCTTAACATTTTTCATTTTTATGATTCTCTTTGTTAAAAAATGACACCAACAACTAAACAAAAAAATCTAGATATTATATCCTCCTGTCTAACTGCCCACCTTTATTTAATTAGTCATTCTTATGGCAGACTTAACTTCCTTATTATGCTTTGAGTGACCCTTCCTTTTCACTTCTTCCAACAGCCTTCAGTCATGATTTCACTCTCTCATTCCAAATTCTGGCAAATAGTATGTTCTTCTATTTTGCTATCAAGCTGATATGTCAAAGCTATACAATTGATCATGCCTTTCTTTGCTTATCCCAAAAAGGCCAGCAGGAACCAGATTATTAATAGCTTCATAGACAAATAAAAGAAGTGTAGATTTTACTTTGAAAACTATTAGGATCTATGGAGTGACTGGTCATTCATTTATGTTTCAGAAACATCACTGTTAAAGCACAGAAGATGGTGCACTGGAGAACTCACTGAAGATATTTATGAAAGGATTTGTTGTTGTTGTTGTTGTCAAGTACCTTTGAGACAGTTCCAACTCATAGCAATCCTGTATAGGGTTTCCGAGGAGCAGCTGAATAGAGCTGATGAAAGATACTCACAAGAAATGGATAGGGGTAGAAGGAATATTTGAAGAAAATGGAGTCAAATAAGCCAATAGAATATGAGAGTTTTGTACCAGAGTAAGTGCACAAAAAAACTTTCATTACATTAACTATCCCCAAGAGAGATTAGACTTTTGTCAATATCTTTCATTTCTTCTTAAGCATTGAGTGAAGATATTATAAAGAGTAAGAGTTCAACTCCTACTCTTTATATTGGAGTGTGATGAGTGGGGTCCATAAACATTTTCTTTACTTACCTTTTTTTCATCTCTTGACACATTGATTTGACAGTAAAGCTAGGGTGCTGTGGAGGAGAACCTCAATTTGTAAGGTCAGTCCAGTTTTCATCTTTGTGAAACTATTTCTTATCAACAATCACCACTCCTTGAATTCTCTTTGAATCATGATGGAAAGTTCAGACTTTGCTTCCAGAGTAATCTAAAATGGATTAAAGATAAGCCATTCAATAAGTTATTACCTAACTAGAGAGTGGAGCTTGATGGTGGATCAGGAAGAAGTGCAGTGAGGAGCTCCATCAGCAATAACACAGAATATCAGATGAAGTAGGTTCTGGGGATGGTCCCAGAACTCTGAACCACATATAAAGGAATATTTAGAAATTTTGAAGGCTTACAGCCAGGGGAATTTGTAGTGGAAGCAAGAAACTTAGTGCTTTCAAATCCACCAGCCACAGTGGAGTGACCATCTTGGGCAAGATGGAGTGGGGAAAGGATCAGAGCCGCCATGGATGCCTGACACCTGACCAAGCCTTGGCAATAAAGGTGTGGACATTTTTTTTTTTTTAATCTGCTCATTGGTCTCTTGCTGTCTGTGCACTTCCATTCTGGTGACTAGTGGGGGTGCCTGCATGAATGGACACCTCCACCCTGCCCCCAGAAGGTTCTATTACATATGTGCACAGATCTGCTAAAAATTTAAAGGAACACTTGCCACTTAAAACTGAATGGCAGTGAAAAATGGCCACAGCCAGCCCTGAACTGTTTATCACTAGGAAAAAGGCCTGAATGGAGGTTCTAGAGCAGGAGATCTATATTAAAATTAAAATTAAATCCGGAGTTACATCATAACAATCAACAGTGGCATCTTGAAATTTCTCAGGTAGCTTCGAAGGCAAGAAGCTGAGAGAGAAGCATTAAAGTCATACTCATATTTGGCTACAGACTTTTTTCCCCCTCTTTTTTCCTTTTTGAAATTATAGACTACAGTATCCAATCTGTCTTTTTTACTGTTGCTGTTGCTGTTTTGTATTTTGATCCCCTCTTTACCTTTAGGGGGTTCTTTCTCTCCCTACATTACCAAAGAAGAGACAGCAATTGTGATATATAGTCAAGCTACAATTACACCTTAACTACTGAATATGTCCAATAAACAGATGACCATCTCTGGACATTTCCAGAAACAAGATAAAGTGACTGAGACAAATGAGTTGGAGGTAAATCTAGACTTCCTATTGGAAGAAGAGAAGGCTTTGAAAATGCCTGAGAAGGAATTCAGAAGAGTGATAATACAATGTATCAAAACACTTTACAAAGTTGTTGAGAAAAGTAAGAAAGAAGTCAGGAAAGTGCTACAGGAACAATCAAATAATATAGATACAGGATTGGAACCAATTAAAAATCTACAAAAAGAGATCTAAATGATTAATAATAGAATATCAGAAATGGACAATACACTGAAAGAGCAAAGGAGTAGAATTGAAGAGATGGAAGCTGGAACTAGTGAGCTGGAAGACAAATCTCTAAATACTACTAAGATAGAAGAGCAA
>NW_006408577.1:1246276-1248197 GCF_000296735.1 Chrysochloris asiatica
GATTTTGCCAAAGCCAACCCTGAGCTACAAAACATCCTAAAGGGAGTTCTGTGGGCAGAGAACCAACAGACAATAACCAGAGATTGACATACGTGGCAGCAACACCTGGAACTCAATTGATAAATGGAAGAGTCGAGAGCAGAACAAAACTATCAGAACAAATTCAGAGGATTTGGGAGGTCAGTCTATGATCAAAACAACTACAATATGAAAGAAGGTAAACACGTAAGAACTGAGATCCAGGTCGTGTGAAGGGCAGGTAGATTACAGGATAAAATAGACTATATTAAATGGAGGGAACAGTTAATGAAATATAAGGTAACCTCATAAAAAATTAACACTTTACAACATACCAAGAAAATGAAAACCCAAGAAGAACATGGAAACATTAAAACTATGAGGAAACTGACAAGAAATAACACAAAAAACAGGAACTCAACACAGAAAGACATGCAGAACAAAGAAATCAGAAGCACCACACACACACAAAAATAATGGCAGCAATTAATCAATAATTAATTTAATCCATTCACTTAGAATGTAAATAGATTAAATGAACCAGGTAAGAGATGGAGGGTGGCAGAAAGGCTAAGAAAACAGGATCCTCCAATATGTTTTCTGCAAGAGACACATCTCACACACACAGATAAAAACAGATTAAAAATCAAAGGATGGAAAAAATATATACCAATCAGATTGATATAAAAAACAAACAGGAGTGGTAGTACTAATCTCTAATAAAATAAACTTTAAGGCAGAACCCAGCATGATAAATAAAGATGGACATTATCTCAGGATTAAAGGGGCAATTGAACAAGATGAAATAATGAAAATAACCATTATTGTAAAACAGCTTAAGAAAAGATACCTATACTGAAAGGGAAAAAAAAAAAAATCTTTGTTAGCTACTGGTGGGTGTAGGATGGGGGTTTTAGGGGAGGTGGATGGAGACAATGGTAGAGCATAGGATGGGGGAAGACACATCATAGTTCAGGTGTTGCGGAGGGCAATACACAAGAAGGGGATTGGGGTGGAAGAACAAGGGAGATAGGGGAACACAGACAGATTTGCATGGACTAAGTGGGACAGAGATAAATAGTGATGCTGCTCAACCTTGGAACAATAGGGCTCTGTGATTCAGGGATTGAGGCATAGTCTGAAGAGGGGAAATAATACTAAGATGCTTGACTGTCATATGAATATTAGGTTCCCTTGCCTACTATTGTAAAATAGACACTTGAGTGCAATAGAAAGGAATGTTGTGAAACAGGATTACAGAAAGCTTGTAAGACCAACTTCAGCATATAACAGATTGGAATACCTAAAAGGGGTTGTATAACTTGCCGAGTGAAATAGGCCTCCTGTGGATCCTTTGCAGTATATAGGACCTTAGGTGGAATCCTGAGCCCTATCCAGAACCATCTGAGATGGGACATTCCCACAAGAAAGGACAAACAGACCAGCCTGGAATAGCTAGAGCAACAGAAGATATATCTTCAAAGAAAGATCAGCAGGAAAAACCCAAAACAAAAATGGCAGTATTATTGGCTACTACAAAAATAAGCAAGTTATTCACTAGGAAGTCACCAAGGCAAGCAATCGAGTCCCTTTAGGACAAACCCCTTTGTGAACACACGAACAGGCATGTAAGCTTGCTGGCGACCACATTGATCTACTGGTGAGTGGAAGAGGGGGAAAGGCAGCAATGAAGAAATGGGCTGAGTTCAATCATGGTCCATACACTCCATTGACCTGGAGATGAGAGAGAGAAGAGGAAGGGCTGGTTGGTCCAAAGTGTGGTAATACCTGGGGACACCTGAGCCCATGGACAAGGACATAGCCACAAAGAGCTAGAGCTGAGAGTGAAGCATCCGGCTGATGTGAAATGAGGGGAGACAGTTAAGAACACCAAACGTGCAGA
>NW_006408577.1:1251063-1260757 GCF_000296735.1 Chrysochloris asiatica
ACATGGAGAGGATTATAATAGTTGTAATGAAATGAAGTATATGATTTATTGAATGTAAAACGGATGATCTGCCCTGTAAACTTTTACTCAATTCACAATAAAAACTTAACAAAAAATCTATTAACTAGGCTAAAGTATAAATATATTTCCTATTCTATTCCTCATCTCAAATTATATTCATTCTTATAATTCACCAGAGGTTATATATTCAGTCCAAATTATGGTATAAGAATGGTTCAAATAACACAATGTCAGTAGTAAAAACATGACCCAAATTTTTATAATCAGAACACCTTCTCATTATTAAATTATTAAGGAAAACTTACTCAAGATTTAAAATGTAAAATTTACCTCAGCTTGCTGATTTTTAGTTAGGTTGGGATTTGGAATCAGATAGAAAGAATTCTTTCAGTAGCTGTAACTTATAGTATCTTCTACTGGTTCCTTTAAAGGAGCTAGAGAAGCAATGTTACTGTTGTTATTAAGTGCCATTGAGTCAGTTCCTACTCATCATGGCCCTGTATAGGGTTTCTGAGGAGCGTCTGGTGAGCTTGAACTGCCGACCTTGCTGTTCAAATCTACCTTGCAGTCCAGCACTTAAGGACACACTTAATTATCACAATACTACCTACTTACTCTTGTGATTGAGAAAACACAGAAATCCATAGCACTCATAGCAGTAGGTAGGTAGGTAGGTTATGTGCTGTGTAGTCCGTTCCGACTCATAGTGATGCTGCTGAGGATTTCCAAGGCTGTAAATCTTTGTAGGGACAGAAAGCCTCATCTTTCTCTTGTGGAACTGCTGGTAGTTTCGATCTGCTGACCTTTAGCTTAGCAGCCTAACTCATAACCACAGCAGTAATCCCAGCAAAATAATATAACCAGAGTTTAGAATATAGTGCAGTCCAGTCCCTTACTAAAGATACCAGCAACAGACCAAGCATTTAGTGGTATGCAGAGAATAGAGGATAGAGGAAAAAGGGATGGAATTGATTGAAATAATTTTCATTTTCATTTCTCCATTTTAGCAGTCAGTTGGCTATCAGTAGTCCTACTACAAGTCCAAGGCTCTCTCTCATAGCTTCCAAAATTGAAGTCAAATGGAAAAAAAGAATCTATGCCATGTGATTCCTCAAGATAACATTTTCTTTTTTACTTCCCTTGTTCTTTCATAATCTTTACTATTCCAATGGTACTGTTTCCACCTCTTATTTTTCTCTTTCAGCAGGATTTGACTTTTTTTCCATTATGAGTCATTTAGAAGCAGCTAAGAAACAGGATGGACTGGAAATAAGCAACTCTGTTCTATTTATTCTACCAGTGTTCAGGATTCCAAAAATGACAACCCCTACAGCTCAGCAGATGCTCAGTCCAGCCCTGTACTTTATATTCCAGGCCTAGACACCTTCCAACAGTGCCTAAATGGAAGTCTGGCCTTTCCTGATGCTAGAAAAAGGAATCTTAATCTGTGTGGAACCTTGTCCCAGAGAAAGTGATAGTGACAGTTCAGTTTAAATTTCCCTAAGGCAATCTCCCCTAACCTCAGAAAAAGATACTTATTCTCACGTAAGGGCAGATTTATATTTCTTCTTGTTCTATTTGAAGACTCTGAAACACCTAGCATGACTGTTTAAATGAATTCTTTTTTCTGATTATGTCTAATGGTGACTTTGTGTAGAAACTCCAAACAAAAACTCAGAGCTAAATGCCTGAACAACAGCCCCTGGCTACTAAATGTAAGACTGGTGGTTTGAAGCAGCCCAGAGGCTTCCAGAGAAAAAGACCTCATGAGCTGCTTCCATAAAGATGTGTTTTTGTTGTTATTAGGTGCCATTGAATTGGTTCCAACTCGTAAAAACCCTATGTACAACAGAACAAAACTGCCCAGTCTTGGACCATCCTCACAACAAATGCTATGCTTGAGCCCCTTATTGCAAGCACTGTATCGATCCATCTTACTGAGGAACTTCTTTTTTTTCACTGACCCTATGTCAAGCACCATGTCCTTCTCCAGGGACAGTTCCCTCCTGAAAGCATTTCCATATTATGTGAGATTAAGTCTCACCATCCTTACTTCTAATCAATATTCTAGCTATATTTCCTCCCAGACAGATTTGCTAATTCTTTTGACAATCCACTGTATAGTCAATATTCTTTGCCAACACCATAATTCAAATACAGCATTCTTTGTTGTCTAGTTTTCATATACATGAGGGGATTAACAATACCATGGATTGGGTCGGGTGCACCTTAACCCTCAAAGTGATAACTTTGCTTTTTAAGACTTAAAAAAGATCTTTTGTAGCAGATTTGCCCGATGTTGTAGCATAAGCACTGTACTGCTAACTGCAAGCTCAGTGGTTCAGAGCAACCAGCTTCTCCTTGGAATCCCTAAACCAGGTTGCTATGAGTGAGAACTGACTTGACAGCACTTAACAACAACATTTGATTTCTTGAGTACTGCTCCCATGAGGTTGTTTTTTTTGTTTGTTTGTTTTTTGTGTGATTCAAATAATATGAAATGTTTGACAACCTCGGTCTTTTCTCCTGATGTTACTTATTAATCCAGTTGTGAGGATTTTTGTTTTATTTATACTGAGGTGAAATCCATGATGAAGGCTGTAGTTTTTGATATTCAACAATAAGTGCTTCAAGTCCTCTTTGCTTTCAGCAAGCAAGAAACTATAGTGGTGCTGTTTGTTAGGCATTGGGTTATTAACTTAAAGTCAGTACTGCAAACCCAACAGCTGACTTCCAGATTTCTTGACATAGATGAGTGCTGCATCAGTTTGTTGAAAGATTCCAATTTGTATTCTGTCAATTCCTGGAAACTTCTCTTTCTTTCTTTTCTTTCCTTCCTTCCTCCCTCCCTCCCTCTCTCTCTCTTTCTCTTTTTCTCTTTCTTTCTTTCTTTCTCTCTCTCTCTCTCTCTCTCTCTCTCTTTCTTTCTTTCTTTCTCTCTCTCTCTCTCTTTCTTTCTTTCTTTCTTTCTTTTCTTCTTCTTTTTATTGTGAATACAGCTGAAGGCATATATAGCAGATCATCCATTTTAAATCCAACAAATCACACACTTTGTTTCATCTCAGTGGTTGCAATTCCTTCCATGCAACAACAGTGATCCCACTTCCTGTGGTTCCTATTTACATTCCACCCTACTTCCCAAACCCTCTGAATCATGTTCGCCAGTGAAAGTTGTCCTTTTGATCTTGAATTATTGGTCATTCCATGGTAAGCATACCTCACTAGTGTTGTTGTCTCCCCCCACTCCCATATACCTATCAACTGCTTGATTGAAAACTGGGCCATGGCATTGAGTTCTGTCCCAGACCTGTTCCAGCTGTGATGGGTAGTTGAGGGTCACAAACTCAGGGTCCTCCAGTCTTTTTCTGACCAGTAAGCCCAGTCTTCTTCTTCTTCTTCTTCTTCTTCTTCTTTTTTTCTTTAATAATTTTGATTGTTGTTCCACATTATTTTCCAATCTATCTGGGACCTTCTAATGTGATCCCTTTCAAAGCAGTTGGTGGCCAGGGACTATCTAGTTCTTCTGGTTTCAGAGTCATGAAGACTGATGTTCACATGTCTCATCAGTCCATGTGATGGAAAATCTTCAATTTTCATCATTCTTCTTTCTTCTGCACATGAAGAGAACAATATTGCCCCTTCTATGGCTGTTTTAAGAGCTTTAAAGATCCCAGTCACTACTCACCTATGAAAGATATAGAATATTGTCTTTGTAGACTATGTGACCATGGTGTCCCCTGAAACTATGATCTTGAGACCCCAGGTCCAGCAACTCATTGCCCCAAAGAGTTTGGTATTGTCCAAGAAGTTTTCATCATTTTGTCCCCTGTATGCCTTAGGCTTTGTTTTTTGCCATTGCCTTTAGTGCAGCTTAAATTTCTTCCTTTAGAACCATCAGTTCTTGATCATATACTGCTTTCTGAAATGATTGAATGTCAATCAATTGTTTTTGATATGTTGTTGTTGTGGTTAATTGCCTTCAAGTCAGTTCCGACTCATAGCAACCCTGTATGGGGTTTCTGAGAAGTGGCTGGTGACCTTGCAGTTGAACTGACTTTACAGTCCACCATATTAACTAACAGCACCACTTCTTTTGATACTTTCTGCATTGTAAAATACTTTGCCCATGGTATTTTTCAATATTGCAACTCAAGTTTTGAACATATTCTTCAGTTCTTTCAGCTTGAGAAATGCCAAGTGTGTTCTTCCATTTTTGGTTTTCTAATTGCAGGTTTGTAGTGGTTACGAATTGGGCTGTGAACCACAAGGTCAGCACTTTGAAACTACCACCTGTTCCGTGGGAGAAAGACGAGGTTTTCTGCTCCTGTAAAGATTTAAAGCCTTGGAAAGCCTGTTCAGGGTCATTATGAGTCGGAACCAACTCCACGGCACATAACCAACACCAACACCAACTACAGGTTCTGCACATTTCATTTTAGTGCTTTACTTTGTCTTCTGGAGCTACACTTTGAAATCGTCTACTCATCTCTTTTGCTTCATCATTTCTTCCATTTACTTTAACTACTTTATGTTGTAGAGCAAGTTTCACAGAGTAAAGATTATAGCACAGAAAGCCTAGTCTTTCACGTGAGGCCCTTATGAGTCAGAATTGATGCTCAAGAGCTTAACAAGAACAGCTGCATAGCTTAAGCCTGTTAAAACTAGCCTAATTCAGGTATACTTCAGTCATAATAGAAGTCTCTACTGACATCAAAGTTCAAAGAATTGTGAAGACATCACTTGTAAAAGCTGTTCATTTCAGCCTCATTAAAAAAATTCAGTCTGACTATGTCATAATTTCATCTAAAACTGATGAGACTTGGATCTCTTCAAAGATTTTCAGCTAATTTACCTCGTGTTGGAAAATTAGGATGAAAACATACTCTTCCTTTAGGTGCAAAATTCTGAAATGAATAATATCTGTGGGAGTCAGACGTTGTTGTTGTTAGGTGCCATCAAGTTGGTGCCCACTCATAGTGACCTTAGGCATAGCAGAAGGTTGCCTGTTCCTGGGCCAACCTCACTACTGTTGCCACGCTTGAGCCCATTGATGCTGCCTCTTGGCCAATCCATCTCACTGGGGATCTTCCTCTTTTTCTCTGACCATCCACCTTACCAAACATGATATCCTTCTCCAAAGACTGCTCCCTCCTGACAATATGTGTGAAATATGAGAGGTGAAATTTGGCCATCTTGGCCTCTAAGGAGCACTCTGGCTGCACTTCTTCCAACACAGATCTGTTGGTTCTTTTGGCAGCCCATGGCACTTTCAATATTCTCCTCCAACACCATAACTCAAAAGCATCAATTCTTCTATGGTCTTCCATATTTACTGTCCAGCTTTCGCATGTATATGAGGTTATTGAAAATGCCATGGGTTGAGTCAAGCACACCTTAGTCCTCAAGCTGACATCTTTGCTCTTCAACACTTTAAAAAGGTCTTGTGCAGCAGATTTTCCTAATGCAATGCGTCGTTTGAGTTCTTGACTGCTGCTTCCATAACTGTTGATAGTTGATCGAAGAAGAATGAAGTCCTTGACAACTTCAATCTTTTCTCCATTGATAAGAATATTGTTTATTGGTCTAATTGTGAGGACTTTTGTTTTCTTTACAATGAGATGCAATCCATACCAAAGGATGTGCTATTTGATCTTCATCAGTAAATATTTTAAGTCCTTTTCACTTTCAGCAAGGAAGGTTGTATCCTCTGCATATCACAGCTTGTTTATGAGTCTTCCTCCAATCCTGATGCCACATTTTCTTTATATAACCCAGCTTCTAGGATTATTTGCTCAGCATACAGGTTGAATAAGTATGGTGAACGGATACAACCCTGTCGTACATCTTTTGTAATTTTAAACCATCCAGTGTTCCCATGTTCTGTTCGAACAACTGCTTCTTGGTACAGATACAAATTCCTCATGAGCACAATTAAGTGTTCCGGAATACTCATACTTAACAATGTTGTCCATAGCTTGTCATGACCCACACAATCGAAAGCCTTTGCATAGTCAATAAAGCACAGGTAGACATCCTTCTGATATTCTCTGCTTTCAGCCAAGATCCATCGGACATCAGCATGATATCCATCATTCCACGGCCTCTTCTGAATCTGACTTGAACCTCTGGAAGTTCTCTGTCAATGTATACTTACAACTGCTTCTGTATTACATCAAGTAAAACTTTTCTCTCATGGGGTATCAAAGAGATTGTCCAATGATTTTCACATTTTGTTGGGTGACCTCTCTTTGGAATGGGCACAAGTACGGATCTCTTTCAATCAGTCAGACAGATAGTTGTCTTCCAAATTTCGTGGCAGAGATGAGTGAGTGCCTTCTGTGCCGCCTCACTTTCTTGAAAGATTTCAATTTTTATTCCATCAATTCCTGGTGCCTTGTTCTTTGTCAATTCCTTCAATGCATCTTGTATTTCTTCCTTCAGTATCATTGGCTCTTGATCATATGCTACCTTTTGAAATGGTTGAACATCAGCCTTTTCCTTTTGGTACAGTGACTCATTGTATTTCTTTCATCTTCTTTTGATGCTTTCTGCATCATTCAATAATTTGCTCAGAGAATCTTTCAAAAACAAAAGTCAAGGCCTGAATTTTTTCTTCAGTTCCCCCAGGTTGAGAAATGCTGAGCGTGTTCTTTTTTGGTTTTCTGACTCCAGATTTTTGCACATTTTGTTGTAATATTTGGCTTTATCTTCTCAAGCTGATCTTTGAAATTTTCTGTTCAATTCTTGGATCTTCTCATTTCCTCCATTTGCTTTAGCATCTCTACGCTGGAGAGCAAGTTTCAGTGTTTCTTCTGAAATCCTTTTTGACCTTTTCCTTCTTTCTTGTCTTCTTAATGACTTTTTGCTTTCTTCATGTATGATGTTCCTGATGTCATCCCACAACTCCTCTGGTCTTCGGTCTTTAGTGTTTAATGTATCAAATCTGTTCTTCAGATGATCTCTAAATTCAGGTGGGATATATTGAAGGCCATATTTTGGCTTTCGTGGACTTGTTTTCATTTTCTACACCTTCAGTTTGAATTTGCTTATGAGCAATTGATGATCTGCTCCACAGTCTGCCCCTTGTTTTGACTGATGATATGAAGCTTTTAGGCTATTATTTTTGTTCATAAAACTGAATTAGAGAATTTGACTGGAACTTGATGCCATATTGAACCTGTTCTTATTTCCTTTTTGAATTATACTGTGTGGCACTATAGGATAAGCACTGAATTACCTATGACAAAGTTGGCAGTTCAAACCCAGAAGTTGCTCCTCAGAAATCCTACATTGGGTTACTATAATAAGGAACTGACTCAATGGCACTTAACAAAAACAACAACATCATAATAGCAGGTGCAATGACTGGAAAACTACAGGTGTCATCTCCCATACTCTAACAGGTCTTGTGTATGGAGGGGGCAGAAGCAAAGGAAAGCTCCTGTGACGTTTGCAAGTAGGTAACTTGGAAAAAAAAATAATGGCAATTCCCATGAGAACAATGATCTTTATGTCATTAATCTTTCTGATTATCAGTCAGGTACTCACTGATATTTGGGAGGCTTGGGTATGATAAGTGAATATTTGAACAGTGATATTAGTCCTAATATATTTAAGAGGATTGGTATTCATGTTTTATGACCTGAGACAGGTCAGTCAGAGGACAGAGCTGTTTACTTTTGCAGAAGACATGACAGTGTCAAAATGTCAAGATAAAAAATGTCAAGGTCAAGGCCAAGAAAGGGCAGGGCAGAAAAGTGTTACAAATTTATCAAAGGTAATCTCATGTGTAATCTTAGAAGAGTCGTCTCTGCAGAGCAATGGATCTCCAATGTTAGAATGGATTAGAATTCCCTAAAGGACTTTCTAAATCACAGATTGCTGGATGCAAACTGCTTAGCTTCTGATTCAGGAAGTCTAGGGTGAAGGTAGTTGAATTTGCCTTTCTAGTAAGTTCTCAATGTAAAGAAAACAAAAATCTTCACCACTAGACCAATAAACAACATCCATATAAATGTAGAAAAGATTAAAATTGTCAAAGACTTCATTTTGTTTGGACAACCTTCAATACTCATGGAAGCCGCAGTCAAGAAATCAAACAATAGGCAAATCTCCTGCACAAGACCTCTTTAAAGTGATGAAGAGTAAAGATGTCAGTCTGAGGACTAAGGTACACATGACCCAGCCATGGTATTTTCAGTAACCTCATAGGCATGCAAAAGTTGGATAATGAATGAGGAAGACCATAGAAGAATTGATGCATTTGAGTTATAGTATTGGAAGAAAATATTGAAAGCACCATGGACTGCCCAAAGAATAGTGATAAGTACAACCAGACTGTTCCTTGAAATGGTGGCTTTCATACTTTGGACATATTGTCAGGAGGAACCAGTCCCTGGAGATACTTCATGTTTGGTAAATAGAGGGTTGGAGAAAAATAGGAAGACTCCCCCCGCCCCCCCCAATGAGATGGATTTGCACAGTGACAGTAGCCATAGGCTCAGGTACAGCAATGATTGCAAGGTTGGTTCAGGAACAGTTCATTCTGTTGTACATATGGTACCAACTCGATGGCACCTAACAACAACAAAACAAAACAAAACAAAAAACAAGTTCTCAACTGATGTTGAAGTTGCTGCTCTGGGGATGACACTTGAAATGTTGTAAAATGTTGGAAGCAAATATCAGATTACAGTTGAAGAGTAGATGGACTATGAGGAAACAAAAGCAAGGTATGTAAACTACTCTTTCAAGTAATGGCTATGAAGAAAAGTAGAGTGCTAAGTGTTGGAACTAGAGATCACATGAAGTTGAAGATGGATTTATTGTAAGTTATGCTGATACCTTTATTTCAATAGCATTTATAATAATAGAATAATGGAATAAATATTTCAAATGTTATAATAGAATGCTAAATTTACCACTTAGCATAATAAAGAACTATTAAAAATATCTTGGTGGTATTGTGTGTACTGGGTATCTTCTATTTCACCCACTAGATTCACTCTTTCCACATTTTACCGGGCTCAGGGAGGCTAACCTCTCTGGACTATAGCAATAAATCCCCTAGCCATCCAGCTTCCTGTTGGGTTTGGCTGATGGAGAGTTCTGACAGAGATCAGAGAGGGAAAGAGCAATATGAGTTTGTTCACTTGTTTCCTTCTTGTCAGGTTGCCACAGGCTAGCACTATCCCTTAAAGGGCATTGTTTCTTTCAAGATTAACCTTTCTAAAAGGTACTCTCATTCCAGATTCTAGTAAATATTGTTTCCTTGTGTTCATATTTCTAATGTTTTTCTAATAACCTATCCATACTATATTAAGTAAATACCACTTTAACAAATCCTCCAAATTATGTTATTTTGAGCAAATCATCTGGGATTCTGAATGATGGATATGTGTATAAGTGTACATGTATGTGAGAGTCTAGATTTAGATGAAAGTGGTTACTGCTAAGTGTTAATGTCTATTTTTTTAAAAAAAAAATGTTTTATTGTGAATTATGTGATAGTTTACTTGGGAGAACATTAGTTTTACATTCATTCTATCCTATATTGTTTCATTGCCATGGTTACAATCCCCTCCATGCATCATCAACCAACCAAAGGGTATACACTACAAGCCTGTCCCCAGGTCGTCAGCACACAGCCCCTCTCCCTCTCTGGGTCTAAAGT
>NW_006408577.1:1261547-1264890 GCF_000296735.1 Chrysochloris asiatica
TAATACCAGAAGATATGAACATTATTATTATTATTATTTTATGAACATTATTAACAGTGCCACAATATTGTTAGATATAGTGCTGGAAGATGAGTCCCTCATGTTAGAAGTCACTCAGAATACTACTGGGGAAAAGCTGCCTCATCCGAATAGAGCTGACCAGCATGATGCTTTCGGGACCTTCATTTCTTGATGGGGCACAATTGAAAATGAGGAGGAAGAGCTGGAAAGTATAAAGTTGTCAAAATCAAAAGGAATGCATCAAGATTGATATCCTAGGCATTAGTGAGTTGAAATGGACTGGTATTGGCCATTTTGAAGCTAAAAATCATATGTTTTACTATGCTGGCAATGACAAATTTAACAGGAATGGTGTAGCAGTCATAGTTAAAAAGAAACTTTCAAGATCTATGGTGAAGTCCAGTGCTGTCTGTTATAGTATAATATCCACTTGGATCAGCACTGGACTTCGAACCACAAGGTTGGTAGTTCAAACCCAGTAACCTTAAACAGGGTCTCTACGAATCATAACTGACTTGATGGCACTTAACAACAACATAAAGGAAGATCAGTTAATACCACTATGATTCAAATTTATTCACCAACAACTAAAACCAATGATAATAAAATTGAAGAATTTTACCAGTTTCTTCAATCTACAATTGATCAAATATGCAGTCGATATGTATTGGTCATTACTGGTGATTGGAATGAATGCAAAGGTTGGAAACAAAGAGAAGGTCAATATGACTTTGGAGATAGAAATGATGCTGGAGATATAATTTTGCAAAACCAATGTCTTATTCATTTCAAATACCTTTTTTTAAACAGCATAAAAGATGATTATGCAAATGGACCTTATCAGCTATAATACACAGAAATCAAATTGATTGTATTTGTGGAAAAGCTCCATATCATCAGCCAAAATAAGGCCAAGGAGCAGACTCTGGAATAGACTATCAAGTGCTCATATGCAAACTTATGCTGAAACTGAAGAAAACGAAAACTAGTCCACAAGAACCAAAATATGACATTGAACATATCCCACCCAAATTTAGAGACCATTTCTAGAACAGATTTAATGTGTTAGATACTAAAGACCAAAGACAAGAAGAGCTGTGGGATGACATCAAGAACATCATGCATGAAAAAGCAAAAGTCATTAAAAAGAGAAGAAAGAAAAGACCAAAATTGATGTCAGAAGAGACTCTGAAATTTTATCTTTAACACAGCGAAGCTAAAGCAAATGGAAGAAATGAGAAAATCAAAGAGCTGAATAGAAAATTCCAAAAGTCAGCTCCAAAAGACAAAGCCAAGTATTATAATGAAATGTACAAAGACCTGTAGTTAGAAAACCAAAAGGGAAGAACACATTTGGCATCTCTCAAGATGAAAGAATTGAAGAAAAAAAATTCAAACCCTGACTTGAAATATTGAAGGATTCCCTGGCCAAAATAAGGAGCCATGGTAGCAAAGTAAGTTTTGTGTTGTGCTGCAAACCACAAGGTCAGTAGTTCGAATCTACTAGTTCCTCTTCAGAAGAAAGATGAGATTTTCTACTTCAGTAAAGATTTACAGTCTTGGGAACCCTGTACAGTATTGCTATGAGTTGAAACCAACTCAAAGGCAGTTAATAACAATGACATGGACAAAGTACTGAACGAGGCAGAAAGCATCAAAAGAAGATGGAAGGAAAACACACAGTCACTGTGCCAAAAAAGAAATGGTACATGTCAACCATTCAAGAGATAGCTTATCATCAAGAACTGTTAGTGCTGAAGGAAGATGTTCAGACCTTGAAAAACATGGCTCCAGGAATTCATGGAATACAAATTGAAATCTTACAACAAATTGATGCAGCAATAGAGGCACATACTCATCTATGCCATGAAATTTGGAATACAGATACCTGGCCAGTCAATTGGAAGAGATCCATATTTGTTCTCAGTTTAAAGAGAGCTGACTTAATAAATATCATTAATATCACAATCAAGAAAAATTTTGTTTAAGATCATTCAAAAACAACTGCAACACTACATCAACAGGAAACAGCCAGAAATTCAAGTCAAATTCAAAATAGGACTCAGAACTATATATATCAATGTTGACTTCAGATGGGTGTTGGCAGAAGGCAGAGAATACCAGAAAGATTTTTACTTGTGCTTCATTGACTATGCAAATTCTTTTGACTATGTGAATCATGACAAACTACGGATAACTATGAGAAGAATGTGTATTCCAGAACACCTAATTGTGCTCATGAGGAGCCTGTTCATAAATCAAGAGGCATTAATTAGAACAGAATAAGGGGACTCTGAATGGTTTAAAATAATTTGCTCAAGGGTTGTATCCTTTCACCATACTTATTTATTCTGTATGATAAGCAAATAATACAGAAAGCTGGATTACATGAAGAAGAGTATGGCATTAAGACTGGAGGAAGGCTCATTAACAAGTTGCTTAATGAAAGCATTGAGGATTTAAAATACTTACTGATGAAGATGAGAGACCACAGACTTCAGTATGGATTGCACCTCAATGTAAGGAAAAGGAAAAACCTCACCACAGGACCAATAAATGACATCATGATCAATGGAGAAAGATTGAAACCGTCAAGTACTTCATTTTGCTTAGATCCACAACCACTGATGTTGTTGTTAGGTATCATCAAGTCAGCACCGACTCTTAGTGTCCCTATGTACAACAGAACTAAACATTGCCTAGTCCTGCACCAACCTCAGAATTGTTGGTACCTTTGAGCCCATTACTGCTGCCACTGTGACAATCCATCTCATTGGGGGCCTTCCTCTTTTTCTCCAATCCTCAACTTTACCAAACATGATATCCTTCTCCAAATGAAGGTCCTGAAGGCTTCACTGTGAACTCTACTTTGAGGAGGCAGCTCTTTCCCAGTTGTATTTTGAGTATTTCCAACTGAAGTGGCTCATTTTCCAGTACTGTATTTGACAGTATTCTGATTCTCTTCATCATGTTTCAATATTTAATATTTTTGTGGTGTCTGACAATATTATTTGTAACTAAAGATGCAGTGATTAAAGATTTTAAAGGAGTCCTTCTCTCCTTCTTGCTAGTTGTCATCATCTGGAAGCTCAGCTGTAGTCTGCCCACTATGGGTGACCTTGCTGGTACTTAAAATACTGTTGCATAGCTTCCGGAATCACAGCAACATGTAAGCCACCACAGTATGACAAACTGACAGATGAGTGGTGGCCACATCAATAGCAGTCAAGAAATCAAACAATGTATGTATGTTGTTATTGTTGTTAAGTACCGTGGAGTCGCTTCCAACTCACAGTGACCTTGCACAGGGTTTCCAAGGCTG
>NW_006408577.1:1265540-1272514 GCF_000296735.1 Chrysochloris asiatica
TCTTCAACATTTTTAAAAGGTCTTGTGCAGCAGATTTGCCTAATGCAATACGTCATTTGATTTCTTGACTGCTGCTTCCAAGAGTGTTGATTGATCCAAAAAAAATGAAGTCCTTGACAACTTCAATCTTTTCTCCGTTGTATAGCATTAGGCAAACGTGCTGCACAGGATCTCTTTAAAGTGTTCAAGAGCAAAGATACCTGTTTGATCACTAAAGTGAGCCTGAACCAAGCCATGATATTTTCAGTTGCTTTATATGCATGTGAACGTTGGACAATGAGTAAGGAAGATGTTACAAGAATTAATACATTTGAGATATGGTGCTAGAGAAGAATATTGAAAGTCTCGTGGACTACCAGAAGAAAAAATGTGTGTTGGAAGATGTACAGTCAGAAGCCCCTTGGAAGCTATGAAAAAGAGACTTTGCCTCTCATAGTTCAGACATATTATCAAGAAGGACGAGTACCTAGAGTATAACATTATGCTTGATAAAGTTGAGGGTCGGTGAAAAAGAGGAAGACCCCCCCCCCAATGAAATGTGCAAAGACCTGTAGTTAGAAAACTAAAAGGGAAGAACACATTTGGCATTTCTCAAGATGGACTGACACAGTGGCAGCAGCAGTGAGTTCAAGCATAACAATTCTCGTGAGGTTGGTGCAGTATCAGGCAGTATTTTGCCCTTTGTGTATGATCACTATGAATTGGATGGAGCTGATTCCAAGGCACCTAACAACAACATGTTTCCTGAATTACCATGTTGATGTTAAGTGCTGTTGAGTGGGTTCCGACCCATAGCGACACTGTAATAGGATTAACAAGGAGTGGCTGGTGAACTTTAACCACTGACCTTGTGGTTCAAATGACTTTGCAGTCCAGGACATTAACCCACAGCACCACACCAGGACTCCCTAACTTAGCATAACTTATTTTAAAAATGTTTTATTGTGAATTATGTGACAGTTTACATGGGAGAACATTAGCTTTACATTCATCCTATTATATATCATTTCATTTCCATGGTTACAATCCCCTCCATACATCATCAACCAACCAAATGGTATACCCTGCATGCCTGCCCTCTCCTCACCCCAAGTCATCAGCACACAGCCCTTCTCCCTCTCTGGGTCTAGAGTCCCCAGCCACTCCATCTCTCCACATCATTGTCTCTGCCTCCATCTCTGGTGTCACTGCTTCTCTGAGTAGGGTTCCACACTCCACTCTTCTCCCTTGATGGTCTGAGGGACCTCCGCTCCTATACTGCAAAGTCAATCACTCCCCTCCTTTTGATATAAAACATCTACCTTTACATTTCCAACCCTCACAGTCAGTTCTGATAACAATTATTAACTATTGTACCACAACAGACTTATCCCATCTCCTTTCATCAGCCCTGCCCAGACAGATTGGATACTACCTTCCTTTGCACCTTCTGGATCTAGGTTCCCTCTTGAAAGCTTGTAAGCCAGTCACTTCTTGCCTTTGTAGCTCCCCACATTTTGAATAGCCAATGTCCAAGTTGTCCATTCCTGTGTACTCTGTGTATGAAGGAGTGGGAATGATCCTCACTGTAAAGATGTGTTCCCTCTTTTGAGCTACTGCATCCATAGTTGTAGTTCAAGTTCATCAAATTTTATCAGATTACTCTTTTTTTCCTCTTCTTTCTTATTCTAGTTGAGCTTTGATCATCCAGTCATTGAAGGCAGGTCAAGTGGGAATTATCTGCAAGTGTGGGTGTTCTTATGCATATGCCCTCTCTTCTTATCAGCGAGATGCTTCACTCTCCACTCTAGTCCTCTGTGGCTATGTCACTGACTCTGGGCCCAAGAATCCCTAGGTCTTGCCATACTGCTGGCCAACCAGGTCTCCACTCAGGTTCACAGGAGTCTACTGAACTTTGTAAGGCTTAGCTCGTAGCTTCATTGCTGTTTTTCCCTCACTTCCCCTTATCTGTGATGAACTTGGTCACTGTAAGGAAAAGAAAGAAAGGGATGAGGAGAGAGTCTTGGCTTCAACAGCAGGCAGGTTTATTGAAAGAAACCTGGGAGGGGGTACTCTAAGTTACCAAAGGAGACCAAGAGCCCATCTGTTCTCTTACAGACTGGGGTATTTTAGGCAGTGTGGTTGGATACAGTTCTGGTGAGTTTACAATGGGCAGAGGTATGGAGATTTTCTGGAAACCTGCAATTATGGGTGGTGGTGGTGGTGGGGTGTCTCCAGATGTAATAAAGACTTAAGATTTCCAGAGACCGGAAGCTTAAGCAGGACTTTATTTAGTGCTAATTGGGGGTAGTTGCAATGCCATTTTGCTGATCAGACGCAGGGTCCTTCATTCCAGACTCTTGGTGTTAGGGGGATAAGGGCAGACATGTCTCTTTGACTCCTTCCTGCTGATTTATGGGTTGTAGATGGGGTGAGTCTGTAACAGAAGAACAGTCGCCACCTGATCTTTCACAATGGCAGTGAGTCGGCCTGCAAGAAATCTTTGGAAAGAATTTATTATACAAGGCAGGAATACAGCTCCCAGACAAAGGAAGAGTAGTGGTCCTACGAAGGGTAATAACCAAGGGAGTATATTTTGGGTGAGCCATGAGCTTAGAGAATTGTTGGAATTCAGCTTTGCTGCTTTTTCTTTTAATCTCTTTATACAATCTCGGACTAGGCCTGATTTGTTCATAAAAAATCTCAGCATTCCTCATTGAGAAATATGCAGATGCCTCCTTTTTCAACTGAAAGTAAGTCTAAGGCTGTTAATTTTGGAGGACTATTCCTGCTAGGTTTTCTACTCCCGTAAAGATTTACACCCTCGGAAACCCTGTACAGGGTCGCTATGGGTCGGAACCGACTCGACGGCACTTAACAACAACAACAACATTCCTGCTAGGGAGTCAATCTGATCTTGAATTTCGTATAGTTGTAGAGCTATTTCCTCTAAACTTTCTTGTAGGGAGGAGGATAGGGCAGCCAAGACTGAAATTCCTGCTGCTCCAGTTTCCTATACCTGTTGGGATTCCAAGGCCGACAAGTAGTGGGAACGTGTTGCAAGGCACGTGTTTTGGCCCAAGGGAGTGTTTATTGGGACTAATATAGGTTGATCTTCAAAAGAATAGTTTACGGGTTGGGATATGTATGCTAGGTTGCATGTGCCAGTCCAGTTAGTAAGTAGGCAAATGTCAAGGTTTTTTCTGCATAGGAAAAATACTCCTTGATGAGGATTAATACATCCTTGGATTTGGAAAGTTAAGAAATGTTGGGGCCTGTCCGCATGTGCTGCTCTTTCCCATGCTGACAGGGAAATTGCTAAGTGGGCTGCTCCTAAAAGTTGTAGGAGGATGGAGTTGGCAAGGATGAAGTTGTGGCCTGCTTCTAGTGCTACCCTGTGGGTTTGCGTATGCAGAAACAGTCGAGTGTTATTAATGGGTAACATGTAACAATCTCTCCTTCTTGGGGACCTATTAGCCTTGAGGCACATGTTGATAGTGGGTAATCAGTGGATGTGGGGTGTCTGGAGTCACAGAATTGTGAAGTTGTTGTAGATTCTACTGGCAATATGAGAGGGGTGATACAATCTTAGGGGATAAGTGACTGAGGGGAAGTGGTTAAAGAGGGATTGTTTTAGGCTACAAACTTTGGGGACTCCTGTTGTGGTGCTATAGGAGTTTATATATGTGGGTTGTGGGAGTTTTGGGGTTTGTATGCAAAGGGTTTTGAAAGTTCCTACAGGAGAGTCTGATAAAAAACTGGGTGGGATGTTAGATCTTGGGTCTTTCCTATTGGCCCTGTGGTGGGTATTGTAGGGTACCGGGTACCGGAGGGGTTGGATGAATGTTTGGATGCCCTATAGGATGTTTTCAACTTCTTCTGGCATGTTTGCAACGATCCATTTAGAGGAGAATATTGGACATTTTTGGGTTTTGAGAAAGCTAGGGAGGCTTTGGTTCCTACCCATGTTCGTAAGGGAGCTGGAGTGGCTGAAAAAAGTGATGAGGTAGAGTCTAAACAAATCCAGCATGTATCATTTATGTGTTGTGGTAGAGCTTGGTATCAGAGGGAGGCTGAGAGGTCTATTAAATGTTGAATTGGTGACGGGTAAGGGTTGGCGGCAACAGAATGAAGAGTAAAGAGAGTGAGAAGAAGGAGATTTGGGTGGGGGTGAAAGAGAGTCATAATTCCTGGATCTGTTGTAAAAATGAGTCAAGAGTTAGAAAGAGATAGTCTGGTATGCACATGTCAGATAAGAGATGACTGATACAGGTAGTAAATTGGGGAATTGTGAGACTCATGTGGTGTTCAGGGAAGTCAGGAGAAAAAATTTGGATGGAGTAAAACATAGAACAAGGATTCCTATGGTGGCTCCTCAGTATGGAATTAGCCAGCAGGCTGGGTTGGACATGAGGAAATGCAGAAAATTATATACCTGGTGAAAACAGTTAATAGTATTAATGCCCCATGAGGATGACTGGTCGGAGCATTTGTCAGTTGATTGGAGGTAATTGAGATGGTCCTGGGAACAAGATAGATCAGGGAATTTCTTTAGGGAGGCTAAATGATACCATGGGGTTTTTCCTTTTATCTTGGCTGCAGTGGGTGTGACTAAGATAACTGTATAGGTACCTTCCCATTTTGGTTGTAAAGGGGAAGAGTTGTTTGTTTTTTTTCCAGGAGAACTTGGTCTCTGGGGGTAAGGGCTATTGGAAGGTTAGGTTTGGGAGTTGGCATCTGGTCGTTGGCATATTTCCACAGGATTGACTAGACTGTGTACTAAAGTGGGCTAATGAGTGGAGGGGGAATTGTCGTGGGAAGGGTTTCTTGAGGGTCTAAGAATGGGGCTAGAGGGCAACCATAGACTAATTCAAAGGGGCTTAGGAAAATGTTTTTTTTTTAAATTTTTTTTTTGCATGGCTCTAATTTTTAGGAGTGCAAGGGATAAAAGGGTTAGCCAGTCCTTTGGGGTACTTGAGGCTAGTTTTGTTAGTTTCTTTTAGAGTGCGATTCATTCGCTCAACCTTTCCTGATGACTGGGGATGATAAGGAATATGAAATTCCCATGATATACCTAGGACTCGGGCTGTGTGTTGGGTGACTTGTGAGATAAATTCCTTTCCATTGTCAGACTGAAGAGAGGTGGGGACTCTGAAGCATGGGATAATTTCTGCGATTAGGATTTTTGAGACTGCGGAGGCCAGTTTATTGGTAGTGAGGAAGGCTTCAACCCACCCGGAAAAGGTATCTACAAATACTAAATAATATTTAACTTTTCTCACTGTGGGCATGTGTGTGAAGTCAACTTGCCAATCTTGTCCTGGCAAGTGACCTCTGAACTGGTGGGTGGGAAGCCTATGAAGATGGCGATTTGTTTGGGGTATGGTTGTCTGGCATATTTGACAGGAAAGGCTGAGGGATTGGAGCACAGTGTGGATATCTGGTGTGTAATAGATAAGTGTTTTAAGAAAATGGGTCAAAGGCAAAGCACTGGCATGTGTGAGATTGTGAATTTCCTTTAGAAATTGGTGTTTGTCTTTTAGGAGTATGGCTAGTTTTCCTTGTATATACAAGTAGGGTTTGATAAAGGTGGCTTGAGGGTTGGAAGAGTAGGAGTCTTGTTTTTTTTTGGTGAGTGTGTGCTCTGGGGGAGGCAGTGAGAGCCAGTGGGAAAAGTGTTATTGCTTGGGTACTGTGGGCTTGTGTGTTGGAGGTGTGGGCTGTAGCTGATTTGGCTAGGCAGTTGACTTGCTGATTATATTCAGAGGTGTAGCTGGAATCGGTTTGATGACTGCATCAGTGGAATATGGCTATCTTTGCAGGTAGGAGGACTGTTTCTAAGAGTCTGTTAATTAGTTTTGCATTTGTTATGGGAGTGCCTCGTGCAGTTAAGTTTCAATCCAAAGCTGTGCATTTGAGTGGAGGATATTAAATATGTATTTGGAATCTGTAAATATGTTAACTTGTTGGTTTTTAGCTAGGGTAAGGGCTCTTATCAAGGGTATGAGTTCGGCATGTTGGGATGTGGTCCCTGGTGGGAGTGGTAAGCCTTCAACCACTGTGACTGGAGGCCATGTTTGACTGTCTGAGAGAGGTAGGGGTGCTTTGATAATGGCATATCCTGTTTTTGGGGGTGGAGATTTATGAACCAGTCAGGGGCCTCTAGGATGTCAGTGTCTCGGAGGTGATGGTAGATTGTTTGAGTGTGACTAATGATCTGTGGGCAGTTATGGTCATCGGTGTCTGTTTGGGGCCTCTCAGTTGGAGGTAAAAGAGTAGCTAAATTAAGAGAGGGACATTTTTTTTAAGGTGATGCATGGGTGCAAAAAGGTGGCATAAAGGTATTAAAGTCGTGAGTCAGAGATTGAAGAGAGTGCTTTGCAGCTAATCATATCTTGTAAGTTATGTGAGAAGAAGATGGCTAATAGTTGGTATAGGGCGAATTTTTGTGCCTCAGTAGTGAGGATTGCTGCACTGGCTAAGGTTTTCATGAAGGCTGGCCATACTTGGTATACAGAGTCTAGTTGCTTGGAGAGATAAGCTATAGGCAATGGGGTATCCCCTGCTGTTTGTGTCAGGAGTCCTAGGCCTTGGTTCTGTTTTGTGGTGACATAAAGAAAGAAGGACTTATTATGATTCAGGATGTTGAGAGAAGGGGCTTCAGTTAATGCTGTTTTAAGAGGTTAAAGGCATTGATCATGTCTCATGAATTAAGTATAATTTCTGGGGATTCTGTTTTTATAAGTTGGTATAGGGGTTTTGTCAAGAAAACCAAAATCCTCACCACTGGACCAATAAACAACATTCTTATCAATGGAGAAAAGATTGAAGTTGGTGAGGACATCATTCTTCTTGGATCAACTATCAACACCCGTGGAAGCAGCAGTCAAGAGATCAGACGACGTATTGCATTGGGCAAATCTGCTGCACAGGAACTTTTCTAAAGTATTGAAGAGCAGAGATGTCAGCTTGAGGACTAAGGTGCGCCTGACCCA
>NW_006408577.1:1274197-1277833 GCF_000296735.1 Chrysochloris asiatica
GTTCTGCTGTGCATGGGGTCACTATGAGTCGGTTCCGACTCGATGGCACCTGACAACAACAACAACAACAACAAAAATGCATTTAAAAAACATGTAAACTGCTACTGTTTGGAATGAAGGAATAATTCATTCATTTAAAGTAACTCTTAAGAAAAAAAAAAGCTTTCACTCATGTTTAGCTAAAGAACAAAGAGGAAAATTTGATAATGCCCAGATATTAAAAAGTAAACAATACATTTTTCCTATGTATTTGAAATATATTTTAGCATTTCAAGACATATTCTTTTGAATGTCAGATATTTAAGTTTCCAAGTAAATAGAAAGTTATTAATAGCTTCTCCTTAAAGCATGTATTCCTTAATTAGTAACTTCATTTGCAGATAGTCATTTGTAATTGTTTCACAAGCTCCCATCCTTTTATGCTCCATGTCATTCACATCACACAGGGAGTGATAATGGGGGTTCCCCATGGAGCTGAGGATGGCTATAGAAATACTCTTTCACTCTCCTTCACCTCATACCAGCAGCTGACTTCAGCAGCTGTTTGTTGTGATCCCTGGCAGTAGTTAATTCATTCATGCCTTGGGACAGCTGCTTGTGGTGGCAAGTGTTTCCTTTGGCTGTTAGAAGGATAGGCTTTACTCACAGCTGCTCCAGCGATCTTCTAGATTTTCACCATCTGTATGGGAGTGCGTAGATACAGTGGTCCTGGTTGATATATCAGCCACCCCAGAGACTTAATCAGATCTGCAATTCGATTCTTATGCATAGTACAAGTGACCCTTGAAAAACAAAGACGCTAAAGCTGCCAGATACACACAGTCGAAAATCTACATATAACTTCTGACTCCCCCAAAAGTTAGCTACTAATAGCCCACCAGAAGCTTGAGTGATAACATAAACAGTCAATTAACGTATGTTTTGTGTTATATGTGTTTCATACGGCAACCACATAATATTGCATTTTCCATATGAGATAAAAGGTACTCCACAAAAAGTGCAAGCTTTTTGCACCTGCTGGTGTAGCTGCAGTGATGGCTTTATAACCTTTTACTTTTTTTTACAATTGTCCTTGGTGGTGGTGGTTATGTGCCGTAGAGTAATTCTCAACTTATAGTGACCCTATATAGGATTTCTGAGACTGTAAATCTTGATGAGAACAGAAAGCCTCATCTTTTCCCCACAGAACCACTGGTAGTTTCCAGCTGTTGACCTTGAGGTTAGCAGCCCGACTCATAACACTTGCTACCAGAGCTCCTCAGCAGACCTCACTTTATGGTACATGTCAAGCAATTCAACTTTTTCTTGTCATGTCATGACTTTTCTCTGCTTTCTTGGGAGCACTTCCAGCATCACTAATGGCACTTTATATGGGTCCCATGTTATTATTCAAGGCACTAAACATGATGAAAAATATCCAAGAATGTTTCCTTTTTACTACAGATATGCAGTTTACTGAAATGACAAGCTGTTCAGGTGGAGATGATTGTATTATATGACATTAAAAAAACTCTGCCTATAAATAACCCACATAATTCAAAACCTCTGTTGTTCAAGGGTTAGTTGTATTCTCATTTGTTCTACTGACAATGGAGTGATCATGAAATTCATCCAGAGAATTCATGCAGAATGTGTTGATTTTCTTATGGCCTTTATAAAAAATACCAACATAACAATGATCATGAAGATGGTGAAGAACTGGATGGTAGAGTTTCAGTGGTGCAACATTTAAGCCCTTGGCTGCTAACTGAAAGGTCAACAGTTCAACCAACCAGTGGCTCCAGGGAGAAAAGATTCAATGACTTACACCCGTAAACATTCCAAAATTTAAAACTAAACCAGTTGTTCTAGAGTGAATTCTGATCCATAGTATTAGTATACACTAGACTACAACTGTCGTAAAAGGGTATTCATGGCTGTAGGTAGTTTTTGAGGAAGCAGACTGCCAAATACTTCTCTTGGCAGAGTGGCTTGTGTTTATGATTGCAAAATTTTCAGTTAGCAGCAAAGCTTAATCCTATAAAGTTTACAAAACTTTATGGGGAAGTTCTAATCTGTCCTATGAGGTCACTTTCTCAGTTATCTAATGCTGTTATAACAGAAATACACATGGATGGCTTTAACAACCAGAAATTTATTCTCTCACAACTTAAGAGTCTAGAAGTTCAAATTCAGAATGCCATCTCTAGAGAAAAGGAGGCTTGCTCTTTGTCAGCTCTGGGGAAAGGTGATTTTCTCCTTCCAGCATCTGTAGGTCTGGTATTCCTTGGAGATCTCCATAGGTCTTGGCATGAATGGTCCCCTAGATCTAGGGGTTTCACAGTGCAGGGACCACAGGTCCAAAGGACACATTCTACTTCCAGCTCTTCTACCTCAGTAGTAGTAGTAGGTCCCTCTCTCTGCTAACTTCTCTCTCCTTATAGATCTCAAAAGAGATTGACTGAAAATACAGACTAATCATGTAGATTGCATGGAGCCTCTCATAAACATCATTTGTTGTTGTTAAATGCCATCAATTCAGTTTTGACTCACATCAACCCTGTATAGAGTTTCCAAGGAACAGCTGGTGGGTTTGAACTGCTGAACTTTTAGATTGAAGTCCAGTGCTGATTGTACAGCGCCATATCAAGATGCCTAGAAGTGAGGATTTACAACACACTGGATACTTAGATCAAAGCTGATTGCATCATCTCATATCATGGGAGGGATTGGACCATATTAGATCTCATCATGGACTTGATAATTACATCTTAAAGGCTTGTTGATGTTATTGTTGTTAGGTGCCATTGAGTTGGTACAACCCATAGTGACCTTATGCACAGCAGAACAAAAACACTGCCTGATCCTTGGCCAACCTCACTACTGTTGCCACGCTTGAGTCCATCGATGATGCCACTTGGCCAGTCCATCTTGTTGGGGGTCTTCCTATTTTTCTCTGACCCTCCACCTTACCAAACATGATATCCTTGTCCAGCAACAGGTCCCTCCTAACAATATGTCTGAAGTATGAGAGTCAATGTTTGGCCATCCTGGCTTCCAAGGAACACTCTGGCTGCACTTCCTCCAAAATGGATCGATCTATTGGTTCTTTGGCAGTCCATGGCACTTTCAATATTCTCCAAGAACATAACTCAAATGCATCAATTCTTCTACGGTCTTTCTTATTCATTGTCCAGCTTTCGCATGCACATGAGTTTATTGAAAATACCATGGCCTGAGTCAGGTGCACCTTAGTCCTCAAGCTGACATCTTTGATCTTCAACACTTTAAAAAGGTCTTGTGCAGCAGATTTGCCTAATGCAATAAATACATCGTTTGAATTCTTGACTGCTGCTTCCATGAGTGTTGATAGTTGATCAAAGAAGAATGAAGTCCTTGACAACTTCAATCTTTTCTTTATTGATAAGAATGTTGTTTATTGGTTCAGTGGTGACGATTTTTGTTTTCTTTACATTAAGATGTAATCCATACTGATGGCTGTGCTTTTTGATCTTTATCAGTAAATATTTTAAGTCCTCTTCACTTTCAGCAAGTAAGGTTTTATCATCTGCATATTGCAGGTTATTAATGAGTCTTCCTCCAATCCTGATGCCACATTTTTCTTCATAGAACCCAGCTTCTCAGGTAATTTGCTCA
>NW_006408577.1:1279133-1279741 GCF_000296735.1 Chrysochloris asiatica
GTGAGGTCCATGTGTATAGTCATCTCTTATACTGTCTAAAGAAGGTATTGAAATGAACAATTCATTGGTTTTGTAGAATTCTATCATGCATTCTCCACTCATCTGTCAGTTTGTCATCCTGTGGTGGCTTGTGAGTTGCTGTGATTCCGAAAGCTATGTCACCCACCAGTCTTTTAAATACCAGTAGGGTCACCCATGGTGGACAGGTTTCAGATGAGCTTCCAGATCAAGACAGACTAGGAAGAAGGAGTGATGAACTACTTCCAAATATTTAGTCACTGAAAACCTTATGAATAGCAGAGAAACACTGCATATATAGTGCCAGAAAATGAGCCCCTCAGGTTGGAAGGCACTCTAAATGAAACTGGGGAAGAGCTACCTCCTCAAAGTAGAGTTGACTGTAAGAATGTGAATGGAGTAAAGCCCATGGGAGAAAAGCCCACAGGACCTTCATTTGCTGATGGGCCACAACTCAAAATGAAGAGAAACAGCTATTAGTCATCGGAACATGGAATGTATGAAATATGAATCTAGGAAAATTGGAAGTTGTCAAAAATGAAATGGAATGCATAAACATCAATGTCTTAGGCATTAGTGAGCTGAAATGG
>NW_006408577.1:1280081-1312465 GCF_000296735.1 Chrysochloris asiatica
AACCAGGAAGCCCAGTTAATACCACTATTATTCAAATTTACGCACCAACCACTAAAGCCCGTGAGGATGAAATAGAAGAATTCTACCAACTTCTTCAATATGAAATTGATCAAACATGCAATCAAGATGTATTGTTCATTACTGGTGATTGGAATGCAAAGGGTGGGAGCAAAGAGGAAGGATCAGTAGTTGGAAAATATGGCCTTGGTGATAAAAATGATGCTGGAAAACGTATGATAGAATTCTTAACTACTTAGCCACTGAGAATCCTGGTCAAGCCAAGTTGACACAAAACCTTAAGTATCACAGTCACTATGTCAGGATTGACTTACTGACTCACAACAGCATGCATATGGTTGGAACAAATTTATAGCAGCTAACAAATTAACAAGCAATGACTTTACCTATTAAGGTTTCCATGTTTCTCAAATTGTTGGGAGGACTCAGGCACTGAGTCTACCTCCTTAGGCAATGGCTACTTATTAGAATTGCTGGAGCTTAGAAAATATACATGCCTGTTCTCACTCTTAGAGATTCTAATTTACTTGATCTAGTGTCCAACCTGGTTATTACCATGTTAAAACCTGCCCAGATGATACTAATTGGCAGCAGCAGTTAAGAGTCATTGCACTATCTATGAATTAGTCCTTCTGAATCAACTCTAAAGCTCTGTTCTTTGTCTCACCTCAACATCTGCTTTAGACCTCTTTAGTTCATATCCAAATATTATTTAAAATTGCCACCTGCCAGTTCTTAACATGTTATACCTTCTCTTTTCTATTCTCTTACCATCATATTAAGATATTGCATCATTTTTTGTCTGTTGTCTCCTGGATATTTGTAGGAAACTAATAACTCCTAAAACCAACAAAATAAGGGCTTATGCTAATTTTATTCTTCATTTGTCTTCATCTTCTTTTCCCTTTCTTTTTTTCCCCAGCCCATAGTGGCTTGCCCTGCTTTAGGTGAAAATCCTCAGGGAGACAAGGAGCTCAGAGAAAACTTAGATATTATATTCATTTTAAGATGGTGTTCTACTCTGGTAAGTAATAATTCTCAGAAAAAAATTGAAAGGCTTAAGCAATTAAAAATGCCCTTCAGTACAAGTAGAGCAGGGAGGGTGGGTCCCAAAAGATGCCTCATGCTTACCTGTAATGTGGAAAAATTAAACAATAAAGGTAAATGTCTGTGATGTTATGAAAGAAACCCCAAAATTTAATAAACAATTACTGCTAATATTTGGGAGTTAGTAAAAAGTAATTAGTGAGCAATGTTCTCTTATTTATTTTTTCTGTACTCTTGGACCCTGAAAATAATTGAAACTAAAATGATCTAATTTTAACAGCAGTCTGATTTTTCATGTTTCTTTGATCAGCTGTGGTTAGTATTCCCTGATAATGAATCTTGAATGTTTAACAGACGTATCTCTTTGTATTGCCAAGTTTATGATAGGTTCCTGAAAATGAAATCACTTTTCTGTCACACCATGATTAAAAAAAGAGGGGTGGTGGCAATGAGTGTTTTTCATTTTGACATTATTTAGATCACATAGCTATACATTTTTGTTTCACAGTGTATTAATTTAGCTTGCCATTTTATTGTACTTTTGCAGATATATATACATAATCATAAAAATAACAATAAATTATATATTAAGCAAAGTTCACAAAAATATCCTGTTTAATTGTTACAATATCCTCATGAGGCAGGATAATCAAATACAACTTGTAGGTGGAGAAATTGAGACTCAGAAATTTTTAAAGGTGTACATTGTTATATAAGGAGCTCTGGGAACATAGTGGTTATGCTTTGGGCAGCTAACTACAAGGTCAGAAGTTTGAATCTACTAGCTGATTCACAGGAGAAAGATGAGGCTTTCTGCTCCAGTAAAGATTTACAGCCTTGGAAACCATCCAAGGTCTATATGTGTTGGAACCAACTCCATGGCATTTCACCACCACCACATTGTTATATATAGAAAAATTATCTAGTAGACATCCAGGACTTCCTTATCCCAAATCATTAGAGATTATCTGGTTTAAGAAGCCTTACTACTAAATCTTAGATTTCAAGTTTGAGATACCTTGATGATATAAAGTGTAGGTATAGCTTGGGGCTTCAGGGATCGGCATTTGAGATAGAAAGATGAAGATGTGAATCCTAGATTCACCAGACAGTAGCCTCTATAAATCTCAGCTTTTAAATCTAGAGTATGGGATTCTTTCTAACTATTTTATTTGCAAAGGATTCAGGTACTGTTGGGAAAATGTGAAAGCAGTCTTCAGATCCCTGAATGGACTGCCTTATCACAAGGCTTGGGCATTGATAATAGAATATGGGAATTCAGTTTCTCTATCTCCCAATTTCTCCTTATTGGGGAAACTTTCTCCCTGTTATGGATACATATTATCTCTGCCCTGTCCAATTGTGCATTATACAACATTCAGCAAACCCTGTTTATATATCTGTTCCTGGAGGGTACAGAACTGGGGTCCCTCCCCTGCAGCCAAGAGGGTTGTGTGCAGAACACCAGCCCAGTGTTGTTTGCAGGGATGGGACCCACTGGTCAGAAGGAATGAGAATCAAAGTTGAAGCTTTCTCTTCTCCATTGTTCCACTGTCTATGTTTGTGCATTGTGCAAAAGTTAAAGTAGATAGAGGAAAATACTGTTATATACACAACCCAGAAAAAAATAGTGTTCTGTAGGTAGATACACAGGCTGAACTGGAATAGTAGGGATACACAGGCTGAACTGGAATAGTAGGGAGAGTGGAAGTATACCCACAAATATACAAGGGTTTGACAGAGGAAATTAGCACAAGTGTACTTATCTTTGCTACAAACATACCTATAAATATGGTAAAGCATACAGGGGGAAAAAAATGATGAAAACTTCTTGGTTGGCTGGTTATATTCCGTGGAGTTGGTTCTGACTCATAGCAGTGCTGCATAGGGTTTTTGAGGCTGTAAATCTTTTTGGGAGCAGAAAGCCTCATCTTGCTCCCATGAAATTAACTGGTAATTTCCAACAGTTGACCTTGAAGTTAGCAGCCCAACTCTTAACCACTATGCTACCAGAGCTCCTTGGAAACTTCTGAGACCAAATACCTTGAGGCAATGAGTTGCTTCTCCTGGGGGCTCAGGATCATTGTCTCAGGGCCACTATGGTCAATTGACATAACATAGTCCCCAGACACAATATTCTGCATCCTACTTTGAAAGTAGCAACTGGAATCTTAAAAAATCATGAAAGACCATCTAAGCTGCAACTATTGGTCTCTCCATGTGCAGAAGAAAGAAGAATTATGAAATTAAAAGTTGTTGTTGTTAAGTGCTGTTGAGTCAGTGGAATCAATTAGTCCAATGGACTTATGAGACGTGTGAAAATCAATCTTCATGACTTTGAAACCAGAAAAATGAAATGATACCTGGCTACCACTACCACATTCTCTAAAAGGTATCATAATGTTGTTGTTATAAAGTGCCATTGAGTCAGTTTCGACCCATAGCAACCCTGTATAGGGTTTCTGAGGAGCAGCTGGTGAGGTTGAACTAACGACCTTGCAGTTCAAATGGTTTTGCAGTCTGGCACATTAACCCACAGCATGGAACAAAATTCAAAATAATAATAAAAAAAAAAGACCAATCTTACTGTTCATAAAGAGACTAGGGGAACCTGAGACTATGTACTTAGCCACTCTTCAGATCTGGAATAAAATTCGCCCTCATGGCCCAGTTTCTAGCTAAGAAGTAGAAGGTCTATAGTGAGGGACATCACAAGTAAGGCATGTTCACCATGGAATGGTCAAGCATTCAAGATTAAAAGGGCAATATTCACCCAAAGACAAATTTAAGAATGGTTGGGAAGGAGGGTGAAATGAAAACACGAACTACAGGGAGGAAGCAGGATAACTGTTGTTGCCTGAGGGGATTGCAGTCATTGAAATAAAGTGTATGATTTGCTGAATATAAAACTGATGATCTGCTCTGTAAACCTTCACCGAAATCACCGAAATAAAAAGTTTCAAGAAAAATTGTCAGTCTTACTTTGGGACTTTAACTATTTGCGTATTATTTAGCATTTATTAATTGAACACTTTTGATGGGTCAGGAGCTGTTCTAAGCCCTGACAATATAGTAGCAAACACAACAGATAAAAATATCTGCTCATGCGGGTCTTATATTTGACAGGCCAATTATCTTGCCTTTCTATTAGCAATGAGATTCAGTTACTATTAGAGAATTAGCTATTTAAAACAAAGTCCATCTAAAGATTTCTTTTTCCATTCTGTTTGATATTAAGTATTTCAAAGAGATTTCTTAATTTTACTCATAGATAAAAGCATTAATTTCAGGCATGAAAAGATTAAATATTGCTAACAGCTATCCAGAATTAACCCATTTAAATCTTATTGGTTTAAAAGAGGTACTAAAAATCAATTAGTACCAGATAATGGAGCCCTCATAACTATTTTATTCATTCCTTGTGCTTTTTCACCTAAAACCATCATGCTTTAAAATACAGAGTCAATTGATTAAGCATGGTACATGTACCTTAATATTAACAGCATATTGAAATGTACTCTAGTAGTTCAGCCAGGAGCAAGACAAAATGAAGATGATTGAAAGCTAAGTGCCATAGTAGATAGGCCTCAGAATAAGATGGCATTGTCATTTATTTGGAGTTTATTGTTCTATTATCCGAGCAGCAAAAGACAGAAAGAAGAGTCCAATGGATATAAATTGAAGTAAGGGACTAAAAATTGGAAGGTTAACACCTTCGATTTTGCTGTGATTTTTGTTTTTAATTTTGTTTCTATATAACTTTTCTGTTTTTTCTTTCTCCTGGCACCAAAAACTAGCATGCTCAATAAATCTGAACTTGTTTAAAGAACACTAGTAAAGTTTGGGAGAAATCCATAGAGGAATAAGAAGGTAGCATTGTTCTGTGTAGGTTGGAATAATTTAATACTGTTAAGAGTTTTGAAAACTGTTCTTTAAAATTTAATGTATCCAGAAAACTTAATCAAATGGCTTCTCACTTGTGCCTCATCTCTCATGACCCTACTCCATTGAGTTCTTCTACCTAACTTTGATGTCCTGGTGTGGAACTGTAGGATAATCACTGGACCTAAAGGTTGGTTTGAGCTGCAAGGTCTGAGGTTCAAATCCACCCGCCACAGTTCAGAAACATTACAGAGGGTTGCTATGAATTGGGACTAACTGGAGGGCACTAAGCAACAACAAACCACCCAACTTGTATCATAAATATTCTAGGTTCCCCTTCCTTAGCCTGTGTTTATGTACATAACCACTTTCAGTAACTGCTAACTTGTTAACTGATGAAGTTAGGGGGGAAAAAACCAGTTAGGAAACCAATCAATGTTTGTAGGTACACTTTCAGTAGAAGAGGAAAGAAAGTGAACAACTGTTATTTAATTAAAAGTGACTTTCTCCTTCTAGATTTTGGTAACTACTCTTTCCTCTTACCTTTTTAAGCTTAGGTATGCTAGACTATCCACTGTTGGTTTCCCTATATCCTGCTTGTTGTTGTTGCTGTTGTTAAGTGCCTTTGAGTCAATTCCAATTCATAGCAACCTTGTATATTCTGCTTAAATCTCTTTAAATGAGTCCTCTAATTTAGGAATTATTCATTCCTTGCCCCCCTTTCTTGCCTCACTAAATTTTTCCCTTCTAGGAATTTTCCAGTTTTATGCCAGAATTTGCACTTCCTTCTATTCAGGAAAGGTGATATTCACTGTGATCTTTGAGAACAAATCACAATAAATTTATGAAATCATTCTAATTCTATTCATTTGCCAGAGATCGATTTATGCATGCTCCTATGACCTAGTTCTTGCCAATGAGACCTGAGGAGAAGATTGTCACAGTGCTTCTGGGAGATATCTCTTTCCCAATAAAAAAAAAAGAAAAAGAAATTTATAATAAAGAAAGATGTTCCTTTTCTAGGCTAAATGCAGTTATGTCTGCATGTGATACCTTGAATTGTTACCAGTATCTCGCATCCACAAGGGGAGACAATCTCAGACACAGTGTGAATGACCTAACTGAAAGATAGGAAGCACCCATGTCTTTGCTGATGTCATTTTGTCTATGAATTTTCAGACTCAGAATCACCTGCCTTATTATAAGTGATTATCTGACCATTATCGGCTATGTGATTTCTAATGAGCTTTCCTGTCATTTTCTGAATTAGTTTTCTGAATGAAAGTGATTTAGAACACAAGCTTGACTTGACAAATATCACTTCAAATTACTCTTCAGGAGTATAAAAGATTCATTATCTTCGGAGAAGTGGACAGGAAATCAAGAATTATGTTTCTTCTCTCTTAATTTTGCATATATTTCATATGGCATAGACAGAGTGTAGATAACTATCTAAACGTGATTTCTTGAAATACTATTTTAGGTACTTTAGATAAGTAAACTTTCAATATGAAGATTCAGTGGTTGTATGAAAATGGTAGAAATTATCCTGCAGGAATTCTTGCTGTGGTACTATTGGATCAGCACTGTACTGCTAACCATAAGGTAGGCAGTTTAAATCTACCAGCCACTCCTCAGAAACCCTATAAAGGGTTACTGTGAGTCAGAATTGATTCAACTACACTTAACAACAACACTAACAGCATAACTGTCAAAGAAAATTAAAACTCATTTTGGTCTTCTTGTTAAGTGCCTTCAAGTTGTTTCTGATCCCTAAAGACCTTGTATAGGGTTTGAGAGGCTATAAATTTTTGCAGGAGCAGAAAGCCTCATCTTTCTTCCATGAAGGGGCTGGTGGGTCTTAAAAATATTTAATTACATGTATCATTGACAAGAGAAAATTCTTACTTCTTTGAAAGCCTACATCAGATTATATAAACTCAGAATTAATAAATTCTGCAAACAGAAAGAAATATTCCTTTGGGGAAAAATGATGATGAATTGCTCCTACAGGGAGACTTAGCAATTCTCTTTTATGAATATCATGGCATTCTTTCCCTTTGGAAAAACAGAATTCTTTTTTTTTCTTTATCTAGAAGCTCTCCAGCATTCTCTGAGCCTATCAATTCTATCAATCTTTCATGATTATCTTCAGGACTTATATATGTCAAGATGCTTTTTTGAAGTATATGAGTCCTGAAGAGGAGTAGTGCTTTTTCATCCCTGCAAGTCATAGCACTAATTAACTTTAGATAGCAAATTGCACTTAGATGTACGGATATAAAAATGTTCAGTATTCTTATTTGGGCATAAAATGTAACCTTTTAAGCCTGGCTTACGAGTTTTTGTAGAATTTGAACCTACTAGACTCAACAGCTTTATTCTTTTTCATGGATCTTTTTTTGTTGTTGTTGTTCAGTTCTTTGTACACCATTCAGTCTTCATGATGCTCTTCCTGTTTCCTGTTGTATTCTTTCTTGGCATCCTCTCCTTAAGTTTTAAAAATCTTAATAAATCTTTAAATGCTAAGGTTTTAATTGGTTCTCCCATTTTTTGCTCCTTTAGTACCTTGTATTTTCCCTGGGATCAATTACCACTATTCTAATTTTGTGTATGGAACCCAAATATGAGCTTCATCCCTTTGAGAATCTCCTTCCTCTGGTATATTTGGGAAAAGGACTATTTGGCTTTTGGCTATTTTGAATGTATCCACTTGGCATTACCACATCAAATATTCCTGTCTTTTATTCTCAGAAATGCCTTGGGCACTATTTGTTTTGCTGTCCACATAGAACTCTGGGATCAGCATCTTCTTCAGTTCTTGCTGCTGTTCTAGCCTCAGCAGGATGTGATGTGAGGAAGGTCACAATTCCCTTTACTGATCTTTAACTTAACTATCCTTCTTCATGGGCTTTTCAAGAGAGCTAGCTTTGTCAGCCTTTCCTGTCTTGAACATATGTTTCTTTTAAAAAATCTCTTGGTAAGAATTGGTAAAGTACCTTCCAGAGAAAACAGTAATTCTCATAAATGGTGCAGTTTAGAACCATATTAAGGCAGAGAAACCTTTTCTCCTAAAAACAAAACAAAACTAAACAGTTGCTGTTGAATCGACTCCCAAGTCATGGTGACCCCATGTGTGTCAGAGTAGAACTGTGTTCTACAGAGTTCTGATTTCTCAGAAGCAGATCCCAGGTCTTCCTGGAATATCATTGGATGGCCTCAAACTATCAACCTTTTGGTTAACAGCCAAGGATGCTATCTATTTGCACTGCTAATTATATAGTTTATCACCCCCTCAATTGAGATGATATTTCATGTAGTTAGATGACACTTTTCCTTTGTTTATTCCTGTTTTTAGCCTGTGCCCAATAGCCTATCATTACATAAGAAACAGGGCTCATTATTGCACCTTTTCAAATAGAAAAGCCATCCAATCCTTGAGAAAAACAAATAAATAAGCAAAAGAACCAACTGTCTGAAGCCTTGAAATAACAGCTTTTCTGTACTTTGAGCCAGTTTAAATTCTTGGGAAGGTGTTCCTCCACCCCCACTCCCAACCCCCCAAACTGGCCTCTGAAATAGGAATTGGGAGAATCCCAAGGAATTGGCTTGGGTGAGATATTGCTATTTCCTGTCCATGAAGGATGAAACTGTTTAATGTTTGTCTCCTCTGTTAAAATTTAATCTCCCAAAGGCAAAACTGGTGTTTGTTTTATTCACAGATTCCTCTCTGAGATTAGCCAAGTGCTCGACATTTAAGGTTCTCAACATATGTGGATGACGAAATGGAGGAATAAAGAATGCAATGCTGCATGCAGGAGGGACAATAGAGATCTCCCCACATGGGGATGCAAATACACAGAAGAGGTTACACAGGTAACGGTAGCCTTTGAGGTGGATCACAGGTTTCATAGTCCAACACTATCTCTTTTCAATTCACAGCCCCTTGCAGTGGCACCTGTGAATACTTTGTCTCCAATAGGAGACTTATGAAGCCTGATGTGGGATCCATCTGAGAGGTAGCAAGATGAGATCTCTGTCTCATAGCACTTTAAAACCAGGCAAACTGTCAAACCAGTGACTGAAGTAGCGATAATAACAGAGGCAGCCAATTATTACCAAGTTGAGGGAGAGAGGACAACAGTTCTTAAGAAACAAGACTGATTCAGGCAGTAGGAACAGAAAATACAGAGTACTAAAAATGGGAAACATAAGTTCAAAGATGCTAAGAAGGAAACATAATTGACACGGCCAATGTGCAGCACGAGTCCTGGTGTGGCGTTATAGGTTAAGCACTTGATCGCAATGTTGATTTGAATTGCAATGTCAGTGGTTCAAATCCACCAGTTGCTTCTTGGAAACCCTATACAGATTGCTATGAGCCACAGCACTTAGTAACAACAACAACAACAATGCACACCAAGGAGCCAGTGTAGGCTTTGACAAGTGAACATGTGTAGGCTTTGACAAAGTGGGTTGGATTCTAGGGAAAATGAGAGACCTTTGAAGGGTTCTTGTTGTTAAGTGCCATCGAGTCTGTTCTGACCCATAGCAACCCTGTGTAGGGCTTCCAAGGAGTGGCTGATGAGCTTGAACCACCAACCTTGTGGTTAAAACCGACTTTGCATGTCAGTGCATTAGCCCACAACGCCACAGAAAAGAGAGAACCATGCCTTTTTAAAGGTCCTTCTGATCACAGTATAAAGATGGACTGTAATGAGAAAGAATAGAAGCAGGACAATTACTGCTTATCAGACTCTGCAGTAGAGAAGGAGACATCTGCCTATGATTGCATGCGGGAGGTAGCCATCACTATCCTTTTCACTTCCTGTTTTGTGTTTCCATGGTTCTTTTCATGTTCAGCCTTTTAATAAGATTGAATGTATGAATGTCTTTCACCACCTACAAGAGTTTAAGTTCCTATTCACCTTTGGATCTAACATAGAATTCAGTATGACTTTCTCGAACTGACACTTAGTCCAATTTTATTTGAATATGAAATTGCTATCTTAGTGGTGATTCTGATTCAACAATTGGAATTTCTTAGTAAATTTATGGAAACCTGTTGTATTTCTTGGTTTTAATGCTGGAGAACTTTATTTAATATTGTCTGTTGTTAAGTGTCACTGAATCAGTTCTGACTCAGAGCAACCCTGCAAAGGATTTTCAAGGAGTTGCTGGTGAGTTTGAACTGCCGATCTTGTGGTTCAAACTTCCATTTAGATCCAATGCATTGTCCTGCACCACCACACTTATTAAGGAACCTGGAAGTATAGTGGATTACAAGTTGGGCTGCTTGAATCTACCAGCCACTCTGATGTAGAAAGATGAGACATTCTACTTCAGTAAAGATTTATAGCCTCAGAAACCCTGTGCAGGGTCGCTATGAGTTGGAACCAATTTAACGGCACACAACCACAACCACACTTACAATTGTCTACTGGTGTGGCACTGTGGGTTAATGTGCCAGACTGCAATGCCATTTGAACTGCAAGGTCAGCAGTTCAAGCTCACCAGCTGCTCCTTGGAAACCCTAAACAGGGGTGCTATGGGTTGAAACCAACTTGACACCACTTACCACCACCACCACCAACAATAATCCGGTATTATAGTTATTTATGTCCTTAGTTTATTTCCTCTAATAGATCATGAGCTACTTGGAGGCTAATTACTGTATTTTGTTCATAATTTTGTATATCAGTACATGTAGTTGGTTTGTCAAATAGGTTGTTACGTGCCAGAGAGTTGGTTCCCACTCATAGTGACCTTGAAAAGCTGTATATTTTTTGCAGGAGCAGAAAGCCTCATCTTTCTCCCATGGAGTGACTGGTATGCTTGAACTGCTGACCTTGTGCTTTGCAGTCAAGTGCTTATCATACAGAGCCACCATGCTCTCTATTAAATAGGTTGTTGTTTGTTGCTGTTGTTAAGTGCTGTTGAGTAAATTTGGACTCATAGCGACCCTGTATAGGGTTTCTGATGAGCAGCTGGTGGGTTTGAACTGCTGACTTTGTGGTTCATAGACCAGTGCTGATCCTACAGTGCCCCACAGAAATCTATTAAGTAGGTTATCTCTAGTAAAATATTTTATTCAGTTTATGTTGGTTAATGTACTGGACTGCAAAGTTGGTTTGAAGCTCAAGGTCAGTGGTTCAAGTTCACCAGCTTCTCCTTAGAAACCCTATGCAGCGTCTCTTCACAGCAACAACAAATACCATTCCCAGCTGTAACCAACATTGTTGTTGTTGTTAAGTGCTGTCGAGTCAGTTCTGGCTTATTGGGACCCTGTATAGGGTTTCTGAGGAGCAGTGACCTTGAGGTCCAGTGCTTTATCATACAGAGCCACAACAGGACTCTGCTCTCTAAAGACCAGAACATAGACCCAGAGCATCTAGTCAGCTACCTAATAAAACTCTCAGCTCTTACCATGGTTAAGCAGGGATATATCCACAGTGAACACAAGAAGTTAGAGGAATGACTGCTATGGGTATTACTTTTTAAATTGTTTTTATCCTTTAAATATCCAAAGTTTGCTTTCTTTGAACAATGAATCTTCCTAATTTGTTGGCTAGTTCTTTGTATCAGTATTAATAAATTGTAAGTAAAACTAGTATGCTTCGTCGTTTTTTTCTGAGATAAAGTTCAGAAGATACCAGAAGGGTAGATGGTAGCAGAAAATAGGAGAGACAAGCAATAGACTGTACCAGGAGCCTTCAAATCTTCACTGACCTAACAGTCAACAAAACAGAACAGAACCTGAGAAGAGAGAATCCAAGAACCTCTTCGACTTTGATCGGACTTTGATAGGGACTATAGGAGAAGTGAGCACAGAAAAGGTGATGTTTTTGTTAAGTGCCATCAGGCTGCTTTTGACTCATAGCAACCTTTTATAAATTTTCCAAGGTCTTAAATTCGCAAGGTAACAGAAAGCCTCATCCTTCTCCTGCAAAACAGCTGGCAAGCTCCAAACGTGGACTTGTGGTTCACTTGTTATATGAAGCCATTGCGCTTCCAGATAAGTATAGAAGGAATAAGAAGTTTAACACTTGCTGGGTTTCTATTGAGGACCAGAGATCATTCTAAACTCCCTATATGTATAAACTCATTTAATCCTCACTAATTTATCCTTATTTTACTAATGAGGTTTATTGTATTCATTTTACTGAAATACAAGGGTAAATTTGAGTATTGTAACATGCCCCAAGGTCAGAGGAAATTGAAGGAGACTTTTAAGAGATGTATTTTAGAGATCTTTATATTGAAAGAAAAAGAAATACATTCAAGATTCTAAAAAATTGTTGTTTTTAAGTGCCACTCTGTATAGGGTTTTCAAGGAGGCGCTGATGAGTTTGAACTGCTGACCTTGTGTTTCAAACCAACCTTGCAGTCCAGTGTTTATCCCACAGCACCACACCAGGAATCCAAAAGAATACTTGGACATGTTTTCTTCCTTATGGATTTCTTCCTTGAATAAAAGTTAGTCACTGAACATTGGAGCCATGCTCTAGCTTTAGTGGTGGTGGTGGTGGTGGTATACCTTGAAGTCGGTTCTGACACACAGTTCACTGCATAGGGTTTCCGAAGCTGTAGATATTTACGGAGCAGTTGTATCTGGTAGTAGTATTTCCATTTTATTTCATAAACTACATACATCCTTTCTGAAGCAGCCTTTTTAATATGGTGACTTACCCTTCTTGTTAAATCTATAAATGCTTATAGATATGATTTGCTACAGGGAACTATTTGAAAGGTTCCAAAAAGTTGTTGTCAGGGACGATTACCAAAGTTAACTATAAATTGTTACTTTGTTGTTGTTGTTAAATGCCATCGAGTTAATTCTGACTCATCCTTCTCCCGTGGATAGGCTGTTGGGCTCAAACTTCTGACTCTGAGGTTCACAGTTCCATGCATATTCTATAGAGCCACTGAGCTCCCATATTTATTACTTCTTGTTGTTGTTAAGTGCCATCCAGTCAGTTCCAATTCATAGCGATCCTGTATAGGTGAGTTTGAACCACTCTTTTGGTTTAGTATTTATCCTACAGCGCCATACCATGACTTCAAATAGGTTACTGGTGGTGGTGATTGTGTGCTGGGGAATGGGTTCAAATAGGTTACTGTTATTGTTGCTGCTGTTAAGTGCCGTTGAGTCGATTCTGACCCATGTGACCCTGTATAGGATTTCCAAGGAGTGGCTGGAGAGCTTGAACTGCCTACCTTGCAATTCAAACTGACTTTGCAGTCCACTGCATTAACCCACAGTGCCACACCAGAACTCCAATTAGGTTACTGGTGGTGGTGGTTATGTGCCGTGGAGCCAGTTACTAGGGATATACCAATTAGAGCCTCTGAAAGGTCAGGACAAAATTCCCACCAAAAACTAGAGGCAAGATAAGACTTTAAAAAGTAAAAAGAAAAATCCAAATATTTAACTAGCAAATCTGACAGGACATTTAAATGGCAGCCTAAGAAATCTTATCATGAGATAGAGCAAGAATTTATTATAGCTGAACTAGGCCAAATGCAAACATACTGTTGTCTTAAAAAAATTAAAAGGACTAACTCAAATAACAATGAAGGAAGACAAATATGCACACAGAGAAGACATACAACTCAGTCATGTTGTTATCCCTGCTCTGTGATAGCTGCTAAGTCCCTAAGTTAACAAGCTAAGGTGCATCGGGGCTCTAAACTCACACATGTACTAGAATTATAGTACAACAGTTGTTCAAATGTTAAGTGTCATTTAAAGATGCGAAAATAAATCCTAAAGGGAAGCTATCTGCTCACATTGTTAGCATGATTAGAAAGGAACTGCCTCACTGATGAGAAGAATATACCACAGGGATGAACACAATGTATGTATATTGTTTAAAACAACAGGCATTCAAGTTTGGACTAGGAGGTTGAGGTATGGGTAGAATGGAAACAAATTTTTTTTGTGTTTGACAAGAATTTTCAACTCCATTTTAAATTTTAGAAAACTAAGACTCAAAGACATTAAAAAAGAAAGAAACTTGCCCCACATAATTAGTTGGTGCATGATGAGTCAAGGTTAACTAGCTAGTTATTTCTTTCTACTACACAACACTTCTTAATAAATGCTTGAATGGATTAAAACTCAGTCTGATGAAGTCCAGGCTACCACCAGAGGTCAGACATATGCAAGTGTTTCATTGAATGGTCTCAACTCAGCAATGTAAAGACAGTACCTTCATCTATTGTTACTAATAATAGGTACCAGTTGGCATATTCCAGTGGGTTGGCAAGATGGCATAGGGTTGACTATCAATGGCATTTTAATCACTTTGGAAAACAAATTTTCTGTTAATTTAAATAGTTTTTGAAAGGTCTCCAAACCTACAATCTTCATTTACATTTGGCTTTCCCAAACTATTTGCAGTTGAAAGGAATGTAGCCTGATTCTTCTTCCTTTTTTCCCCTCCATGTTCCATGGTGATGGAGTATAGAGGAAGGAGGAAGAAGTTATGCTATTGAAATGCCTGTTGGAAAATGGTGACAAATTTGTGGTCCTCCTCATCTGAGGAGTGTTACTCCTTCATCGGATTGTTGGCTTTGCAGCTGACTTCCAAATGTTTCATTTTCTTCTATAACAACTTTGTTGTCCTGTAGGGAACTCCCTTGTTCCCTTCCATGGGAAACACTACTATTGAGATATGGATTTTTCTACCCTACCTCGTTCTACAAATTCACTTATTCTTTCCTTTCTGTTGGAGTAGTTTGATCTGCTTACTTAGCTTTACTACTATGAGTGTTAGAAATGCTTTCCCACTAGAAGTGAGAAGAGGAAAATAGTTTGATGACTTCAATTATTATTAATCACATCAGTATATTACTGTTATAGGAGTTAATATTCAGCTTGGAAAAAATCTATTAATGAAAAATTCTAAAACATAACTTTTTTTTTGGCTAATAATTTGTAACTATTATCTCTTTAGGAGTCCTGGTAGTGTGAAGGGTTACGAGTTGGTTTGTGAGTGCAGGATATGTGGTTTGAATCCACCAATTGTTCCATGACAGAAAAATGAGACTTTTTGCTCCTGTAAAGATTCACAGCCTCAGAAACCCTATACAGGGTCGCTAGAGTCAGAACTGTTGTTTTACTTGATGGGACACAACAACAATTATGTCTCTTATAATTCTCTTATTAATCTTTGGTTGGATGTGGTATTTCTTCCTTTTCTCTACTGTTTGGAATTTAAAGAACACTTCTGAAGAGAGAAAAAAATGAAACAAAGCTCATTTCCTAATATAAAGCAGTGATTGTGAAAATCTTCCTCCTTGTGATTATGCTGGGAATTTGGGTTTAAAGTAGAAAACTCCAGTATTTTTCATGTAATTTTTTAAACTCTGTCTTCAAAACAATGGACATTAGGGAGGACAAGACTGTCAGATGTAAGTCAGGTTAAACCTGTGTGTTTCCATTGAATCAATTCTGGCTCATAGTTACCCATGTATGAAACTGTTTCATAGGATTTTCTTGACTGTAATCTTTGTCTCTCATACTTCGGGCATATTATCAGGAAGGACCAGTCCCTGAGAAGTATATCATACTTAGTAAAGTGGAAGGCATTGAAAAAGAGGAAGACACTCAATGAAATGGATTGGCACAGTGGCATCAGCAATGGGCTCAAGCATAACAATTGTGAGGAATTCACAGTACCTGGCAGTGTTTCATTCTGTTGTGCACAGGGTTGCTAGGAGTCAGAATCAACTTAACAACAATAGTCTTAATGGAAGCAGATTGATAAGCCTATGTGCTGTGGTACCACTGGGTGGGATCAAACCACCAACCTTTCAGTATAGCACAAACCATTTATACCACCTGGGAACCTTACAAGTCAGCTTGTAGTTGTTAAGTGCTGTTAAGTGTAGTTGTTAAGTTGTTAAGATGATTCCAACTCATAGTGGTCCTGTATAGAGTTTCTGAGGAGCAGCTTGTGGGTTTGAACTGCCAACCTTGTGGTTAGCAGTCCAGTGCTTATCCTTCAGTGCCACACCAGAATTCCTACCTGTCAGGTAGATACAATAATTCTTACTACCTGTGCTTTATCATGTTTATCCTACCTTGACTGACACCCTAAATATGTTGTTTGATGCATAACCAGAAACTTATATTTGGTTCTGAACATTTCAGAGGAAAAATAACTTTGACCTCACTAATGTTCAATACTTATTAAAAGCTTAACAATTTAAAATAATATTTTAAGGGGATTGCCTGGTAGATGCAAAGTTCTATTTTTCAAGATACTCTAAAATCCATCTTTAGTTGAAAGAGATTAAAGGAGAGCTAGGTATGCATACTACCATATTGTTTTGGCAATATTGCTTCTGAATAATTATTGTTGTTGTTGTTAGGTGGCATCGAGTCAGTACTGACTCATAGAAACCCTATGTACAACATAATGAAACACTGCCCAGTCCTGGGCCAACCTCACAATCATTGCTATGGTTGAGCCCATTGATGGCACTTTGCCAATCCATTGTGCTGGGGGGCTTCCTCTTTTTCTCTGACCCGCCTCCTTACCAACCATGACATCCTTCTCCAGTGATTGGTCCCTCCTGACAATATGTCTGAAGCATGAGAGATGAAGTATACCACTTGAATAATATCACTTAATTATACCGAGTGATGAATAATGCTGTAGGAAACATTCTTCTGAAAGTTGGTGCTCTAGTTCCTGGAAGATGCTACTACTGAGAGTTTTGTCCTTTTTAAAAGAATTAATAGAAAAACTTATTCTGCTGTCTTATTATCAGAATTAGTCATCTCCATAATTCCATGTAAGCATGGAAAAATTGTCCTTCATCTGAATCAGTAATAATTTCCTCAGTGCATGGCTAGGGAGTCCCAGAGAGCTTCTCCTACTAACATATGCTACTTCTTATCCACTAGAAGAAGGAGGCTGTTGTGTTCAAGCTTCCCAGAAGGACTCCCTGAAACAAGAATTTGAAAGTAAGTGATTTATTAAAGAAGTGTTCAAAAGGAGAAACAGCTAAGGAAATGGGGAAAGCAGGACAAAGTAGCAGAAGAAGCCAAGCCAAGGGAACAATTCTGGGCAGAGCACAATGGAACACTTTGGTTTGATTGCAAATGAAAATTCCAGAATGTAAATTAAACCCTAGAATTTTTTTTCCGACTTGTGACAAAGAAGTTGAGTACTCATGCTCCTGTACCATTTAGACATCGGGGTGAGGACATCATATTAAAAATGTGAACTCTTGGGACTCTTCCAGTTTTACCTGGTAACTCCAGTAACTAAAAGGCACTCGAAGGCAGGTACAGGTACTTGAAAGAAGCTAAGAATGGGCCACACAGACGTGGTAGAAAGGATACCAAAGGTTCTAGGCTATAATTAGAACTGGTTCTCCAAGTGACATTAGGATTGATTCAATCGTGCTTTAAATTTCGTGAAACGTTTATCAGCATAGTCTGTACATTTTCTAACATGACTAAAACTTATACCTTTCTCAACTACTTTTTGCCTTCCATTGTACCTCAGAATCCCTATAACCTCAACCTCATCCTTAAATGTCCCTTTTAGTACTCAGCTACTAACTTAAAGTTTGACAGTTTGACTCTCCCTATTGGCTACAAAGGAGAAAGACTAGTGATATACTTCAGTAAAGATTGCATCCTATAAAACTCCATGGTATAGTTCTACTCTGTCCCATGAGGTAACTATAAATGAAAATTACCTTGCAAGTTGACTCGATGACCCTTATCAACAACATTATGAGTGTAACAAAGATGGTCCTCCCCAAGCTTCCTGGTGTCCCTGCAGTTCTTTTCAAGTGGTAGTTATCAGTTTCCTCAGGACTGGAGGTGAGAAAGGGGTTTTTCTTGTTTCTCATTGTTAATTTTGTGCCATTTCTCCCCTTCGCCTGTCCTGAAAAAACACTGCATGCTATCATATTTGACTACCTTTAATTTCACCTTGTGATTTTCTACTGATTGTTGTTGTTAAGTGCCATTGAACCTTGGCTACACCTAAGGAATCCTGGTGTGGATAAGCACTGGACCACAAGATCAGTTTGAACTGCAAGGTCAGTGATTCAAACCCACCAGTCACTCCTCAGAAATCCTATACAAATAGATTGCTATGAGTCAGAACTCACTCGATGGCACTTAACAACAAGGAGTTTTATAAACTATAGATGCTTGGTTCTCACCTCCAGATATTCTGATGTGAACAGCCTGCATGTTAATATTTATAGGAACTCCCCAGGTGATTCCTGGCACAACGAAGTTTCAGAGTCACTGTCCTAGTCACTCCTTCTTATTTATGAAGGTCTTTTGCTCCTGGCTTTCTACCAGTAAATTATCTTCCTCATTGATGTCAGTGTTCATGTTTATAGAGTATGCTCAACAATATCAGAGCTTCCACAGGACAAATATTTTGTAGTCCTCCCTTTACTAGCTTGAAAATAATTGCACAGAAAATACCATCCACTACCATGCACAATATAAAAAGTCAATATAATTACCTAACTGTAAGATAAATCAACATAGTTTCTATGTATCTATGTACATAGAGAAAGAATAATTTATACTATAATAATATGAACTCTAATATGTAACTGCTCAAGCAAAACTATACTAGAGAACATAAAAATAGCAATATGCTTGCAGTAAATATAGAATTACAATCTGATGTAACTATATTATAATGGGTATTAAATACCATGCTGTCTGTAACATAATTTTCCCAAATGATAAACTTCTTTGATAAATTTTCAAATAATTTCATACAACTTTCCTTTAAGTTAAATGGTGTTTGACTTTATGGAAAATGTTCAATATATTAAAACAGTGTAAAAATACTTGATATATAAAATAGGTTCTAATCACAGATAAAATGGTTTTATATTTTCTTGTTCTTTGTTTTTTTTCTTTTTTATGTGAATGTCCAACCAGGCTTTTAAAACTTTATTGGAACATAGGGCAATTTTTGATGATTAGAACCATTCAGAATATTGGGAGAAATTTTAGCAGCCCTGGTTCCAGCCCACTAAATGCCGGCAGCATGTTAAGAGAGCCAAAATCAATACCACATGTTTCTAAAATACTTCTTAGGAGGAAGTATTACCCACACTGAAAATCACCAACATAGATCATTCATAGCCATCCTGGTTTCTCAGTTACTGGAGATTTTTGCTTCTTTTACCATGCCTATCTTTTGAACTGCAAAGTAGGTGGTTCAAGCTCACCAGCTGCTCCTTGGAAACCCTATACAGGGTCGCTATCAGTCAGAATCGACTCGACAGCACTTAACAACAACAATAACAACAACCTTTTCTTTGTGGGATACTCCTGTTCTTCTGAACCTGTGTATCAATCAGGGCTTCCAGGTTTATAAGATATCTTTATGATGAAGAAGTATGCACAGGATTAAAGGGAGCAGTAAAATATGAGGGAAGTTATTGGTGCTTAGCATCAATGGGATCTCTTCCCACAACAGTGTCAGTGGGAAGTTGTTACCATCCCTAGGCTTGAGGGCTAAATGAGAAAGAATGATGAAACAGGGGCTTAGAGGAAGAGTTTGTTGCTATTGTTGTTGTTAAGTGCCATCAAGTTGGTTCCTACTCATAGCGACACTGCATAGGGTTTCCAAGGAGCACTTGCTGGGTTTGGACTGCTGACTTTGTGGTTAGCAGTCCAGTGCTTATCCTATAGTGCCACACCAGAACTCTGCAGGAAGAGTTTAGGTGCACAGAAGCAGTAACTGCCATTTCTTTGTAGAGGTGAAGAGAGAGCAGGAATAAATATTCATGCCTTTTCCCCTTTCAATTTAAATCTATCGATACCTTTCAATTGCTGAACCCTGGGAGACAGAGGGAAGGGGAACTAGGTGATGGCCTTGTGTAGAGGACAGCCTCCTGGGACAGAGTTGAGAAGAGAAGGGTGGTGAATGGATTGAGGGTTTAAAGTGACCAATTCGTCCTGATTTTCTTATGACTTTCATGATTTAGCCTCAAGAAACCCCTTAATTATGTGTAAACAGTATTGATTGGTTACCTAAGGGAAATGTTGTATAAAAGGAAAGTAGCTCATCAGCATTAAATGCTAAAGTGCATCCAGAACTCAGCTCTTAGGTATGATCTCTTCTCTAGCTATACTCTTTCCCTAGGAATCTTATCTAGTCTTATCTGAAACTTAAATTATGATTTAAATACCATATAAACGTTCCCAACACTTAAATTTGTATCTCTAGTTTTCACTTTTCCCTCTTTAAACCTATATTTCTATGCATTTCCTAAATATCTTCATTTAGCTATCTAACAGGCATGTCAGAATCAATGTCTTAATTTTGCCTTCCAATCTGCTCACTTTCCAGTTGTCATCTTCTCAGTAAATGAATTCACCACCCATTTGTTGAAGACAAAACTTTAAGGGTCTTCAAGTTGCCTTTCTTCACATCTGACATCCAATCCATGTGCAAAACTCCTTCATATTATATTCCCATCCCAACTACTACTCATCACCTCCAATAGGGTCATCCTTGTCTAAACCACCATATTCTCTTGAAATAGCATCTCAGTTCATCTTCTCGCCCTTTCTTTTGCCTGCCCAGTCCATTCTCCATGCCAAAATCAGAAAGATCCCTGGTTTAAAATTTTCAGTGACTCTGGACCAGAATTAAATCCATTTCATATTTCTGTTCAAATATTATCTCCTCAAAGATTCCTTTCTTGACTATCCATTCTAAAATAACTATACCTCTTCTATTAGTCACTCTCTATTCGATACCTTAAATTTCCCATATAATTTATTACTGTCCGTCAAGGATTCCATTGTATTCTCCCCCTCCCCCAAGTATGTGTCAACTTGGTCATGATTATTGGTGGTTTGAAAGTTATGTAATGAGTAATGTGATAATTGGGAGGGTGGTGGCTCCATACAATAAGCACTGGGCTGTGAATAAAAATCCTCACCATGCATATAACATATATATAACATCCATATAGATAAAGAAATGATAGAAGTTGTTAAAGACTTCATTTTACTTGGATCCACCGTCAACACTCATGGAAGCAGCAATCAGGAAACCAAACTAAAGAAGGGACCTTAATTGTATTTAGAGATCCCAACTTTGATAATTATTAGTGAACTGTATTCCTGATTTGGTAGGACGGACTCCAGATGTAGTGAATTCAAACAGTGAAGAGAAGAGGAGATAAAAGCAACAAACATAGGTTTCTTATGCAAGTCATATAGAAAGGTAACCAGCTACCTGGTAGGCTGGTAACACATCCTTGGATGGGCCTACCAAATATGTTTCTGACATAGTTTGTTTGATCTTAAGGATTTTGTTGAGTGAAGCTTATGGTGAATACATTTGTCTAAAAAGGTATTTTTTAAAAACAACAACAACAAACATGTATAGGTTTAAATAAAAAGAGGATAGCAGACAAAATCAACCTAGATAGTGATTTTAGGAAGACTGTGGTATCAGAGCAATAGCTTATTAGCCAATACTGTTCAGTTTGCTTACATGAAGTTAAGACTTAATATTATTGTATTTTCAGAGGATGAGAGGAAAGGAGATCTATTTTTCATTCACATTAAATTTAAACGACTATGTGTGAGAACTGGAAATAATCTTAGAAATTACGTAACTTTAATTTACTTAAGGAAACTCATGCAAACCAACAACTATCAAACACAGTTAAACTTTCTCTTCATAATGTAGAAACAAAAACAAACAAAAAACCCACATGTGATGCATACTTAATAAGAATGAATCAATGGAAAAAATCAAAAGCATGGAATCCTCTAAAGTTTTTTTGTAATTATCTAAAACAAAAAGAAATCAAACTACATCTTGCATTGCCAAGAAACAACATTCTTATCGACGGAGAAAAGATTGTAGTTGTCATGAACTTCATTTTTCTTGATTAACTGTCAACACTCTTGGAAGCAGCAGTCAATAAATAAAATGACATATTGCATTGGGCAAATGTGCTGCACAAGACCTTTTTAAAGTGTTGAAGAGCAAAGATGTCAACTTGAGGACTAAGGTGCGCCTGACCCAAGCCATGGTATTTTCAGTAACTTCATATGCATGCAAAAGCTGGACAGTGAATAAGGAAGAATGTAGAAGAATTGATGCTTTTGAGTTATGGTGTTGGAGGAGAATATTGATAGTGCCATGGGCTTCCAAAAGAACAAGCAGATCTGTGTTGGAAGAAGTGCAGCCAGAGTGCTCCTTGGAGGGCAGGATACCAAACTTTGTCTCTCATACTTCGGACATATTGTCATGAGGGACCAGTTACTGGAGAAGGATATCATGTTTGGTAATGTGGCGGGGGTGGGGGGGTGTCAGAGAAAAAGAGGAAGACTCCAGTGAAATGGATTGGCAAAGTGACAGCATCAATAGGCTCAAGAGTGGCAACAATTGTGAGTTTGGCCAGCATTTCATTTCTCATGCTTTTACGCTTAGTAAAATGGAGTGTCAGCAAAAAATAAGAATTACCCCTAATGATATGGACTGGCACAGCTGCAGCAGCAATGGGCTCAGTTCTGACTCATAGTGACCCTGTATAGGGTTTCTGAGTCTGTAAATCTTTGCGGGAGCAGAAAAACCTCATCTTTCTCCCTCTGAGTGACATGTAGATTCAAACTGCCGACCTTGCAGTTAGCAGCCCAACTCTTAATCCACTCTCAGGGCTCCTTCTCTGATAATTATATATATGTATTTGTGCATCAGTGTCTACTTCACTAACAGTCAACTCTAAGCATGCAGCAATTTTGACTATCTTTTTCACCACTGTACTAGTACCTTACAGAACTCTCTGTGTGCTTTTAAATATTTTTATTTGTATTTTGATTGCTATATGTTATTTTTTAAGAATAATTTTAGGTTAACAGAAATCACACAGAAAGCAGAGTTCCCATGTCACCTCTTCCTCTGCACGATTTTTTCCTATTACTAACATTTTGCATCAGTGTGGTATGTTTTTACAATTGACTGTCGTTTTACAACTGATACATTATTATGAACTAAAGTTCATAGTTTACATTAGGATTTGCTGTGTTGTACAGTCCTATGGGTTTTGACAAAGGCATGATACACCTTTATAATATCTTGCAGGTTAGTTTCATTGTCCTTAAAATGCCTTGTGTCTCATCAGTTTATCTCTCATGAATCCCCTGAGCCCCTGGCAACCGCTGATCTTTTTTATTGTCTCTATAATTTTGTCTTTTCCAGAATGTCATATAGTTGGGATCATATGGTACACAGTTTTTCCAGACTGGTCTATTTCACTTGGCAATACAAATTTAAAGTTAGGACTGTACTTTCAAATTGTTGCTAAGGCTGTCTAGTTGGATCTGACTAATAATTACCCTTTATAGGGTTTCTGAGGAATGCTGGTAGGTTTGAACCTTGTGATTAGCTGTCCAGTGCTTATCCTGTGGTGCAACATCAGGACTCCATACTTACACATAATAATTGTGGTGGTAGATAATAAATATTCGTTGGAAGAAATATTTTTTTACAATTACAACTGCAACTGATGAAACAAATTGTTTTTTTGTTGTTAAGTGCTGTTGAGCTGGTTCTGACTCATAGCAACCCTGAAGAGGGTTTCTGAGGAGTGGCTGGTGAGCTTAAACTACCGACCTTGTGGTTCAAACAGACCTCGCAGTCCAGCGTATTAACCCCAGCACTACACCAGGACGTTCTCTGTAGAAATCTACAAAATACTCACAAATAAGTATTTTTCTTCATTCTACAAGGATTGTAGTTGTTGAGTGCCATTGTTGTGTTCCAACCCATAGCGACCCTGTGTAGGGTTTCCAAGGAGCGACTGGTGTGCTTGAACTGCACACTTTGCAATTCAAACTGACTTTGCTGTCTAGTGCATTAACCCACTGTGCCACAAGATATAGAGTTTCAAATCATAGCTTTGTATATTAACCACACTTACTCTTTGACTCCTGGTGTGGCACTGTAGGATAAGCACTGTATTGAGAACCACAAGGACAGTGGTTCAAACCTACCAACTGCTCCCAGGAAATCCTGTAGAATGTCGCTATGACTCAGAATCAATTCCACGGTACTTAATAACAACTCTTTGGTGTATCTTATCTTTCTTCCCTTCATTTTTTATCTCATCTGTTTTTTTCCCGTAAAAGTTTATTTAATTCCAGCAATTATTAACATTTCCTATACACATCTTCCCAGTAGTTCATCCTTACAAGAAGTGTGTATTATTACTGTTGTTGTTGTTAAGTGCCATCGAGTCAGTTTTGATTCATAAAAACCCTATAGAGTTTCCGAGGGGTGGTTGGTAGGTTGAACTGACCTTTTACTGTTATTATTATTTAAATAGCAGCACTTAAGAAGAAAATATAATGGGATGAAGGAATTGGAATATGGTTTGAGGTTAATAAATATTGTGGAGGAATAAAATCATTTCAGGAAATTGATTTATTGTGAGTTGCTGGGGTAAGTTTCATTTCTAAAAGTACATTTTAAACAAAAACAAACATAGTATGCATTTACTTTGGTTTAGTCTGGGGACTACTATTTCTGAAAGTATAGATTTCAAATGACCTCCTTTGGAATAATCAACAGTTTATAAATGTAATGTTTCCAAAACTTATTCCAAATTTTCTGAATTATGTGTTGTTAGTTGCCATCAGATCAGATCTGACTCATAGCCATGTTATGCACAACAGAATTCTGGATGATCCTGGCAACTGTTGTTGTGTTTGAGTCCATATCTAAAATACAAGAGATGAAGTCCTACCATCTTCACTTCTAGAGAGTATTTTTGTTTTAATTGCAAGATAGATTTGTTTGTTCTGGCAGTCCATGGTACTTTTAATATTCTTTGCAAACACCATAATTCAAATGCATCAATTCTTCTACAGTCTTCTTTATTCATTGTCAAACTTTCTCATGCGTATGAGGAAACCTAAGTCCTCAAAGTGGCATCTTTGCTCTTGAACAATTGAAAGAGTTCTTTTGCAGCAAGTTATTCTACTGCAAGACTTGTTTGATTTACTGACTGCTGTTTCCATGAACATTGATTGTGGTTCCAAGCAGAGTGAAGTCTTCGACAAATTTAATCTTTTCTCTTACTATCATGATGCTATTATTTGGTCCATTTGTGAGAATTTTTATTTTCTTTACATTGAGGTACAATCCATATTGAAAGCTGTAGTCTTTTATATTCTGAATTATAGTCCCCAGGAATGAGATCTCCTCATTCCCTCAGATGATTCTTATACAAGAAAAAGCTTTAAGTAGAACACTGTTCACAAGAGTTGATCAAAGTGAAACCCACTGCTATCAAGTAGATTTCAGCTCATGGTGACACTGTACAGGGTTTCCAAGACCGTAAATATTTATGGGAACAGAAAACCTCATCTTTCTCCCACAGAACAACTGGTGGGTTTGACCTGATGACCTTGTGGTTAGTAGTTAAAAAAATGCTTATCCTACAACACTACTTAGGCTCTTTCCAAGAGATGACAGAGACTAAGAATTACCTGTTTAAAAATGATGATCCAGCAAATTTGGGACATCAGAGCTTCCTATAAAATAATTGGCATAGCCAAGCAACAGGAACACTGCTTTTATGCAACATGATTATAATTGTACAGCAATATTAATAGTGTTTATGCAACAGAAAATGGAAAGTGAGATCACAGGTTGTTTGGGTAAGATGTTTATGTTAATATTTTATCACACTTACAGTCTCTTTCTTGTCCCACGCAGGCCACCTTATTATAACTATGATTTTTCTTCTTAGAAGCTGAATAGTTTCCTGGCCCATTATTCCTGGACTTTCTCTTATTCAGAGAGTATCAAATGACAAAGTCTGAAATTTAGTACAATCAGCAGAAATTCCTGAAGGAGATCCCGTTGGCTAACAACATCAAAAAATCCTAGCTACTGTAGGAGTTATTTGAACACAACTTATATCATTAAGGACTTCCATATTTTCTTTGTTCAGCTCAGAGATCCCCCTACTCCCAACAGAACAGTTTTCAGTCTTCAATAGGAAGATAATAGAGCACAGTTCTAGTCAGAGTTCCATCTCAAGTTAGCTGTATGACTTTAGAGAAGTCACATCACTTTATGGTATCTGGCTAAGAGACTGGGCTAATTTCCCTCTCTAGTCTCTGCTTTCTGTATTTGCCATTTCCCTTTTCATCTTTGTACTTCCCTCTACATTGGCATAAGAAACCCCGATAGCATAGTGGGTTATGAGTTGGACTGCTAACCACAAGGTCAGATGTTTAAATTTACCAGTTGTTTCTTGGGAGAAGATGATATTTTCTGCTCCCATAAAAGATGTACAGATTTGGAAATCCTATCCAGAGTTGATACAAGCTGGAACTGACTCATCAGCACATAACCACTACTACTTTCATTGTTGTTGTTGTTAAGTGCCATCAAGTCAGTACCAACTCATAGTGACCTTATATTATGCACAGCAGAACGAAGCACTGCCTGATCCTAGGCCAACCTCACTACTGTTGCCACGTTTGAGCACATTGATGCTGCCACTTTGCCAATCCATCTCTTTGGGGGTCTTCTTCTTTTTCTCTGACCCTCCACCTTACCAAACATGATACCCTTCTCCAGCGACTGGTCCCTCCTGACAATATGTCTGAAGTATGAGAGACGACGTTTGACCATCCTGGCCTCCAAGGAGCATTCGGGCTGCACTTCTTCCAACACAGACTTGTGGTTCTTTTGGCAGCCCATGACACTTTCAATATACTCTTCCAACACCATAACTCCAAAGTATCAATTCTTCTATGGTCTTCGTTATTTACTGCCCAGTTTTCGCATGCATATGAGGTTATTGAAAATACCATGGCTTGAGTCAGGCGCACCTTAGTCCTCAAGTTGACATCTTTGTTATTCAACACTTAAAAAAGGGATTGTGCAGCAGATTTGCCTAATGTAATACGTCGTTGCATTTCTTGACTGCTACTTCCATGTGTGTTGATAGTTGATCCAAGAAGAATGAAGTCCTTGACAACTTCAATCTTTTCTCCATTGATAAGAATGTTGTTTATTGGTCCAGTGGTGAGGATTTTTGTTTTCTTTACATTAAGATGCAATCCATACCAAAGGTTGTGCTCTTTGATCTTCATCAGTAAATGTTTTAAGTCCTCATCACTTTCAGCAAGCAAGGTTGTATCATCTGAATACCGCAAGTTGTTCATAAGTCTTCCTCCAATCCTGATGCCATGTTTTTCTTCATATAACCCAGCTTCTCGGATTATTTGCTCAGTATACAGGTTGAATAAGTACAGTGAAAGAATACAACCTTGTTGCACACCTTTCTTAATTTTAAACCATTCAGTGTTCTCATGTTCTGTTCTAACAACTGCCTCTTGGTCCATGAACATATTTCTCATGAGTACAATTAAGTGTTCTGGAATACTTATACTTTGCAATGTTGTCCATAGCTTGTCATGATCCACACAATCGAAAGCCTTTGCTTAGTCCATAAAGCAAAGATAAATTTCTTTCTGATATTCTCTGCTTTTATCCTAGATCCATCGGACATCAGCAATGATATTCCTCATTCCACGGCCTCTTCTGAATCCAGCTTGAACCTCTGAAGTCCATGGTACCTTTAATATTCTCCAAAACTGTAACTCAAATGCATCAATTCTTCTACAGTCTTTCTTTTTCATTGTCCCACTTTCACATGCATATGAGGCTGTTGAAAATATCATGGCTTGGGTAAGGTGTATTTTAGTCCTCAAACTGACATCTTTGCTCTTGAACATTTTGAAGAGGTCTTTCATAGGCATATGAAAATCACCTGGTGTCTTAGGCTGGATTTTCTAAGGAAGTAAAACAGGTGAAGTATATACATACATGTATATGTATGTACATGTATATATATAGAGAGAGGTTTATATCAAAGAAATGGCTCACACAATTGTGCTATTGTTGTTATTGTTAGTTGCCATCAAATCAGGTCTGACTCACATCAACCCTATGCACAACAGAACAAAACAGTGCCCAGTAATGTGCCATTCTCATAATTGCTGTTACATTTAAGCCCATTGCTGCTGCCACTGTATCACTGAAAATCACTCATTTGTCAGATTTTTGTACTGTGGTGCCTTGTGTATTGCTGTGATCCTGGAAGCTATGCCACTGATATTTTAAATACCAGCAGGATCATCCAAAGTAGGCAGAATTCAGTGGAGCATCTGAGTAAGACAAACTAGGAAGAAGAAGATGATGACTATTTCTGAATGGTTAGTGACTGAAAACCTAATGAAAAGCTGTTTCCTCAAATTAGCGCAGTGGCTACATACGATAAGCCCTGAAAATAAACCACAAAGTCTGTGGTTTGAGCCTGCCAGTCACTTTGTGGAAGAAAGATAGGGCTTTTTGCTCTCTCAAAGACTTAAAATCTCAGAAACCCTATACATGGTTACTATGAGTCAGATTCCATGAAATGACACTTAACAAAAACTATCATAAATAATTCACCACTTGTTTACCAGTTTGTCATACTGTGGTGGCTTGCACGTTGCTGTGATTCTGAAGACTATGCCACAGGTATTTTGAATACCAGCAGGATCATCCACAGTGAACAGATTTCAGATGAGTTTCCAGATGAAGACAGACTAGGAAGAAGGAGAGATGGACTACTTCTGAATATTTAGTCACTGTAAACCTTATGAATAGCAGTGGAACACTATCAGCATTAGAATACTGAATAGTGAAGCATGAAGAAGAGTATCAGAATATTATCAGGTATAGTTCTGAAAGATGAGTCCCTCAGATTGTAAGACACTCAAAATACAACTGGGGAAGAGCTGTCTCCTCAAAATAGAGTTGACAGTAATGATGTGAATGGAGTAAAGCCTTTGGGACCTTCATTTGCTGATGGAGAACAACTCAAAATGAACAGAAACAGCTCTAAACATACATTAATAATTGGAACATGGAATGTACAAGTATAAATCTAGGGAATTGGAAAGTTGTAAAAAATGAAATGGAACATATAAAAATAGATATCCTAGGTATTAATGGATATTTTGAATCTTATAATCACATGGTTTACTATGCTAGGAATGATAAACTGAAGAGGAATGACATCACATTCATCAACAAAAAGAACATTATAAGATCTGTCTTGAAGTACAATGCTGTCTATGATAGGATAATATCAATATGCCTATAAGGAAGACTAGTTAATATCACTATTATTCAAATTTATGTAGCAACCACTAAAGCTAGTGATGATGAAATTGAAGAATTCTACCAACTTCTTCAGTCTGAAATTGATCAAACATGGAATCAAGATGTATTGATAATTAATAGTAATTGGAATGCAAAGGTTGAAAACAGGAAGTATCAGCAGATGGTAAATATGGCCTTGGTGATAAAAATGATGCTGGAATCACATGATAGATTTTTGTAAGACCAATGACTTCTTCAACATAAAAGGCAAATATACACATGCATCTCACCAGATGGAGTACACAGAAATCAAATTGACTACATCTGTAGAAACAGACTGTGAAAAAGCTTCATACAACCAGCCAAAGCAAGACAAGGGACAGACTGTGGAACAGACCATCAATTGCCCATATGTAATTTCAGGCTGAAGTCGATGAAAATGAAAATTAGTGCATGAGAGCCAATATATCCCACCTGAATTTAGAGATCATCTGAAGAACAAATCTGATGCATTAGACACTAAAGACCAAAGACCAGAAGAGTTGTGGGATGACATCACACAAAGAGAAAGCAAAAGGTCATTAAGAAGACAAGAAAGAAGAAAAAGACCAAAATGAATGTCAGAAAAGACTCTGAAAATTGCTCTGCAGTGTAGAGATGCTAAAGCAAATGGAAGAAGTGAGGAGATACAAGAACTGAACAGAAAATTTCAAAGGTCAGCTAGAGAAGACAAAGTCAAATATTATATTTAAATGTGCAACCAAAAGGGATGAACATGCTCAGCATTTCTTAAGCTGAGGGAACTGAAGAAAAAATTCAAGTGCTGACAAGCAGTACTGAAGGATTTTATGGACAAAACATTGAATGATGCAGAAGGACCAAAAAAAGATGGAAAGACAGACTCCCATTGACCTGGAGATGAGAGTAATAAGAGGAAGGGCTGGTTGGTCTGAAGTGTGATGAGACCTGGGAGATCCTGAGCCCATGGACAAGGACCTAGGCATGAAAAGCTAGCATTGAGAGTGAAGCATCCAGCTGATATGAAGTGAGGGTAGACGTACAAGAATGCTCAAACTTGAAGAGAGTACCCATTTGACATAGCTTCAATGGCTTAATGATCAGAACTCGACTAGAGGAAGATAAAGAAATTTGATAAGGGAACAAGTGTAAAGTGCTACAATTTGATGAACTTGACTATTTGCAATAGCCTCATATGCATGTGAAAGTTGGACAGTGAATAAGGAAGACTGCAGAAGAATTGGTGCATTTGAGTTATGGTGTTAAAGAAGAATATTGAAAATACCAGAGACTTCCAGAAGAATAAATAAATCTATGTTGGAAAAAGTGCAGCCAGAATGCTCCTTAGAATACAAGATGGCAAGACTTTCGGAGCGACCCGTCCCTGGAGAAGAACATCATGCTTGTTAAAATGGAGGGACAGTGGGAAAGAGAAAGACCCTCAATGAGATGGATTGTCACAGTGGGCAACAGAAATGGGCTCAAGTATAACAACAATCGTGAGCATTGTTCAAGACTAGGCAGTTGCATTCTGTTGTGCATAGGTCACTATGCATAGGAGCCTGCCTACTTGATGACACCTAACAACAAGTTAAAAGGCATTGCATGCCACACTCTTGGGAATCTCCACAAAATGGATTAGGGTCATGGTAGGAATTAGGGTGCTGTTCTTGTGAGGGATTGTAGGATAAGTACTGGACTACTAAATGCAAGGTCTGAGGTTCAAATCTACCAGCCACTCTTCAGAAACCCTATACAGATTTGTTATGAGTCGGAAACAACTGGACAGCACTTAACAACAGCAACATCCTATCCTTAATCCTTTTATTGATATATCCCATCAAATCACATCATGGGGAACAATTACATCTTAACTGACAAACCGTTGAGAATTTGGCCAAATTCAGTTGACACAAAACCTTAACTTTCATAATTCCCAACAAGATGGGAAAAAAGAGTGGACTGACACATGATTGTAGAAGTAGTCACGTCCCAAGTCCGTGGGTCATATGTCATGCTGCAGGTTTCTGATTCATGGAGCTACTGGGCTGATGAACCCCAAATTGGCAGGTCAGATAGTGGGAAGGCAGTTCAGACAGGTAAGATGTCAGGCTGCTGATGACTCAGGATTTCCAGGACATAGAGCAGGTCATTAGCTAATGTCCAAAGAACCAGAAGTTGGATGATGAGCCAAATGCAGGATCCATATCCAGCAAAACAACAAGCAAGTTTTGTCTAAGTATCCAATTTATTAGAAGTTGACCACATCTCTGAAGGAACATCCTTTCAATTGATTTGATTTGGTTATATTATTTTAGATCTCATCATGGGGGATCATTATGTCTTAACTGTCAAATAACAGAATCCTGGCCCAGTTAAGTTGACACAAAACCTTAACTATCACACCTGCAGATCTCTTTTACAGCATATATTTCTAGCTTTTTTTTATATCAACTGATTCAAACTCTGCAAAAGTAGGGCCCAGTGTCTGCGTATTAGAAAAGCAGTCTGTGTGATTCTGATGCAGTTGACTTGTTGACCAACATTTGAAAGCTGATATTCTTCATCACTTCTTCTGCTTACTTTAGTGTTGATTCTGGACTTTTTTGTAGTTAATATAGATTTTGATTTTGCTATTTATTTCATAGTCTCTGTATTATTTTATGATCTCCGTTGGTTCTATTTTTGTCTTAGCTAATGTTTTTTCTTGTCTTGTCAGTCATCTCTTGTTTCATAGATTCTATGAAACCAGATGGAGTCACATTTTCTTCTATTTTCATAACATACTTTTCCTCTGAATTTTAAGCAGATTATTTTTTTCTTTTTCACTATGAAATAGTTTCGTATGATGTTTTAATTTGAAAAGATCTAGTCATGCTCAATGTGCCATTGGACTGGATGTGTTCATTAGCTTTTATCTTCTTTTCTGTATTTTTCTATGTTCCCAGACACTCTTTATCAGAACACGAGGGGGCTTCAAAAAGTTTGCAAAAAATGGAATTGAAAGATAATGGAATTTCCCATGAATTTTTTGAAGTCCCTTCAGATATACTGGAATGACCATTAATTAAGCTACACAATCCTGAGTGAAATTTTGTGGGTTTTTTTTTTTTTTTAATTTAAGGCTTTTATTGTGGATTGAGTGAAAGTTTACAGGGCACATCATCAGTTTCACATTCAACCATTCATATAACTTGTTTCATTACATTGATTATA
>NW_006408577.1:1315025-1343945 GCF_000296735.1 Chrysochloris asiatica
CCCTATAGTCACCAGAATGGAGGTGCGCAGATAGCAAGGGACCAATGAACAGATACCAAAAGAAAAGAATCTCCACACCTTTATCTCAGCAGTTCTGCCAGGCGTCTGTGACTGCTCCGATCCTTCCCCCGTGTGGTCTCACCCAAGATGGTGGCTCCTTGAGCAGCTGAGCATCCTGGACTAGAAAGCAATAGATTTCTTGCTTCTGCCACAAATTCCCCCAGATGTGAGCCTTTCAACCTTCTAAATATTCCTTTTTATGTGGTTCAGAGTTCTGGGATCAGCCCCTGAGCCTGCTTGGTCGGGTATTCTGTGTTGTTGTTGGCGGAGCTCCTTACTGCACTTCCACCCGATCCACCATCTTGTTTGTTCTCCAATTTTGTGGGTTTTTTAAAGATATTTTATTTGCTTCTCCTTCGACAGAGAGAAATGGAACTTTTCCCTCCATTACTTATTGTTTTAAACATGATCAGGTGACTTTATTCCTGAATAATGCATAAGAAGATTTCAGCCCATATTGAATACTAAGTGCTCTCAGGGCTTTTCTTGTCTGTCCTTTTCTGTCATCAAGGAGCACCCAGATTCTGATTTACTACAGTCTGTGTGCTGTATAACTGGTCACAATACATTGCTAAGATATGTGGGGATACAGGAAGAAAGTTACTGATAGATGGTGGAGGCATGGAAGGAGGAACAATGTTGGCTTTCTCAGAAAATATGTCCCAAATATATAGGAGGGCTGTCAGTGGTTCTGACCTCATTTCTCTGATAGTAGACACCCTGGAAGAGAGTAGTGGCCTCTTACATATTTTCCTTCTTTCTATGTGGCAGAATCAAAGGGCAAGGTCAATGTTGTCCAATGGATATATACTGGTCACGTATTTAATTTTAAATTTTCTAATAATTTTATTTTAAAAGTAAATTAAAACCCATGAAATTAATTTTAAATATTTCATTTAACTTAATGTATAAAAAAATCAGTATTAACCAATACAAAACTATTCATGAAATACTATATGTTTTTATTTTTCTACAGTCTTTGAAATCTGATATGTATTTTGCAGATATAGAATATTTCTATATGAAACAAACACATTTCATGAGCTCAGTAGACACATGTAGCTACTCACTACCTATGAAACAGCATAGCTCAGGACACTGATCAGTTTTCAATCAGTTCAACTAAACAAATTAACATGGGAAGTTTACTCTCAGAATCTAGCAATTAAAAGCAAAAAAACCCCAAAAATAACAGCCACTAACTACTGCTATGCCTTCATATCTCTTTTAGTATTTTTATGAAAATTTCGATGAGCAGTCAGTTGTGAAAATCTAACACAGTTAACTAACCATCATCACCTCTTGGAAGGGCCTATGAATTAATAAAATTCAAAAGAGTAATTATTGGCTTTATTGCTTGAATATTAAATTTGGAATAGTTCCTAATTACTTATTTGCCTTTGATACAAAAAATATTTAATATCTTTCACATGCTTTGTTGATTTTAAGTTGACTTCAATAACATTTCTTAGAAATCTTTGAAACATGTGCTGTTTCTTTCCCTCAATGTCCAAATATTCCTATAACCATGTGCCAACAGCTGACAAAGAAATTTAACTAACTTTCTTCTTCCAGGAGATCAGTTTCTTCAGCCCTAAGTCTGCTAAGTACACCCGTTATTCCCAAGGTCCTTAAAATGAGATGTACAATTGAGATGGGGAAAATGAATGATAACCACATCTGACACTGTGTGTGATCTTTTAAATTTTCTTCAGATAGAACTTTCAAAATCCCCAGGCTTTTAAATAGCATATCCTTGTTTTTCAATTATCTGGAATTTAGTTGGATAAGCAAGCCTTGCCAAAAGAATCTGCAGCAATTATCTAAGGAAGTTATATATCAAGCTTGTAATATTCTTTAGGCCATGATATTTCTAATATTAGAAACTACTATAGTACTTTCCCTAATTAAATGTGACTTGCTGATAGATCCTTTCACATACCAAGCCATTTAACTTTTTTTCATGGATCACTTCTTTTGAGTATTTTTAATAGGAGAAATAGGAATACTACTTTAAAACACCCTCAAAAGATCTTTGTTGGGGAATATGGGATTAACATCAATACGCTTCCTGGATTACATCTGACTCATCACATAACTGGCAGTTTCTAGAAGACCGTATGTAAGAATGCATGTCATACCAAGCTGTGATAAAATGTGATTTTACTGGGACCACGAATGTTTGATTCCTTGAGGTATTCTGATCTACTGACCATTTTGCTGTAGCATAATATCTAGATTGAAAAAAAAAAAAAAAAAATCTGCCCAGCAAACTTTTGAACAGAATTAAGGACACCTTTGGGAAAGACTAGCTGCCCTTTCCTTTTTGATGCTTAAACAGATTAGCTGTACTGAAGTAGAAGAAAAATGGGCCCATATCATTTATTTTGGCATTAACCAAATGATTCTCCATGGAGGAAAAGAGAAAAGAGCTTAATTTCCCATTAATTCTCAGGGAATTTCAGCCTCATCTGCCTTTCTTTTGTTTGCCTTACAAAGGCCAGTGGGGACAGATGTGAACAAATCTTTGAGCCAGAACTCCCTTGAGATTCATTTCTCAGTGAGACTTTGCCCTTTATAACTAGTTTAAGCAGATTTTCCCATGGTGATTATTTAGCACTTATGAATATATTTCATCCAAAAGGTGTTCTAATTGAAACTGTGGATGTAGAATTAATTTGGAGGCACTTTGGGAGATTGTATGCTTATGAGCATTAGTGTCCCTTTTTAACCTATATTTTAAGGATCCAACTTAATAATGCTGATTACAGCATGGAAAACTTTAGGAGGTAGCTTCTAAAATGATATGCTCCTTTTTAAAGGAGAATTTTTTCACTTCGCTAATATGAACTACCTTCTCAGATGAAGGATGCACTGCCATTGCATATCTGAGACCACTGAAAAAATGAGCCAATTCTTTGGTCTGTATGGGTTGCTGTTCAGAGACATACTGCAGGGCAGCTTTGTACTCAATGCACCTGCTTTCTGGACCCTGCTGTATGAGTAGAAAAGAATACTAACTCTGTGTAACTTTATAATAGTAAAACTCAGAGCAGCAAATGTGTAAGACTATGAAAGAAGGCTGTGGATAATATCAGAACTGGGTCATTTGTCAGTAACATAACTTTTCATACAATATTTAAACTCTTTAGCCTCTGTCATTTCTTCTCGGTTAATTTTTTAAAAATATACTTCAAAGAGTTTTTGAGAACATGAAAAGAATGAATGTGAATGCTTCAATGACCTTGCTAGTTATATAGTAGCCATTCAATAGATGCTAGTTTCTTTGCCCTTTCTTTGATCAAAAGAATTTCATAGCTTGATAAACTTGTGTTATTAATCTATTTTTAAATTTCAATAAGGATAACCCCAAAGGCCCACTGCTATCAAGTCTATTCCTACTCATTGTGACCCATTAGGAATCCTGGTGGTATACTGGGTTGCATCTTGGGTTGCTAACTGCAAGGTTGGTGGATCAAACCTACCAGTTGCTCTACTGGAGAAAGATGAGGTTGTTCGCCTGGTGAAGATTTACAGTCACAGAAACCCTTAAGGATCACTGTCCTGTAGGGTCACTATGAGTCAAGTACTATCAGTTAATTGGTTAAAATATGAAAGTAAATAAGATCACGCTTCAGTTTGTTAGCACAATAAGTCACAGCAGTGTCGAATAGGGAAATAAAATCTGAGAGAATATTAGCACTCACCTGTCATTGCCATGCTATATGTGAAACCTGGTATGAAAACAAAACACGAAAGACAGTTATATCTCGATTTTTACTAGCCAGAGGCAAAGCAAAATGAAAATAAAAATGTTTCAGTTTAGTCTTTTTAACCTGTTGTTATTTTCAAGTGTCATCACGTCGGTTCCAAAACATAGTGATCCTGCATAGGGTTTCCAAGGAACAGCTAGTGTGCTTGAACTGCTGACCCTGCAGTTCAAACCAACTTTGCAGTCCAGTGCATTAGTCCACAGTGCCACACCAAGACTCTAGTCTTTTAAACGTGCTCTTCTAAATTAAAAAAAAAAAAAAATTCATGTGTAAGGAAAATAACACATAACTTCTGATATAAAAAGTAATTTTCTTTTATAAAATATCTATTATCATGTCCTTTGCTGATTTTAGTTCATAAAAATTTAGCTCAAATTTTCTATTGTAGTGAAAATCTGATGGTTCAAAATTTTCTTCCTTTCTTTTTAATATATTCTGGAGAAATCCATGAATAACTCCTACTTTCAATTATGGTGCACAAAAGTGAAGATAAAATGAAGTATATTTTACAGAAGAATAGATGTTTCATGAATAAATTGATGTGTGCTAGTAAATCCAATGTGGAAAATTCCTTTCTTGATATAATAGCAATTCAAATGTAAGCATGTTAAATTTAGGGTTCTCTTAAACCACTGATTCCTGGCACTTTCTGAATGATGAGTACTTCATTTCAAAAATTTTTTCTGGAGAATTTTATAAACTGGGAAGAGAAGGTTATTTCAGTTTTTATACTGCACTCAGATCTCTTCTTTATTGTTATTTCCTGTCAGTTTACAGAAATTCTTTGTCTAACAGCTTCTATTGTAGAAAGTGTTACTTAGAAAGAATTTAAAGAATGTGTGAAAACAAATAGGGGCAGAATTTACTTCAAATTTGTATGTTTTAATTGGTGCTGTCTAGAATTGAGAGGCATTTTGAGATATTTTATAGCAGTACAGAAACTTTTTGGCATTTATTGCATTTTATTTGACAGGAGTGGAGTGACACATGGCTAACCATTCCATGAGGATTTCTTTGGGTTGCTGTTTAAGACATCATTCATACTTCATTCAACAATAATTCCTCTGACTAACGCAATTGTTGTCTAATTCATCTCAGTAGCTGGTCCTACTGGTCTTCCTGTTAAATATTTCCTAAGTATATTTTTTATAAATATTTCTTTCCCTAATTCTTTGCCATAAAATATTACTTTGCAAAAAGTATAATCAGACCAAATATTTATAGCTTCTTTGTGTTTTCCTAGGATTCATTTTGGTTTATTATAGAGTAGAAGAAATATTTCATAATTTCAGCTGTTCCGCAGGAGAAAGATAAGGCTTTCTGCTCCCGTAAAGATTTACAGCCTCGGAAACCCTGTACAAGGTCGCTATGGGTCGGAATCAACTAAACGGCACATAACAACAACAACAATTTATTCTTATGTAATAAAAAAACAAAAACTATTTTGGTTACTAAGAAGTGGATACTGGGAAGTAGGAGAACAAGTAGGAGGTTATTTTACAGATATATTTGATAAAGGGATAATTGTTATTGTAGTTAAGTGTCATTGAATCATTACCAACTCACAGCAACCCTACCCACAAACATTGCCCAGTCCTGGGCCAACCTCACAATTGTTACCAAGCTTCAGCCTATTGATTCTGCCACTTTGCCAATCCATCTCACTGTTGGCCTTCCTCTTTTTCTCTGATCCCCTACCTTACCAAACATGATATCCTTCTCCACCAACTAGTCCCTCCTGACAATATGTCTGAAGTCTGAGAGATGAAGTTTGGCCATCCTGGCCTCCAAGGACCACTCTGGCTGCACTTCTTTCAACACAGATCTGTTGGTTCTTTTGGCAGTCCATGGTACTTTCAATATTCCCCTCCAATACCATAACTCAAATGCATCAATTCTTATATGGTCTTCCTTATTCACTGTCCAGCTTTTACATGCATATGAGAGTTATTGAAAATACCATGGCTTGGGTTAGGTGCACCTTAGTCCTCTGACTGACGTCTTTGCTCTTCAACACTTTAAAAAGGTCTTGTACAGCAGATTTGCCTAATGCAATATGTCATTTGATTTCTTGACTCCTACTTCCATGAGTGTTGATAGTTGGTCCAAGAAGAATGAAGTCCTTGACAACTTCAATCTTTTCTCCATTGATCAGAACGTTGTTTATTGGTCCAGTGGTGAGGATTTTTGTTTTCTTTACATTGAGATCCAATCCATACTGAAGGCTGTGCTCTTTGATCTTCATCAGTAAATGTTTTAAGTCCTCTTCACTTTCAGCAAGCAAGGTTGTATCATCTGCATATCGCAGGTTGTTAATGAGTCTTCCTCCAATCCTGATGACACGTTTTTCTTCATAGAACCCAGCTTCTTGGATTATTTGCTCAGCATACAGGTTGAATAAGTATGGTGAAAGAATACAACCCTATCGCACACGTTTAATTTTAAACCATTCAATATTCCCATGTTCTGTTCGAACAACTGCCTCTTAGTCCATGTACAGATTCCTCATGAGCACGATTAAGTGTTCTGGAATACTCATACTTCTCAATGTTGTCCATAGCTTGTCATGATCCACATAATCGAAAGCCTTTGGGTAGTCAATAAAGCACAGGTAAACATCTTTCTGATAGTCTCTGCTTTCATCCAAGATCCCTCAGACATCAGCAATGATATTTCTTGTTCCACGTCCTCTTCTGAATCCAGCTTGAACCTCTGGAAGTTCTCTGTCAATGCATGGTTGCAGTCGTTTCTATATTACTTTTAGTGAAACTTTACTCACGTGGGATGTCAAAGAGATTGTCCAAAGATTTCTGCATTCCGTTGGGTCACTTCTTTTTGGAATGGGCACAAACATGGATCTCTTCCAATCAGTAGGCCAATTTGAAATCTTTCAAATTTCTTGGCAGAGATGAGTGAGTACATCCAGTGCCGCCTCACTTTCTTGGAAGATTTCAGTTTTTATTCCATCAATTCCTGGTGTCTTGTTCTTTGTCAATCCCTTCAATGCACCTTGGACTTCTTCCTTCAGTATCATTGGCTCTTGATCATATACTACCTCTTGACATGGTTGAAAATCAACCATTTCTTTTTGGGATAAGTACACAGAGCTCTGGTAGCGTAGTAGTTAGGAGTCTGGCTGCTAACTTCAAGGTCAGTAGTTCAAAACTGCCAGCCATTCAGCAGGAGAAATGATGAATCTCCTGTAAAGATTTCCAGCCTTGAAAACCCTATGCAGGGTCACTGTGAGTCGGAACTGACTCCACAGCACACCACCATCACCACCACCATAATCCACTGGACCTCAAGGTGGATTTGAACCACAAGATTCACAGTTCAAACCTAGCAGTCACTCCTTGGAAACCTTTTGCAGTATTGCTGTGAGTGGAAACCGACTTGACTGCACATAACAATTTAACATGCTAATATTCCAGGAGCGTGGTGGCTTCATACAATTAGCCCTGGACTGTGAACCACAATGCTCGTGGTTCCAGCCCACGAGCTGCTCCACGAAGAGATGAGGCTTTCTGCTCTAATGAAGATTGAAAACCTCAGAAATCCTACACAGGGTCACTATGAGTTGAAATTGATGTGACTACACTTAACAGCAACAACATACCTCATTTGGTTATTTAGGATATATATTGGCAACAAGATCTATATAAATAGATAATTGCTAAACTCTGAGAGAAAAATATGCCTCCAGTAAGAAGTATTTTGATAATAACTCTGTAAATGTATTTCTCACATTCTAATAATCTAATGTCACATGTGGTGAATATACCAGATTGACTTACTCAACATTTATTCCATCCTCCTTAATGTGCTTTCTGTGTGGCCAAGACTGGAAAGCTTAGAAGTACATTTCTTAAACTCCTTTAGAGCAGAGTTCCAGGCGTAATTTAAGTTTATTCATTCAGATACACTCATGAGAGGTTTTAAATTTAGAGCAAAGTGAGGAAAGTGGGAGATATGACAGAAGTCAGGCATTTTCATAGGGCATGGTGTGGCTTAGGAGCTTCCAGATCTGTGGAGAAGAGTTAGGGTGGACTCTTCTTGAATGTCTAGCTTCAACTAGTAATTTCAAGTAGCAGCACAGGTAGCAGCTTCCTTGGTGAACTAATTTTGCAGTCATTTACCAAGAATCATTCTTGGAGGCTGAGCTTAGAGAAGCTCCTCTAGGCTGAGCAGGATTTCATCAGCATCATATCTTGGTATGGCATTTCATCTCATTGGCTTACAATAGCCACATTGGCTTCTGTTATCTGTAATTGCACTTGGGCTGATCCACAGATACTAAACTATTTCATTTTCCTCTAACTTGTTCCCTTTCCACAACATTCCTCTTTGATTTTCTATTTTAATTAGCACTAGCATTAAACTAGCAATAAAGGAACTCCGGTAGTGTGGTGGTTACGAGTCAGGCTGCTAACCTCAAAGTCAGCAGTTCGGAACTACCAACTGTCTGTGGGAGAAAGATGAGGGTTTACAGTCTTGGAAACCCTAGACAGGATCACTATGAGTTGGAACTGACTCCATGGCACAAAACCACCACCAGCAGCTTTAATCAATACCCAAAGCAGAAACTGTGCAGCCACTGAAAACTCTAAGAAACACAGTTTTATTCTGAAACATGGGGTTGCCATGTGTCAGTATCAATTCCATGACAACTGAAGTGAATTGAAGGACAAAATTAACAAAAAATAATATATATATTTTTTTATATTTAGCACAGAGAAACAATTAATTCAAACTTAATCCAGGAGATTCAAAGATGAAGTTGGCATAAGGATAATTTCACTCCATCTCATTTTCCTTGGGACTATATCTAGGATCAAGGGTCATTCCTTGTATACTTGTAAACTGGCAATATTTACTTTGAATTAATTGATACTTCCAAATTCTATAAGCACAAATGCTTTATTAAGACTGAAAAGTCTATTCTGATCCTCTTATAAAATTCTACAGGTGCTTTAAAAACAAAGGTTGAGCATTTAGCAAAAGAGAGAAACTGTATTATTATTATTATTATTATTAGATATAAGATGTTTTCCAATTTTAGATGTCTTTTGCAGCAGATTTGCCCAATGCAATGCATAGTTTGATTTCTTGAGTGCTGCTTCCAAGGGCATTGATTGTGGACCCAAGTAAAATGAAATCCTTGACAGCATCAATCTTGTCTCTATTTATCAATATGTTGCTTACTGGTCTAGATTTGGGGATTTTTGTTTTGTTTATGTTGAGATATAATCCATATTGATCTTAGTTAATAGATGTTTCTATTTCTCTTCACTTTCAGCATGCAAGGTTGTATCAACTACATGTTGCAGGTTGTCATAAGTTTTCCTTCAATCTTCATACTGTATTCTTCATATACCCCACCATTTCAAATTATTGGCTGAGCATACAGATTGAATAAGGCTGAGGTAAAAAATATACAACCCTCAGCATGCCTCTTCTGGTTTGAAACCACACAGCATCCCCTTGTTCTGTTCCCTCTTGGTCTATGTATACATTCTGCAGAAGCACAATAAATATTCTAGAGTTCCCATTTTTCATAATGTTATCTGTAATTTGTTAACATCCACACAATTGAATGCCTTTGCATAGTGAAGAAAACACAGATAAATATCTTTCTGGTATTCTTTGCTTTTATTTAATTATTTGTTGACATTTTGTTGTATTTTGAGTGAAAGTTTATAGAGCAAATTAGTTTTCCCTTCAAGAATTTGTGCACATTTGCTTTTTTTGGCAGTGATTGCAATCCCCATAATGTACCAGCATTCTCCTCACTTCCTGTGTTTCCTATTTCCATTCAGCCTTCTTTTCTGTCCCTTCCTGTCTTTTAAGGTTGGAGTATGGGAAAATGTTGCCCTTTTGGTCTTATGTGGTTGATTGTTCTAAGGTGTGGTTCCTCCCTGGTGTTAGTTGTTCATCTATAGGTCTATTTGTTGTTTAACTAAAAACCGATTCAGGAAAGTGAATTCAGATTGAGGTTTGCCTGGTCCATTAGTCCTTTGAATTAATTGTTTTCATGTGAAGTTAGCCTAGGATTGGGCAGTGTTTCATTCTGCTGTGCATAATGTTGCTATGAGTTGGTATTGATTCAATGGCACCTAACAACAACAACAACAACAACAACATGTATCTTTGATTCTTTTTTTTCTCTGTTGTTTGCTCCAGATGGGGAGGGACTAATAGTTGTATTTAGATGGCTGCTCATGAGCTTTTAACACTCAAGTCCCTACCTACCAAAGTTATTGTTAAATAAGCCGGTATAGGGTTTCCAAGGTTTTAAATCTTAGAGGAAGCAGAGAGCCTCATCTTTTTCCTGAAAAGTGGCAGGCAGGCTGTAACCACAGACCTTGTGGTTCATTGTTGTTGTTGTTGTTAAGTGCCGTCGAGTCGGTTCCGACCCATAGCGACCCTGTACAGGGTTTCCGAGGGATATGGAGTCACCATGTTCCACTTACCAAAGTAGGATGTAAAACATTGTCTTTGTGGATTGAGTTAAATCGATTAGCATAGGTGTTCCCTGAAACTATGGTCCTAAGTCCCCTGGCCCAGTGACTCATTCCCTCAATATGTTTGGCTAAGACTAAGATGTTGTCATAGCTTTGCTTCATGTATGCACTACTATAAACATAAATACATGTGTAGAAATATCCTCTGACAAATATCTATATATTTATGGGCATAGTATCATTCACTTATATTTGTGTGTGTGCGTGTTCTGTCTTGTATTTCTGTTTTTGTTTTATTTTTTTAAAGTTTTTATTGTGAGGTTTACATGAGAGAACATCATCCTATCATATTTCGTTTCATTGCAATGATTACAGTCCCCTCCATGCATCATCAAATAACCCCAAAGGGTACACTACACAGGTCCACTCATTCCCCACCCAGCCATCAGCACAAAGTCCTACACCCTTCCTGAGTCCAGTGTCCCCAACCACTCCATATGTCCACGTCATCATCTCCATCTCTATCCCTGGCGTCATTTTCTCTCTGGGCAGGGTCCCACTCTCTGTTCTTCTCCCTTGATGGTCCCAGGGACCTCCGCTCCTGGGCTGCAAAATCTATCACTCTCCTCCTTTTGTCAAAAAACATCTACCACTATATTTCCTAACCTCACAGTCAGTCCTGATGGCAATTATTCACTATTGTATCTCAAGAGTCTTATCCCCATTTCCTTTTGCCAGCCCAGTCCCAATGGATTGGAAATCATTCAGTGGTGATTCTATCTTCCCCCAACCTGTCTGGAACTAAGCTCCCTCTTGAAAGCTTGTAAACCAGTCACTTTTTGCCTTTATAGCCCCCCTCCCCATTTTGGGTAGCCAATGTCTATGTTGCCCATCCCTGTCAACCCTGTGTACCGAGGGGATGGGATTGATTCTCGCTGTAAAGATTTGTTCCCCCTTTTAAGCTACTACATCCATAAGTATAGGTAAAGCTCATCAAATTGTAGCAGGTTACTCTTTTTTTTTCCCCCTTTCATTCTACTTCTAGTTGAGTTCTGATCATCCAGCCATTGAAGCCAGGTCAAGTGGGTACTATCTGCAAGTATGGTTATTCTTGTGCAGCTCTCCTCATTTTATATCAGCTGGACGCTTCACTCTCCACTAAAGTCCTCTGTGGCCATGTCACTGCCTCTGGGTCCGGGAGTCTGGGCCTTGCCATACTGCTGGTTATCCAGGTCTTCACCTGGGTTCACAAGGGGTCTATTGAATGTGGTTGGGCTTAGCTCGCAACCTCACTGTTGTTTTTTCCCGATCTTCCCCTTAATGGTGACCAACATGGTCACCAACCAGACCACATGCCTGCTCGAGTATTCCCCTTGAGTCTCAGTCTTGGAAGGGGGATTGCTCTAAGAGGCCCTGACCACTTGCCTTTATGACTCCCGGGTGAACAGCTTACTTGTTCTTATAGTAATCAATCAAACTGCAGTTATTGTTTCGGATTTTTCCTTGTCAGTCTTTCATTCACAAGGTATCTTCTGTTCTTCTAGCTGCTCCAGGCTTGTCTACTCATCCTTTCCAGTGGAAATTTCCTACCTCAGTAGGTTCTGGATTCCACCTATGGTCTTGTGCAATGTGAAGGCTCCACAGGAAGCCTCTTTCATAGGGCAACTTCTAACCCCCTTTAAGATATTCTAATCAATTATAGGCTGAAGACTGACTTACAAGCTTTCTATTGTGATGTTTCCGGCTATTCCTTTCTCCCCACCTCAAGTGTCTATTTCACAATGGTAGACAAGGGAAACCAAGATTCAAAAGACATCCAAGCATCTTAACACTATTCCTCTCTTTTACCCCTTTAAACCATGCCTCAATCCCTGTATCCCGGAGCCCTGTTGTTCCAAGGTTGTGCATACATCGTTATTTACCTCTGTCCCACTTAGCCCATGCGAACCTGCCTAACTGTTCTCCCATCCATCTTGTTCTTCCATTCCCCTCCCACTTCCTGTGTATTGACCCCCCCCACTACCACCCCCACCCCCAAGCTATCCTGTGTCTGTTCCTTATCCTATGGTCTATCTTCCCCTCCCTCCCCTCATCTCATCCCATACATCCTGGTGATCAGCAAATATATATATCTACATATCTACATACATATATATATATAATTGTTTTGCCCTTTTAGTGTGGGTTCTTTTTCTTAGTCTTTTACAATAATGGTCCTATGTAGTATTTCTCCTTTTGTGACTGACTAATTTCATTCAGCATAATGTCCTCAAAGTTCATCCATGCTATGTGGTGGCTTGCAGCTTCCTTATTGTTCTTCAAGGCAGCATAGTATTCCATTGTGTGCATGTACCAACATTTGTTTATCCATTCTTCAATTGATGGGTATCTAGACTGTCTCCATCTTTTTGCTATTGTAAATAGTGCTGCTATGAACATTGATGTGCATATATTTACTCGTGTTATGGCTCGTATTTCTTGTGGGTAAATACTAAGTAGAGGAATTGCTGGGTCATAAGGTATTTCTATTTCCAACCTTCTGAGGAAGCGCCATATTGCTTTCCAGAGAGGTTGGACCATTTTGCAGTCCCACCAGCAATGCAGGAGCATCCCAGTCGCTCCATATTGTTGCCAGCACTTACTGTACTCTACTATTTTGATCTTTCCTGTTATTGATGGTGTGAGATGATATCTCATTGTTGTTTTGATTTGCATCTCTCTAACGTCTAGTGATCGTGAACATTTCTTCATATGGTTGTTGGCTGCCCGGATCTCTTCCTCTGTGAAGTGTCTGTTCATGTCCTGTTCCCATTTTTTAATTGAGTTATTTGTCTTTTTCTTGTAGAGGTGTTGTAGTTTCCTATAGATTTTAGAAATGAGTCCCTTGTCTGATGTGTCATTGTAAAAGATTTTTTTCCCATTCTGTGCGTTCCCGTTTCACTCTTTTGGTGAAGTCTTTTGACACACATAAGTTTTAAATTTTCAGTATGTTTCAATCATCTGTTTTGCCTACTTTTGTTTGTGTAATTTTCAAAATGTTTGATAGTCTGTGTATTCCCTGTATTAGAGCCCTCACATTTGTCCCTATTTTTTCATTGATGACTTTCATAATTTTGGGGTTCACATTTAGGTCTTTAATCTATGCTGAATTGGTTTTTGTATAGAGTGTGAAGTAAAGGTCTTGATTCAATTTTTTTGCATATCACTTTCCAGTTCTTCCAGCACCATCTGTTAAAGAGATTATCTCCTCCCCATGCAATATACCTAGGCACTTTGTCAAAAATCAGTTGGCTGATTGTGGATGGGTTAATTTCTGCATTCTCAATTCTGTTCCATTGATCAAGGTTTCTTTCATTATACCAGTACCAAGCTGTTTTGACCACTGTAGCTGTATAGTAGATTTTGAAATCGGAGAGTGGCCAACCTTATTCTTCTTCTTGAGCAGTGCTTTGCTTATCCTGGGTCTCCTTCTTTTCCATATAAAGTTTGTAATTGTCTTTTCCATCTCTTTGGAGAATGTCGTTGGAATCTGGATTGAGATTGCATTATCTGTGTAAATAGCATTAGGTAGTATTGACATTTTAAGCTGTTTTTAAGTTGTTCCTCTTCATGTTATTCAGCATGAATCTTAGCCTCTCTTCAGATTTTTTATCCTTTTTCCTGCTTGCTCTGCTATCTTAGTAGTATGAGAGATTTGTCTTTCAGCTTGCTAGTTCTGGCTTCCATCTCTTCTTCTCTGCTCCTTTCAGTGAAAAGACTGGTTCTTTGACTTAAACAGTTAATGCCTAATATTCAGGTGATAAGCAATTAACTTTTTTTTTTAATGCCAATTTAATTCCATCCATATGTTGTTGTTGTTTTGGGCCAACTTTTCAGCTATCCAGGATGCTTTGAAAATTGTTGTTTAAGCCCCATCGAGTTGGATCTGACTCAGGGTTTTTGAGGAGTGACTGGTGGGTTTCAACCACCATCCTCAAGGTTCAAGTTGACCTTGTGGTCCAGTGCTTTATCCTACATTGCCACACCAGGAAAAAAGATATCCTTTAAATATAAGGAACTAATTTTAGCACTACTCTGGCTCCAATTTAGTCTCTGATTCAGTATAGCAGGTAGTTATTGTTGTGTGCCATCGAGTGAGTTCTGACTCATAGCAACCCCTTATAGGTTTCAAAGAGCAGCTGGTGAGTTTGAACTGCTCACCTTGTGGCTAGCAGTCTAGTGCTTACCCTATAGTGCCAGTACTGATACATTATTAATTAAAGTCCATACTTTATTGTCCAGATTTCCTTATTTTGCACCTGGGGAGTGTAGTGGCTCTATACAATAAGTACTGGACTTCCAATCATAAAGTCCTAGGTTCTAGCCCACCAGTTGCTCTGTGGGAATAAGATGAGACTCTCTGTTCCTGGGAAGATTTAAAACCTTAAAAACTTTATACAGGGTCACTATATACGTACATGAACTCCTTGGTATGGTGCTGTAGGATAAGTACTGGACTGCGAACCACAAGGTCAGCAGTTCAAACCCACCACTTTCTCCTCAGAAACTCTATACAGGGTCACCATGAGATGGAACTGACTTGATGGTACATAACAACAACAAACATTTTAACTACTTTCCTTTTTCTGTCCCAGGATCTGATCCAAGAGCCCACATACTTTTAATGGTCTCATTTCCTTCAACTCTTTTTGGCTGTAATAGTTTTCCAGATTTTCCTTATTCTGTTGACTTTGACAGTTTCGAAGAGTGTTAGGTATTTTGTAGAGTCCCTGGAGGTGCAAACAGTGAAGTACTAGGCTTGTTGTTAAGTGTCGCCTAGTCAGTTATGACTCATAGCCACCCTGTATAAGGTTTTAGAGGAGCAGCTGATGGGTTTCAATTGCTGACCTTATGGCTCTCAAGTCAGTGTTGACCTTACAGCTTGTAACTAAAAAGTTCAAACCTACCCACAAGCTCCTGGGAAGAAAAGACTGGTGACTTGTAGCACTGTAACACTGAGAGTCACCAAGAGGCTGAATTGACTTAAAAAAAAAAAATAGGTATAGTATTATTGTTGTTTAATGCCATAGAGTCTGCTCCAACTCATAGCCACATGGCTTCAGAGGAGCAACTGGTCAATTTAAACTGCTGACTTTGTGGTTCAAATTGACCTTGTGATCTAGTGCATTGTTGTTTGAATGTGCTATTGTTGTTAAGTGCCATCCAGTTGGTTCCAACTCATAGTCACTCTGTAAAGAGTTTCTGAGGAGCAGCTAGTGAGTTTGAACCACTGATCTCACATTTTTTTTGTATGCTTATTGGCTACATGTATATCTTTTTTGGTGAGGTGCCTATTAAGCTTTTTTAAAAGTTTAAATATTGAGCGTTTGTTTGCTAAAAAAAATTTAAGCACCTTGTGTGCTTTCTATTCAATTTTTTATCAAATAGGTGTTTTGCAAATATTTCCTGCCAGTTTGTGGCTTGTCTTTTTACCTTGTTAACATTGTCTTTCTCAGAGCAGAAGGTTTTAATTAAAAAGAAAAACAAAACAACATCTTATCCATTTTTTTCCCCTTATCATAGATTTTGCTTTTATGTTTATACCTAAAAACTTACCACCAAATTCAAGGTCACCTATATATTCTTCTAAATGTTTTCTAGCTTTGCATTTTACATTTAAGTCTGCGATCCATTTTGAGTTAATTCTTGTGACAGGTGTAAGACATGTGTCAAGATTCATAGTTTTGTATATGGACATTTCATTGTTCTTGAACCAATCATTGCAAAGACGAATGGCTGTCAGAGATCTGTTTACTATATTTGTGTGAGTCTGTTTCTAGGCACTACTCTGTTGCACTGATTTGTTTATTCTTTCACCATTGTCATGTTTCCACAATTACTATGGCTTTATAATTGTGGTTATTGTTAAATGCCGTTCAGTTTGTTCCAACCCATAACAACCCTGTATAGAGTTCCTGAGGAATGGTTGGTGTGTTTGAACAGCCAACCTTGCAGTTCAAATCAACATTGGAGTTGAACACTTATCCTACAGTGCCATACCAGGACTCCATGACTTTATAGTAAGGCTTGAAAATCAGGTGTGTGAGTCATCCACATTTGCTTTGCTTTTTCGGTACTATGCACCATTTATCTATATCTTTTAGAATAAGTTTGTTGATATCTACAACATTGTTTTTGTTTGTTGCCGTCTAGTTGATTCTGACTCATGGCAACTAGCTTTCTACAATTTTGATTGGGATTCTATTAAAATTATAGATCAAGTCAGAAAAAACAGACATCTTAAAATATTGGCTTTTCCAATCCATGAACACAGAATATCTGTTTATGTTTGTAGATAATTTTTGGTTTCTTTGATTGGAGTTTTGTAGGGTTTTTTGCATTTAGATTCAGTACATATTTTGATAGATTTATACCAAAGTATGGAGTCCTATTATGATATTGTAGGATAAGCACTGGACTACTAAACACAAGATTGGTTGTTCAAACCCATCAGCCACACCTCAGAAATCCCATGCAGTGTCACCATGAGTTGGAACATCCTCTGTGGCATTTAACAATAACAACAACAACATACCTAAGGAAGGAGTCCTGGTGTAGTGATGTAGGATAAGCACTGGACTTCTAACCATAAGGTCTGTAGTTCAAACCCAACAGCTAATTCTTGGAAATCCTATATAGGGTCACTATGAGTTGGAACCAACTTCACAGTACTTAACAAGAAAAACACATCTAAGTATTTCATGTTTTTGGTGTTCTTTTAAATGCCATTGCTCTCTTTAAATTTCAAATTCCAATTGCTCAGTACTAGTATATAGAAAACATTTATCTTGTATATTACTCTTGTATCCTATGATCTTGCTATATGTGCTTATTTATTGCAGAATATGCAGTAAATTCTGCAGATATGGCGCTGTTGGATAAGCACCAAAAGGTCAGTGATTCAAACCCTAAACAGGGTCACAATGAATCAGAATCAGCTTGCTGGCACACAATAACAACATGTGTGTGAGTGTGTGAGGGAGAGAGAGAGAGAGAAAGAAAGAGAGTGAGAGAGATTTTTTTAGGCAAATGAAGACAGTTTAGTCTCTTCCCAATCTGTATATTTAGCTATTACTTGCAGCATGATGTTGAATACAAGTGAAGAGAGGACATTTTTATTTTGTTTTTAATCTTAAGGAGAAGTGATCTAATTTCTTACCATTAAGTATGACGTTAACTGTGGTCTTTGCAGATTTCCTTTATTAAGATGAGGACATTCCCCTTTATTCTAGCTTGAGTTTTGTTTTTTTTTTTAATCATAAATGGATGTTGGATTTTTTCAAGTGCATTTTCTGCATCTATTGATACTATCATATGATTATTATTCTTTAGCATGTTGTTGCAATGGATTGCATTTATTGATTTTTGAATCTGGAAAAAAACTTGCATACCTGGAATAAATCTTACTTAGTCATGGTGGATGATTCTTTCTATGCAGTGTTGGATTTGATTTGTTACCATTTTGTTGATGATTTTTGCGTCTATATTTATGAAAGATATTGGTCTGTAATTTTCCTTTCTTGTCATGTCTTCGTCTGGATTTTGAATTAGAGTGATGCTGGCCTCCCTTAATGAATTGCTTCAATTTTGCGGAAGAGATTATGGAGAATTGGTATCACTTCTTCCTTACATGTTTGGTACAAGTTGCTAGTGCAATCATCTGGGCCTGAGGCTTTTCTTCTTTGGAAGGTTATTTTAAATTTAATTTCTTTAATAAATCTGTTGTTGGGAACCATCAAGTTGATTCCAACACATAGTAACCCAGGTGACAGTAGAATTGTCCAGTAGGGTGTTTGGGGGGCTGTAATTTTTATGGGAGCAGATTGCCAGCTCTTTCTCCTCTGGAGACTCTGGTTAGGTTTCAGCCACAAACCTTTTGGTTAGCAGCAGAGTGCTTAACCATTGTTAATCACCAAGGCTCATTTTAATAGCTACGTTGTTGTTGTTGTTAAGTGCTGTTGAGTCAGTCTATTCAAATGATGTATTTCTTCTTGTGTAAGGTTTGATCATTTGTGTCTTTCAAGAAGTTTTTCTTTTCCTCTCAATTATCAAATGTATAGGCATAAAGTTGTTTATTGTTGTTGTTAAGCTGGTTCCTACTCAACCTGTATAGGGCTTCCAAGGAGTGGTTAGTGGGTTTGAACTGCCAACCTTGCAGTTAGCAGTCCAATGCTTATCCTATAGCACCACAATAGGACTTTAGAGTTGTTTATAGTGTCTTTTATTACCATTTTAATGAAATGGAATCAATAGTGACTATCCCTGATATTCTGATATTGGTAGTTTGTGTCTTTTCTTTGAATTTTTTGTTAGCCTGACTAAAGGTTTATTAATCTTATTAATCTTTCCATTTTAAAAAAACAAACAGCTTTTGGTTTGTTAATTTTCTCCATTGATTTTGTAATTTTAATTTCATTGATTCCTGCTCTAATTTTTTATTATTTTTCCCTTTGGATTCTTAGTCTGAAATTGTCCTTCTCTCTAGAATTCTAAGGTGAAGCATAATTTGTTAATTTCAGATTTTTCTTCTCCTCTGATATATACATTTATTAGGAAGTTAGACTAAAGGTTAATCAGAAGGAGACTTAGTAATGCAGAGTGTTAAACATTGAGCTCCTGAGGACAAGGTTGGTGGTTCAAACCCACAAGTCACTTCTAGGGAGAAAGATGAGGCTGTTTGCTTCTATAAAGATTTACAGTCTTAGAAACCCTAAGGAGCAGTTCTGTGTTATCCTATAGGGTCACTATAAGTCTGAATCAACTCAGTGGCAGTGGTTATTCATTTGTTTTTCTAAGATTACCCATGGGTAAAGAGACCTGGTATAGCACTGTAGGATAAGCACTGAACTGCTAACAACAAGATCAGTGGTCCAAACCCACCAGCTGCTCCTCAGAAATCCAATATAGGGTTGTTATAAGTCAGAACTGACTCGATGGCACTTACTAAAAGAGAAGAAAGTTAATATTATCTAAATTTAGAGACAAATTTAAATAATTTATTCACTAATAAATTCAGGTCTGAATGAATAAAATGTTTCTAATTATGTTACGAATCGGGCTGCTAACGTCAAGGTCAGCAGTTTGAAGCTATCAGCTGTTCCACTGGAGAAAGATGAGGCTTTCTGCTCCTATAAAGATTTGAATCCTGGGAAACCCTGTGCAGGGTTGCTATGAGTTGGAACTGACTCCACAGTACTTAACAACAACAACAATCATGTTTTAGAATAGGTGGCCAGCTTTTATTTTTTTTTCTTCTGAGTGAGAATAAAAATCTAGTCAATGTTTTAGTCAAACAATTGAAAAACAATGTTGTTGTTGTTATTAGGGGTCACTGAGTCAGTAACGCCTCATAGCAAGCCTATGCACAACAGAAGGAAATACTGCTCAGTCCTGGGCCAACCTCACAATCATTGCTATGCCTGAGCCCATTACCGCTGCCACTGTGCCAATCCCTCTTCTTGGCTGTCTTCCTCTTTATCTCCAACGCTTCACTTTACCAAACATTCTATCTCTCTCCAGAGACTGGTGCCTACTGACAACATGTCAGAAGTATAAGAGATGAAGCCTGGTCATCCTGGCTTCCAAGTAGCACTCTGGCTGTACTTTTTCCAACACAGTCCTATTTGTTGTTTTGGTCCATGGTGCTTTCAACATTTTCATTCAACATCAGAACTCAAATGCATGAATTCTTCTACAGTCTTCCTTATTCATAGTCCAACTTTTATATGTACATGAAGTTATTGAAAATATCATTGATTGGGTCAGGCGCACCTTAGTTCTCAAACTGACATCTTTGCTCTTCAATACTTTAAAGAGGTCTTGTGCAGGAGACTTGCCTAATGAAATATGTCGTTTGATTTCTTGACTGTTGCTTCCATGAGTGTTGATGACTGATCCGAGCAAAATGAAGTCTTGAACAACTTCATCTTTTCTTCATTGATAAGAATGTTGTTTATTGGTCCAGTGGTGAGGATTTTTGTTTTCTTTTCATTGAGGTGCAACCCAAACAAAGGCTATGGGCTTTGATCTTCATCTGTAAATATTTTAAGTCCTCTCCACTTTCAGCTGCAAGGTTGTATCATCTGCATATCACAGGCTGTCAATGAGTCATCCTCGAATCCTGATGTCATGTTTTTCTTCCTATAAGTCAGCTGCTTCAATTATTTGCTCAAGGAACAAATAATTGTGGTGAAATAAGTATGGTGAAAAAATACAACCCTGGCACACACCTTTCCTAATTTTAAACCATTTGGTGTTCTCTTGTTCCGTTAGAATAACTGCCTTTTGTTCTATGTACAGGTTCCTCATGAGCACAATTAGGTGTTCTGGAATACTCATTCTTTGCAATGTTGTCTATAGCTTGTCATGATCCGCACAGCACAGGTAAACATCTTTCTCGTATTCTCTGCTTTCAGCCAAGATCTATCTGATGCCAGCAATGATATCTCTAGTTCCACATCCTCTTCTGAATCCAACTTGAACCTCTGGCAGTTCTCTGTCAATGTATGCTTGCAGCCATTTATGTGTATCTTTATCTTTAGTGAAATTTACTCGCATGGGATATCAATATTGTCCAATGATTTCCACATTCTGTTTAGTCAACTTTCTTTGGAATGGGCACAAATATGGGATTTCTTCTTGTCAGTTGGCTAGGTAGTTGCCTTCCAAATTTCTTGGCTTAGATGAGTGAGTGGCTTCAGTGCCACATCACTTTGTTAAAAGATTTCAATTTGTATTCTATCAATTCCTGGTGACTTGTTCCTTGCCAATGTCTTCAATGTACCTTAGACATCTTCCTTCCATATCATTGGCTTCTGATCATATGCTACCTCTTGAAATGATTGAACATTGACCATGTCTTTTTGGTACAGTAACTCTGTGTATTCCTCCCATCTTCTTTGATGCTTTCTGCATCATTCAATATTCTGCCCAACGAATCCTTCGGTATTTCCAGTTGAGGCCTGAATTTTTTCTTCAGGTCCCTCATCTTGAGAAATGCTGAGAATGTTCTTTCCTTTTGGTTTTTTTAACTCAAAGTCTTTGCACATTTGGTTTGTCTTTTTGAGCTGCTCTTTGAAAATTTCTGTTCAGCTTTTGTACCTCCTTACTTCTTCCATTTGTTTTAGCATCTTTATGCTGGAGAGCAAGTTTCAGAGTCTCTTCTGACATCCATTTTGATTTTTTCCTTCTTTTTTTGTCCTCTTAAGGAGCTCTGGTAGTGTAGTGGTTACAAATTGGGCTGTGAACCGCAAGGTCAGCAGTTCGAAACTACCAGTGGTTCCACGGGAGAAAGATGAGGCTTTCTGCTCCCGTAAAGATTTATAGCCTCAGAATCCCTGTGCAGGGTCGCTATGAGTCGGAACCAACTCCACGGCACTTAACAACAGCAACAATGACGTTTTGCTTTCATCCTGTATGATGTTCTTGATGTCATCCCACAAGTCTTCAGGTCTTTAGAGTCGAATGCATCAAATCTATATTCTTCAGATCATCTCTAAGTTTAGGTGGAATATATTCAAGGTCATACGTTGTCTCTTATGGACTAGTTTTAATTTTCTTCAGCTTCAGTTTGAATTTGCATATGAGCAATTGATTGTTCCACAATCTGCCCCTGGCCTTGTTTTGGCTGGTGATATGGAGTCTTTACACCATCTCTTTCTTCAGATTTAATCAATTTGATTACTTTGTATTATATCTGGAGAGATCTATGTGTATAATCATCTTTTAGGTTGTTTAGGTATTTATAATGGAAAATCATTGGTCTTGCAATATTCTGTCATGTCTGTCTCCAGCATCATTTCTATCATCATGGCCATATCTTCCAACTACTGATCTTTCCTCTTTGTTTCCAATTTGCCAGTAATTATCAATACATCTTGATTGCATGTTTGATCAATTTCAGGCTGACAAAGTTCATAGAATTGTTGAATTTCTTCGTCACTGGCTTTAGTTATTGGTGTGTCAATTTAAATAATAGTGGTGTTAACTAGTCTTCCTTGTAGATGTGTTGATCCTATCGCAGACCGTGTTGCACTTCGAGACAGATCTTGATATATTCTTTTTTGATGATGAGTGCAACATTATTCCTATTCAATTTGTCATTCTCAGAATAATAAACCATGTGATTGTCGGATTCAAAATGGCCAATATGAGTCCATTTCATCTCACTAATGCCTAGCATATCATTGTTTATGCAATCCATTTCATTTTTGACAATTTCCAATTTTCTTAGATTCATGCTTAGTGCATTTCATGTTCCTATTATTGTTGGATGTTTACACTTGTTTCTTTTCATTTTGAGTTGTGCCCCATCAGCAAATGAATGTCCCAAAGTCTTCATACTCCATTCATGTCATCACAGTCAACTCTACCTTGAAGAGGCAGCTCTTCGCCAGCTGCATTTTGAGTGCCTTCCAACCTGAGGGGCTCTTCTGCCAGCACTATATAATATTTTGGTGCTCTTCATCATGTTTCAATATTTATTATTCTGGTATGAACAGTGTTCCACTCCTATTATAAGGTTTTCTGAGACTAAATATTCAGAAGTAGTCTGCCTTTCCTTCCAAGTCTCTGTTAGTCTGAAAGCTAATCTAAAGCCTGTCTACCATGGATGATCCTACTGGTATTTAAAATACCCATGACATCGCTTTTAGAATCACAGCAACACACAAGCCACCCCAGTAGACAAGCTGACAGATGAGTGGTAGAAGAGTCTAAGATACTTCAATAGTGAAGGAGTGGCATCATAGGATAAGCACTGGATATCGAGGTTGGTTTGAATTACAAGGTTTGAACACACATTACCAAAGGGAGACATAGAATAACACATTTTAATTTAAGTGTACTTAAGGATGAGCACTGGTAGCATACCAGGTTATGAATTGTGCTACAAACTGCAAGGTCAGCAGTTCAAATTTACCAGCCATTCTGAGGGAGAAAGAAAAGGCTTTCTGATCCTATAAAGATTTATAGCCCAATAAACCATATACAGGGTTGCTAGGAATTGGAACTGACTCAATGGCACACAACCATCACCACTTCCAAGACTCTATGATTAGAGACCATAAAGGACTTGGAATGAAAACCATGATTTCAGAATTTTTAACAGTAGCATAGGAATCAAAAAGAAAAGATAAGAACCAGGTTAGATTTCTAAAAGATTTGATAAAATATGAGATAACATACTGCAAAAGAGAAAAGGAATAACATTTTGATTATTTTCACAAAAGATATGGATGATAGACATAAGAGACCATGTAAGCCAATAATAAGATTTCCATAAGGAGAAAATGGAACAGATGGAGACATATGTTGGCCAGGGTTCTTTAGTAAAAACAACAGAATGTGCTCTGGCTAGTTGAAGAGGAGAAGGAATCTATTAAAATATATTTGGCAGAATCTCTTCAATATGATCAGCAAGCTAGCTTGTGAAGCCATGGGAATAGACACAATGTCCAAGGAAAACATGGGGGCTTCTCTAGTAAAAGCAAAACTGCCTTGACCACTTGACACTTTCACCATCTAGGACTGAGGACCTGAGATATTTCCTAAATACAAGATGCCTCCATAATTGAGCTTGCAAAGGGCATGCGCTCTCCATGGTATTCTTCCTTACCTTACTCACGTCCAAGAGTTGAGGACACATGTGCTTGTAGCTGCTCAACAGATCATGGTCCCACATCCTAATCAGAAGTGAGTCTTGGAATATGAGTGTTCTGGCTTTTTCCTTGGGATGATAGAAATTATAATGTGGAAAAATGACCAAAACATAAGACTGGTATTGATAAATGACATTTAAAGGTTACAAATAAAGAGTATCCTTTATCCTCTTCCGTAGCAGTTTTAGCATCAATTTATATGTTTCCCATGCTTAATATTTAATATTTAAGCATTTGTCATACATAAAACACCAATACACATCTACCTTGTAATATCAATGAAAATATGCTCAACTTCTTCCCAAAAAAGGACCATCTAAATATCAGTTGTTACTACAACTACCTTAAATTAGGATGTTTGGGCCATATTCATTTTTCCCTTAGTTCAGTCACAATGTTATCTTGGTTTGTTGTTGTTGTTAAGTACCGTGTTATATATAGCATATTACTTATAAATTTATTTACTATAAAACCAAAACAAGACAGTAGTGGGAGCACAATCTTAAGAAAAATAATTAACTTATTAGAAACAAGACACTGCTTGCATTTTCTAATAATTAGGAAAGAGGACAAAGATATTGGCTTAATTAAAATTTACCTTCCAGGTGTAAGGAATCCTGGTGCAGGATTGCAAGATAATGCAATAGACCTCAAGGTTGGTTTGAACCACAAGGTCAGCAGTTCAAACCAACCAGTTAGTCCTTGTAAACCCTAGAAAGGGTCACTATGAGTTGGAACCATCTCGACAGCACTTAACAATGATGACAGCAGCAACCAAGTGTAAAGAAGTCTGGTGTGATGTTGTCGGATAAGAACTAGAAGGGATGTTAACCACAAAGTCAGCAGTTCAAACCTACCAGTTACTCCTGGGAAACTCTATACAGAGTCAATGTGAGTCAGAACTGACTTGACAGCACTTAACAACAACCGGGTATAAAAGGAGCCCTGCTAGACTAGTGGATAATGAGCTGGGCCGCTAACCACAAGATCAGCAGTTTGAATCTACCAGTCGCTCTGCAGGAGAAAGATAAGGCTTTCTGCTCCTGCAAAGATTTACAGCCTCAGAAACCCTATGTGTGTGGAGTGCTGACAAGTCAGTTCCTACTCTTAGCAACTCTGTGTTGGATTTCTGAAGAGTGGCTGGTGAGTTTGAACTGCCCCTCTTTGACTCAAACTGATCTTGCAGTCTAGTGCATTATCCTGCAGCACCACACCACAGTGGCAATGATTTGAAACTGACTCTTGACCCACTACCTCCATTACCACCAGGTATAAAGGAGTCCTGACATGGCGATGTAGAATAAGCACTGAACTGCTAACCACAGGTTGATAGCTAAAGATGTTTAGGTTGTTGTTATTGTTAAGTGCCATCAAGTCAGTTCTGACTCATAGTTAACCTTATAGGGTTTCCAAGGCTATGAATCTTTGCAGGAACAAAAAGCCTCATCTATCTCCTGTAGATCAGCTAGTGGGCTCAAACCACTGACACTGTGGTTTATAGTTACGTGCTTATCTTAGTGTCGCCATACTCCCTTTTAAGCTACATGCCACTAAAATTACAAAACAACCTTTTTGTGATTCTCATCTTTTTCCTAATCTAATTGGGTGGCCATATGCCTTCCTTTTCAGACAACAGAATGAATCAAGAACATGAATGTAGTGCTGCCTGGGATTACATAAAAGCAAGTGACAGATTTTAAATATTCTACCATTGAGGTTATAGAATGTGCTTTATTATAATTTTAAAAAGAATACATTATCATTTTTAATTTAAAAGAGGAGTAATTGATTTCACAAGAATTTTTAATACTGTGATTTTGCCAGTATTATAAAACATTGTTTGCAAAACATTTATAGGAGATTTACAGGTCAAGATGATATATTTAAGAGAGATTTATATCCCTTGTTTCTTGAGGCTTCATTGAAATGGTAGTAAAGAAATAAAAATAGTACAAACAAGAGGAGTGAAATAATTGAGAAGTAGAGACCTGAGAACAGAAATAATTTCTATGAATTCTTAAAGTGAATATATGCAGGTTGTTGTTAGGTACCATTAAGTCAGTTCTGACTAGTAGCGTTCCTATGTAGGTAGAACAAAACACTTCTCAGTCCTGTGCCATTGGTACTCACAATTATTCCTGTGTCTGGTTCCACCATTGTACCTCAGGGTCTGTCCATTCTTCTTCACTAACCCTCAACTTTATCAAGCATGATTTCCTTCTCCAGGTACTGGTGCAAAGCACATGAGCTAAAGTCCTACCATCCTTGCTTCTAAGAAGCATTCTGTTTGCACTTTCCCCAAGACAGATTAGTTCATTCTTCTGTTAGTCTGTAGTATATTCAATATTCTTGACCAACATCATAATTTAAAGGTATCAATTCTATTTTTGTTTCATAGACAAAATAGTCAGATAGTAGATGTTTATCTATTGTCATATATGAAAAATGTGGGAAATTGAGATACTTGATAAGTGAGCATACAGCAGTTTCTACATGTACAATACAGTGACGTTGATGACATTCTTCCAGTTATGCAACCATTCTTCCCTCTTTTTCCTAATTGTTCCTCACCTGCGTAGTGGCTACAAATTGGGCGGCTAACCTCAAGTTTGGCAGTTTGAAACTACCAGCTGTTCCGCAGGAGAAAGATGAGACTTTCTGCTCCTGTAAAGATTTACAGCCTCAGAAACCCTGTACAGGGTTACTATGAGTTAGAACTGACTCCACAACACACCATAACAACAACATTCACATGAACTCACTGTTCCCTAAGAGTTCCCTATCTGCTCTCTCAAGTTGCTGTTGTGAGTTTCATCCCATATGGGTAGCTTTTTTTTTTTTTTTTTTAAAGCAGGCATTCTCTACTAAATAGATTCTTGTTTGGTTTGAAGAACACTTGAAGATGTATTTTTGGTTTAATGTTCAAGGTTCAAGGTTCAAAGAGGGTTTCAGGGCAACAGTTGCTGGGGCTCATTCAGTTTCAATTGATTCCAGGAGATTTTGGAACTGTGATCTGTATTTTTCCTCCTTTTGATAAGGACTTTTCTATAAAATCCCTAGTCAGAAAGTTCAGTAATGGTAGCTGGACACCAATAAATTCTAGTCTCATGGCACAGGGGACAATGGCTCATGGATCAATTTTGGTTTTATACGTATTTTATTTTTACATTTACAAGTAGCTTTTAATAGCATATTTTTAGATTGTTTTTAGTTTGTTGTTATTAAGTGCTGTCAAGTTGGTTTCAACCCATAGGAACCCTGTATGGGGTTTCCAAGTAGAGATGGTGAGCTTGAGCCACTGACCTTGTAGTTTAAACTGACTTTGCAGTCCAGTGCATTTGTCCACAGTGCCATACCAGAACTCATTAACATTGAGTCAATTCCTACTCATAGATACCCTATACAGGACTTCTGAGGAGCAGTTGGTGGGTTTGAACTACTCACCTTCTGGTTTGCAGTCCAGTGCTGATCTTACAGCATAGTTGCTGTAAAATAAAAATTCAGAAAACAAGAAAAGGTATCTGCAGTACAATTAAACAAACTATAAAGGGGAACAAACACACACAAAGAAAAACTGAAAGGAAATGGTCAGAGAGGGATAGAATATTCACATCAAGAGAATGGAGTGGGACACAGTGAAAAATACCAACTTAGAACTCAATATATTGGCCTATGAAGGCAATCTTTTTCCCTTGATTTAAATACTCACTTGTCCAATCTAGAAGACATAACAACTGGTAGGCAGTCAAGAGCAAACATATCTATGATATATTTGTATATCTGCTTTTTAAAATTAATCTTTTATGAGATATCATGGGCATCTTCAATAGATAATCTCAAATTTCTTTTCATCTCAAAGAATTTTTATGGTTTTCTACATTTTTTTATCTTCTAATGGACATTAGTCATTTATCAGTGGTTAACATTTTAAACTACCTTCCATAAATATTGTGATTTTCCACAATGCCACTTTCATCATTCCAATTAGAAGCAAAAAACAAACAAAAAAAACCCATAAGGGATATTCTGGCAGGCATGGTAGGTGAGAGATCCTGTTCTCAGGGCAGCAGTAGGAGCTTTTGTCTCCATTTCTAAATAGTAACAGTGTCATTTGCATCACACAAGCCCTTTTGTGCTTGCACTTTATTTCTGGCTTGCTACATGTCTGGAGATTCTGAGCTGTCTGATATACTTTAGCAAATTTCTTTCCGTATAATACTATCATAGTAGAATCTATTCTTTGCTACTAAGAACAATGAATGATACATTAATTGGTATCTACAGTAGTTGAAGGATCAGCACCAGACTGTGAACCTGAACCATAAGATCAGCAGTTCAAACCCATTACCTGCTCTTTGGAAATCATATACAGGGTCACCATGAGTTAGAATTGACTCAGTGGCACTTCACAACAATGAAGAGTAGCTGTACACACAAAAAAAACCCTTTTTTTTTAAAGAAATGAATGTGATATGAAGAAAGTAACTTTTGGTAAGCTAGAATTTGAGGCTAAGGCACCATCAAAATTTTCAGTTATCACTTGTAATGAAGAATCTACTGAGAGTAAACTTTGGAAGACTGACTGGCTACTGACAAAAAATATTATAAAGGGCAGAAGGAATTGAAGGGCTGGCAAAAGCAATAATTAAGGAATTAAAATAAATAAATTGAGACATATTAATCAAGGAATTAAAATAAATGAGACACGGGGAAACCTGGGCATAGAGGAATTCATTGTTTTTGCAGAGCAACAATGCATTATTTTTCTTTGGATGGCAAAGCCACAAAGATAATATTCTATGCGCAGGCCCCCAGTTATTATTTTTTTTTCCTTTTGAATCGTTTTCTGATTTATTCATGATTTTATTAGTATCCCTTTACTTTAGATTTTGACTCTCCTACACTTTAGTATATTTTTATTAAAAGTTA
>NW_006408577.1:1352320-1356742 GCF_000296735.1 Chrysochloris asiatica
AATCAGCCATGACTCTACCTTTGAAATAATCCATGACAGACTTGGGTTGTGAAAAGTTTGTTCAACATGTGTACCAAAACAACTCACAGAAGAGCATAAATAGAAGTGCAAATAAATTTGGACTGATATTTAAAGGAAGGTAAATATTCCTTTCAAGACATGGATTCATCACTCTGAGCCTAAGACTAAATGGCAGAGCATGAAATGGAAATATCCTCAATCACTGACCAAGAAAGAGTTCAAAAGTCAACCATCAGCTGGAAAATTGATGCTTACAGTTCTCTGGGTTTTTCAAGGTCCAGGATTGGAACACTATCAAGAAAAATGTTCAACAAACAACAGTGCTCATTACAATGACATGCTCACTAAATAGCTGAAGCCTAAACTTCCGATTAAATGCAGAGGACTGTTATCCAAGGGCATTGTGATCTTACATGACAATGCACATCCATATGCCTCTCTCTACATTGTTGACACTCTGCAGAAACTTTGTTTTGAGGTGTTAAATCATCCTCCCTGTAGTCCTGATCTTGTTCCTTTGGACTTTCACCTGTTTGGTTCCCTGAAAGCAGCCCTTTGAGGACAAATATTCCACTCTGATGAAGACATGAAGACAGTGGTGAATTCACAGCTCGTAGCTCAGCATAAAATATTTTTAAATAAGGAAATATGAAAACTTGTTAACAGATGGACACAGTATACTGAATAGCAAGGGAATTTTGTTGGAAAATGATGTGTTTATCTTTTATAAAAGTTGATTAAAATAAATCTGACAGTCAGTGTGCATAATTTTTTACTCACCCATATATATATATATATATATATATATATATATATATTGTTGTTGTTATGTGTTGTGGAGTCGGTTCTGACTTATAGCAACCCTGTACAGGGTTTCCAAGGCTGTAAATCTTTATGGGAGTAGAAAGCCTTATCTTTCTCCCCCAGAACAACTGGTAGTTTTGAACTGCTGTACATGGAAAAACACAAGCTTTGAAGCCAAACAGGCCAAACTTCATATTCAGGATCTACCACTAATTTCCTGTGTGAGTTTCAGGTAAGTTATTTACTCTTTCTGTGCCTGATTACAGATGGGTAACACTGAAACAATACTACTTAATTTGGTTGGATATTGTGTGCCTTAGAACCAAAAACATCCAAAATGACACATGCCGTGAGACTGACTGAGGCTTGTGCTCTCCTGGTCACTACATTCTGGTGGGGAAGATAGGAGAGGAAGGAGAGAACTGGTTTGTATGTAATTTCAGATCCTGAGAAGTGCTACAAAAACAGAACAGGGTATGAAAGGAAAGGTTAGATATGCCAGTGCAAGGAGGACATTCCGAGGTCCCATTTGAAATGAGATCTACAGGATGACAGGGACAGCTAGATGATCATCTGGGGAAAGTTTAAGTGCCATAGCCCTGTGTTCAAGAAACTAAAAGTTGGCTTTGGTGTCTGAAGTGAAGAGGGATTTACACACACACACATATATATGTGTGTATGTGTGTATTCATACATAACAAGAGCTTAGACTATGAGTTGGAATCTACTCAATAGTTCTGGGTTCTTTTTTCTATATATTTGTGTATCTATCTATCTATATATATATACACACACACACACATATATATACATATATATGTTTCATTGGTTTTATACCTCTAGAGAACCCAACATAAGCATCATACAACTCATACGGATAAGCCAGGATTTGATCCCGGCAGTCAGACTTCAAATCCAGCAGTGCACGAAATAGAAGAATATCCAGGATAAGAGCAGAAGAAAATGGAGCCAACATTAACAAAATATTAAACAAATGATTTGATGATTATGTACAAGGACAAGCCAAAAAAAAAATATATATATATATATATATGAAACAGAAATCTTTGTTAAGAGTATACAAGTATGAAGCTACTGTTTTTTATTTTGTAATTTAAGTTTTTATTGTGAATTATATGGGATTACATGGGAAAATATCAGCTTTATGTTCATCCTATCCTATTTTGTTTCAATTCCCTCCACACATCATCAAATAACCAAAGGGTACACTCCACAGGCCCGCCCCTACCCCTGGCTGTCAACACACAACCCCTCTCCCTCCCAGAGTCTATTGTCCCCAGCTGCTCCATCTGTCCAGATCATCATCTCTGTTTCCATCCCTGGCGTCACTGCCTCTCTGGGTAGGGTCACGCTCTCCGCTCTTCTCACTTCTCTGCTCCCGGGCTGCAAAATCAATCACTCCCCTCCTTTTGTCAAAAAACATCTGCCTCTACATTTCCGACCCTCACAATCAGTCCTGATGGCAGTTATTCACTATTGTACCACTAGAGTCTTACACTCATTTCCATTAGTCAGCCCAGTCCCAACACATTGGAAATCATTCAGTGGAGGTTCTACCAACCTCTGCCACATTTGGAACTAGTCTTCCTTTTGAAAGCTTGCAAGCCAGTCACTTCTTGCCTTTATAGCCCCCCTCCCCAACCCTGTGTACTGAGGGGTTGGAAGTGATCCTTGCTGTAAAGATATGTTCCCTTTTTGATCTACTATGTCCATAAGTATAGGTATATTTCATCAAATTGTAGTAGGTTACTTTTGTTGCCCCCCTCTTCTTTCTTCTTCTAGTTGACTTCTGATCATCCAGCCATTGAAGCCAGGTCAAGTGGATACTATCTGCAAGTATGGGTGTCCTTGTGCATCTCCCCTCACTTCATATCAGCTGGACACTTCACTCTCCACTCTAGTACTCTGTGGCCATGTCACTGCCTCTGGGCCCAGGAGTCCCTGGGTCTTGCCATACTGCTGGCCAACCAGGTCTCCACCTGGGTTCACAAGTGTCTATTGAATGTGGTCCGACTTAGATCCCAAGTTCATTGCTATTTTTCCCCATTCCCCTTATCCCGTGACCAATGTGGTCACCAGCCAGACTATCACCAGCCAGCTTGTCTATTCCCCTTGAGTCTTTAGTCTTCGATGGGAGTTTGCTCTGAGGGGACCCAACCACTTGCCTTGATGGCTTACGGGCGAACAGCTTACTTGTTCTTGTATTAATCAATCAGACTGCCATTATTGTTTCAGATTTTTCCTGCTGGTCTTTCTTCATGAAGTATCTTCTGTCCGTCTAGCCGCTCCAGGCTGGTCTACTAGTCCTTTCCAGTGAAAATTTCCCACCTCGGACAGTTCAGGATGGGGTTCTGATTTCCACCCATAGTTTTAAGCAATGCAAAAGCTACACAGGAGGTCTCTTTCACTGGGCAACTTCTAGCCTCCTTTAACGTATTCCAATCAGTTATTGGCTGAAGACAGGCTTACAAGCTTTCTATTGTAATATTTCTGGCTATTCCTCCCCCCCCCCAATTGTCTTTTTCACAATGACAGGCAAAATAAACCAAAATTCAAAAGACAGCCAAGCATCTTAACAGTATTTCCCTCTGTTACCCATTCAAACTATGCCTCAATCCCTGTATCCCAAAGCCCTATTTTTTCAAGGCTGTGCATGCATCATCATTTACCTCTGTCCCACTTAGCCTGTGCGAACTTGCCTAACTGTTCTCCCATCCACCTTGTTCTTCCATTCCCCTTCCCCTTACTGTGTATTGCCTGCCCACTCCCCCAGCACCCAAGCTTTCCAGCGTCTATTCCCTACACTGTGCTCTATCTTCCCCTCCCTCCCTCCCCTACTCTCATTCCGTACATCCCAGTGATCAGCATTTATACATATAGTTTTTGGGTTTTTTTCCCCTTTTTGGGTGAGTTCTTTTTTGTAGTGTTTTACAATAATGGTCTTATGCAATATTACTCCTTTTGTGACTGACTAATTTCACTCAGCATAATGTCCTCAAGGTTCATCCATGTTATGCAATGGCTTGCAGCTTCCTTGTTGTTCTTCAAGGTAGCATAGTATTCCATTGTGTGTATGTACCAAAGTTTGTTTAACCATTCTTCAATTGATGGGCACTTAGGCTGACTCCATCTTTTTGCTATTGTAAAAAGTGCTGCTATGAACATTGGTGTGCATATATCTACTTGTGTTATGACTTGTATTGTGGGTAAATATCAAATAGAGGAATTGCTGGAACATAAGGTATTTCTATTTCCAACCTTTTGAGGAAGAGTCATATTGCTTTCCAGAGAGGTTGGACAATTTGGCAATTCCACCAACAATGTAGGACGTTCTCAGTCTCTCTGTATCTTCACCAGCATTTATTGTCCTCTACTTTTTTTTATCTTTGCTATTATTGTTGGTGTCAGATGATATCTCATTGTTGATTTCATTTGCATCTCTCTGATGGCTAGTGATAGTGAACATTTCTTCATATGTTTGTTGGCTGCCTGGATTTCTTCTTTAGTGAAGTGTCTGTTCATGTCCTGTGCTCATTTTTTAATTGGGTTATTTGTCTTTTTCTTGTAGAGGTGTTG
>NW_006408577.1:1358415-1359580 GCF_000296735.1 Chrysochloris asiatica
TCTGTTGGCTAGGATTTTGTTGGGAATTTTTGCATCTATGTTCATGAGGGATATTGGTCTATAATTTTCTTTCTTAGTGATGTCCTTCCCTGGTTTTTACATGAGGGTTATGCTTGCTTGATAAAAAATATTAGGAAGTTTTCCATCTTATTCTATATTCTGGAATAATTTGAGTAGAATTGGTGACAGCTCTTACCTGAATGTTTGGCAGAACTCACCCGTAAAGCCATCTGGGCCTGAACTTCTTTTGGTTGGGAGTTTTTTGATGACCTGATCAATTTCTTTTTTTGTTATGGATCTGTTGAAGTTTGCAACTTCACTCTCTGTAAATTTAGGTAGGTCGTGTTTTTTTAAAAATGTATCCATCTCCTTTAAGTTTTAGAATTTGTTGTAGTACAACTCTTCACAATATTCTGTTATTATCCTTTCTATTTCATTTGGTTCCATTGTAACATCGCCCATGTGGTTTCTAATGCATCTTATTTGTGTCTTCTCCCTCTTTTCTTTTGTTAGTTTTGCCAGTGGTTTGTCAATTTTATTAATCCTTTCAAAGAACCAGCTTCTTTGTCCTGTTGATTCTTTCTATAGTTTTTCTATTTTCCATCTCATTTGTTTCTGTTTTTATCTTTATTATTTCTTTTCTTTTGGTGACTGTAAGTTCCCTCTGTTGGTCTGTTTCTAATTTTTGATGATGCTGTGTTAATGTGTGAATTTTGGTTCTCTCCTCTTTTTGGATGTGCACATTTATCTCAGTAAATTGTCCTCTCAGCACCGTTTCACCGTGTCCCAAAGATATTAGTATGTTGTGTTTTCATTCTTGTTTGTTTCTAAGAATTTTATGAATTTACATTTAATTTCTTCTTTTACCCAGTCGCTTTTCAGCAGGATGTTATTCAGTTTCCACATATTTGACTTTATTTCCATGATCTTCTTATTGTTGATCTAGTTTTATAGCATTGTGATCTGAAATGATGCTTTGTAGTATTTTGATGTTTATAAATTTATGGAAGCTTGCTTTGTGTTGTAACACATGGTCAATTCTGGAGAATGTTCCATGTGCACTGGAGAAGAATGTTTATTGTTCTGTTGTTGGGTTGAATGCTCTGTACACATCTATGAGGTCAAGTTGGTTGATTGTGTTGTTTAGTTCCTCTGTAACTTTGTC
>NW_006408577.1:1360080-1373059 GCF_000296735.1 Chrysochloris asiatica
CTTAAAGTTTATTTTATCAGAGATTAGTATTGCCACTCTGCTTGTTTATTGTTGCAGTTAGCTTGGTATAGTTTTTTCCATCCTTTAACTTTTAGCCTGTTTTTGTCTTAGTGTATAAGGTGTGTCTCTTGCAGACAGCATATTTAAGGATCTTGTTTTCTTATCCATTCTAACACTCTCTGTCTCTTCACTGGTGCATTGAATCCATTGACATTCAATGTAATTATCGATGGGTATGAATTAATTGCTGCCATTATGTTAATTTTTTGGTAGTGCTGTTCATTCCTTTGTTCTGCATGCTTTCTTGTGCTGAATTTGTGTTTTTTGTGCCATTTCTTATTGGTTTCTTCTTAGTTTTCATGTTTGCTTGTTCTTCTTGGAAGTTCATTTTCATGGTAAATTGTGAAGAAGTATTAACTTTCTTTGGGGTTACCTTATAGTCTATTAACTTTTCCCTCCATTTAGACAATCTATTGTGTCCTGTAATATACCTGACCTTCTCACTATCTGGATCTCTGTTCCTACATTTTTTCCTTCTTTGCATTGTTATTATTTTGATCTTCGGTTGACCTCCCAGCTCCTTTGAATTCATTGTCGTAATTTTGTTCTGTTCTGAACTCTGCTATCCATCGTCTGAATTTCAGATGGTGTTGCCAGGCCTCTCAATCTCTGGTTGTTGTCTGTTCTTGTTGGTTTTCATTCCAAAGAACTAAATTTAGAATGTTTTAAAGTGCTGGATTAACTTTTACAAAATCTCTTAGCTTCTGTTTATCTTGGAATGTTTTAATTGTACAATTGTATTTGATTGACAGTTTTGCTGGATAGATGATTCTTGGTTGGCAATTTTTTTCTTTTAGGATTTTGTATATGCCTCCCCATTGCCTTCTTGCCTGCATTGTTTCTGCTGAATAGTCAGAGCTTATTTCCTTGCCTTTGTAAGTAACATTTCTCTTTTCCCCAGCTGTTTTTAGAATTCTGTCCTTGTCTTTGATTTTGGAGTTCTTGATTATTATATGTCTTGGTGATTTTCTGGGGTATGTTTTGTTTCTTTAATATTTATCTCCTCATCTTTCAAGATGTTAGGGAAATTTTCTTCCAGAAGCTCTTCAACTATCTCCTCTGTAGACTTCTCTGGTTTTCGTGTTCCAGAATGCCAATAATTCTTAAGTTGTTCCTCTTCATGTTATCCAGCATGAATCTTAGACTCTCTTCAGATTTTTTTAAATCCTTTTTTCAGCTTGCTCTTCTATCTTAGCAGTATTGAGAGATTTTTCTTCCAGCTTGCTGGTTCTGGCTTCCATCTCTTCAATTCTTCTCCTTTGCCCTTTCAGTGTATTGTCCATTTCTGATATTTTATTATTAATCATCTGGACCTCACTTTGCAGGTTTTGAATTATTTCGAATGTTGTATCAATCTTTTTTGATTGCTCTTGTAGTACTTTCCTGACTTCTTCCTTGTTTTCCTCCACCCTTTTTTGGAGCATTTGAATTTGTTTCCATATCATTCTTCTGAATTCCTTCTCGGGCAAATTCAAAACCTGCTCTTCCTTTTCTGGAAAGCCTTTTTCTGTCTGCAGTTCATGTGTCTTAGCTACTCTCTTTTCTGTTTCTGGACATGTTTTGAGATCTTTCGTTGTGTTTTGTTTGTCATTTCCAGTAGTTTAGTGGGTTTTAAAGTTTAAATGGATGTTTGTTGCTGTGCTAATTAACCTTACTGGGTGTCTCCTAGTCAATATGATCAAAAGATTATTTTTCCTTTTAGTAAAGCTTAACAGCTGTTATTGGCTTTTGTCTCAATAGTGCAATATTATGGGGTATACTTGTAGCTTGGCTATATGGCCAGGATTGCTGACTCTTCTTGGGTAACACTGAGAGAAAAAGCTCCCACTTCCAGGAAAAGTATGTGATCAAAACGGCCAAAAGCAGGAGCAATATAAAAGCATTGACAAAAACCACCACTTTGAAACAAAAATAAAACTGTGGTCAACTATCCAATTGTCTTGCTACACAGGCAGTGTGTGTGCACCATAGAAGCCTCCAGTAGAGGCTGGGGTGTCCACTTGCTCAGGCCCCTCCTCTAGTCACCACTGTAGAGGTCCACAGATAGATATTGAGAAGTTAATGGGAGAAAGATTGTTTATTATTTTTGTGTCTGAAGGTCAGTTAGGTATCTGCATTTGCACAGCATAATTCCTGAAATAGTTGCATCTTTTTATGTTGGGATTTTACAGATTGTTCATATGGTTTGTCTGTCAGGCCAAACCTGCTTTTTTTTCTTGCTGGATAGGCAGGAGTAAAGGGTCCCTCACAAGTTAACTTTAGTACTGGGATCCACAGGTGAAGTCAAAACAGCAGCCAAAGAATTTGCCCTTGAAATGATGGGGCTCTTTATCTCTGTGCCGTGGGAAAGCTGTGGTCTCAACACTGGACTTTTTTGGGGGTGTGCACCCACCTGCTTGAAGGCATCTGGGCTGGGCAAAGAAGGCATGACAGGGAAGAGGAGGAAAAAATGTGTAGAATCCTCCCACACCTTGTTTTACAAATGTCACTGCACGACTTTTAGTGCAGGTTCCCTATGCCAGTCTGGCTGTAGCCCTGCCCTCTGACCTCTGTCCAGGCAGGATGGCCACAGAGTGAGTCCCTTGTCTTGACCGATTCCTAAATCATAATATTTTCCTTTATAACATGATTTTTCCACTAGCAGTTGCGGGAAACTGACACTCTGAACCTTATGCTAGATCCAGAGCTCTGGTGCTGTTCTGTGATAAGAGTGTCTCTGGGTTTTCAGCCCCTCCCCCACAGAGCCTCTCCTACCTGACTCTGCTCTGCTGCTGCCAAACTGTATAGCTTAGCTACTGTTCCTTGATAATCCTTCATCTAGGCCTAAATACTTCTGAAAGTGGTGTTTCCATCTTTCTGGTCTACTTCCCAGATGAATTCTGTATTCTTCATTAAAATGGCAGTTTTGGCAAATTTAAGAGACTTAAATTGTGGTCATCTTAAATATTTTTTGGGTTTAGAACAATAAGAAATATGAAGGGGCAAGATCAATGCTGAAGAGTGGATGAGGTAAATTTTCCCAATAAAATTCTCATAGGACTGTCCTAGCTAGCCTTAAAAGAATGAGCAAGTATATTGTCATGATGGAACAAAAAAAATTCTCAGTGCATTTTCCCTGACTTTTTTCTGGCCAGCGCAGTTTCCAGTTTTCTAAAACTTCTTTATAATAAGTCCCATGATTGTCCTGTGTCTTTCAAGAACATCTATCAAGAGTACCACTTTGAAATCTTCCCCCAAAACAGTCACTATAACTGAGCTAACCTCTCTGCCTTGAGTTTATCTAGCCCAGCAGATCCTTGGGAGCTTTTTTGTTGTTGGTACCTTAATGAAACTAAGACAAATGTATTACTGAGAGAACTTGTGGGCAGCCATCCACTGAACACAGAGTCATGTTTAAACACATCTTTTTGAAATAAACCTGCTCATGTATGAACTGGAACTGCAGTAGCAATACTTTTTACTTACTTTTATATTTACTGTTGAGCTTACAAGGGAAGCAAATGTTTTCTTTCTTTTAGATTTTCTGTAGTGGTTACAAATTGAGCTACGAACCTTAAGGTTAGCAGTTTGAAACTACCAGCTGTTCTGTGGGAGAAAGATGAGGCTTTCAGCTCCCGTAAAGATTTACAGCCTCAGAAACCATGTACGGGGTCACTATGAGTCAGAACGGACTCATAAAAAACAACAACAACAAATGTAGAAACACACTACAATGCTGGCAAGTGGGGCTTTTGAGAAGCAAAGGAAATCCTTAAGGGCGATTTGGTGTGCACTGTATTGTGGGGAAGTATAGCACACGTTCTTTGTTGCACTCTAAACAAATATTCTCTGCTCCTTTGTTTCTTGTTGGTAGTGTCTGCCTACCCTGAAATAGATTGAAAGGGTCAAATACTTACTTCCCAGAATCCCTTGCAGCTGAAGGGGATTATTTGACCCTCTTGTCCTAGGTCACACAGCTAATAAATTGTTGTTAAGCGCCATCGAGTCCATTATAACTCATAGTGAACCTGTATAGGGTTTCTGAGGAGTAGCTGGTGAGTTTAAACCACTGACCTTGAGGTCCAGTGCTTATCCTATGGTGCCACACCAGGACTTCTAACGAAAAAAGAATGGAGCTAAAAATTGAATCCAATTTGCTCGGGCTCCAACGGCTGAGGTTTTAGTAACAAAGCAGAATTACTTATAGGCACTGATGGTAGAAGGAGCCCCGCTGATGCAGTAGTTAAGTGCTTGGCTGTTGTCAGTTCGAATTGATAGGCTTCTCTGTAGGAGAAAGATGTGGTAGTTTACTTCCATAAGGATTACAGCCTTGGACGCAGTAAAGCAGTTTGAGTCTGTCCTACAGCATCACTATGAGTCAAAATCGATTCAAATGCACTGGGCTTGTTGGTTTTCAGTTTGTCGCACTATAGGAGAAGCGAAGGACCACAAAGTCAGTTTGAACCACAAGTTTCAAACTCCTAGCCACTCCTTGGAAACCCAATACTGGGTCACTATGAGTTGGAACCAACTTGAAGGTACTTAACAACAACACAACTACAATGATAGGAGAGGAATAGTTAATTCACATATACTACATTATTGGAGTCCTGGTGTGGCACTGCGGGCTAATGTGGCAGACTGCAAAGTCAGTTTGAACTGCAAGGTTGGTGGTTTAAGCTTACCAGCTGCTCCTTGGAAACCCTATACAGGGTCGCTATTGGTTGGAATCCACTGACAGCACTTAACAAAACCAACCATTGAATTTTATTATTAGCTGCTTCTATTATTATAATTTTTGATTACTGAATTTGTTCATTTAAGTGCAGAGCATTTCATAACTTGAAATTCGTGTTTCAGCAATGGGGTTATGTCAATAAAAAGTTATACACTTGTTCATAGAGCAGTTATTTTTAGTGCTTCAGAGATTGTGATATATTGATGCTAGTCTTATGATATCTTTTATACAGCCTCAGTCCAGCCATGTCACTTTAAATCAATCTTTATTATGACATCTTCAGACATCATCACAGCAACCATAAATCCCTCTTAACCAGATGATTTTTGTCATAGGAAAAAGCAGTAAACCAATTTTATATCTTAAGTTTTATAAAAAATGCCTAATTTTAGTTTACAGAATTATCAAAATTTTTCTGTGAAAGACATTTAGTCTTGGTCTTGTTCTCAGTCAATCATTAGTTAATTATAGCAGTAATATCATGTATGAAGACTAGATAGCAAGATGAGCACACACTAATTTCCTATGATAAGAGTAGCATGGTGATTTCTGAAATGGTGAATTAAGCTCTTAAGATGCAGGCAGTCCATTACTAGACTGTAGTAAAGTTCACAAAGGCATTTATTTAAACTGCACCTGTTAGTCAAAATGCCTCTTCCAGCAATTAAGCATATGTTTTCCAAGGTTATGGCTGTGCCATTAAAGTTTTTTCTAGGGGACAGCTTAAATTACAAGGGCTCAAACTGACCTTGAAAAAACAGACTCACACAAATAAAAGCAATATAAGTTGGTTTGAATTTAAGCCAAGGGGATATGATTAATAGTTCTCTGAATTGGAAAGGGAATAATTTAAGATCAACAGGGATTTAGCCAATGATCGAGCATTAGAAATGAAAATAGTCTGCTATGAATCATAAGATATATTTAACAAGTGAAGGTAAACTTGAAATAAAATATTTCAGTTGGCTTTAAGGTCATTTTCTCCAAAAAGAGATAAAGGAAGGTTATAAAAGAAGAGAAAGAAGATGGACTCTATAAAGAATTTCAGAAATGTGGTAAGGGTAAATCGTACTGAGGTGTTATGGAAACTGGATATGAGTATCTCATCTCTTGTCTCCTACTACCAAGTGCCCTGAACATGTTTCTAACTGTTCTGGCATCTAGTTTCCAAACCCACAGAAAGAGAAAATTATAAATGGGGACTAAAGGAGCTCTGGAGGTATAGTGGGTTAGTCATTAGGTCAGTGTTTCAAATGCACGAGTCTGCTTCTGTAAAGATTTACAGTCTCATAAACCCTACGGGCAATTCTACTCTGCCTCATTGCTCACTATGGGTCAGAGCTGACTCGGTGGCAGTGAGTTTGATTTTTGGTAAAGGACCTCCAGCTTTTATCCTGGGGTTGATTTTCCTGCCTCTTATGAGCTCAGGTCAGAACAATTTCACTGGGGATACAGGAAGAAGTCTAGTACCCCAGTATAGTCTGGCTGAGAGTTGCAGGCTTGTTCTACATATAGGAACAAAAAAGAGATAATGCATCCAACATGAACTTTCAGTCAAATTGATAAACTTAGTCCATGTACATAGTGGCAACCGGCCTCATGTTAGCTGATTTACCTGTAAATAACAATTGTAAATTTTCTTACATACTTGTGAATACCTTTGTAATTTCAACTACCAATCTCTGAATAAACTATTCCAGGGAATTATGTAATATTCAATTAAATTATGTATGTAAAAAGAACATAAACAATAATAGGATTCCTTTGTTAGTAGATCTAAAGCATATTAAAGTTAAAATAGAATTTCTATGGAAAGGGTTTTCTTTTGTTTATTGCTTCTTTTATTCAAAATGACAGATGTAGTTCGTTTATTACTTAAAACAATATTTATTTAGTATCAAGCAATGAGCTGGTTCTGACAAGATTTCAGATCTCATAAAGTATTGCAATAGGCAAATCTGCAGCACAAGACCTTTTTAAAGTGTTGAAGAGCAAAGATGTCAGCTTGAGGACTAAGGTGCGACTGACCCAAGCCATGGTGTTTTTAGTAACCTCATATGCATGCGAAAGCTGGACAGTGAATAAGGAAGACCATAGAAGAATTGATGCTTTTGAGGTATGGTGTTGGAGGAGAGTATTGAAAGTGCCATGGGCTGCCAAAAGAACCAATAGATCCGTTTTGGAAGAAGTGCAGCCAGAGTGCCCCTTAGAGGCCAAGATGGCAAAACTTCGTCTCTCATACTTTGGACATATTGTCAGGAGAGACCAGCCACTGGAGAAGGAAATCATGTTTGGTAAGGTAGAGGGTCAGAGAAAAATAGGAAGACCCCAGCGAGATGGATTGGCCAAATGGCAACATCGATGGACTCAAGCGTGGCAACAGTAGTTAGTTTAGTAGCAGTAGTGAGGTTAGTCCAGGATCAGACAGTGTTTTGTTTTGCTGTGCATAAGGTCGCTTTGGGTCAGTGCCAACTCGATGGCACCTTACAACAACAACAACAGCAACAAAGTATTCATGATAATGGGATCCCTATAATTTGTAAAAGTAAAGACATGAATAAAATAGTTTAAAATTGTGATAATGCAAAGAATAGCTTGTCACTAAATGAGAGTGTTGGCACTTTTATATAAGAATAATCCGGAAAATATACCCTAAGGAGGTCTGAGTGAAAAAAGAAAAGAAGTGAGCTCAGTCAAATAGCTGCAGCAGAGAGTACTAAGCAGACAATACAGCAAGTACAAAGACCTTGGTGTGTTTCAAAAAAGGAAAGGTCAAGGTGACTGCAGGGCAAAGTGGGGGCAGTACTCTTTGATAAGTATTGCACTGCTGCTGTGTTCAGTTTATTCTGTTCCGACTCATAGAGAACCTGTATAGCAACCTGTATAGAGTTCCGCAGCTATAAGTCTTTATTGTTATTGTCAAGTGTCACTGTGCTGGTTACGACTCATAGCAACCCAATATAGGATTTCCGAGGAGTGGTTGGTGAGCCTGAACTGCAGACCTTTCGGTTCAAATCACATTGAAATCCAGGGAATTACCCTGCCATATCTTTCTCCCACAGAGCAGCTGGGACTTTTTGGTTAACAGCACAACACGTAACCCACCACACTACCAGGGCTCCTTGAAGCTTATTGTACTGAGGTGTAAAAGAGAGATTATAATACCTATCTTGCAGTGTTAAGAAAACTGGATTTCATATATTACATGTGGTATAGGCTACAGATTTACAAGGAAGCTTTAAAAGGTTTGTGGAGAAATGGAATTAAAAGATACTGGAAATTTTCCAGGAATTTTTTGAAGTCCCTGGTATGTTTTTGTTCAGTGCATGGGAAAGATCTGACTCATGTTCAGTACATGTTTTCTATAATTATAATATATAAAACTTCTGTTTTGACTCTGATATAGATTAATAGCTTATACAACATTTTTATGTGTCTTATACAATTCTTTCACCACTTGTCTGTCTGTCATACTCTGGTGGCTTGTGTGTTGCTGTGATGTTGAAAGCTTTGCTACTAATATTTCATATATGATGAGAGTCATCCAAGATGGACAAGTTTCAGTGAAACTACCAGAGTTAGACAGAATAGGAAGAAAGAGAGGCAGATCCATTCTGAATGGTTATCACCTGAAAATCTTTTGAATAGCTGTGGAATATTGTCTGCTATAATGCCAGATGAGTTCTCAAAACATAACTGCAGAAGAGCTGCCTCCTCAAAGTAGTGTTGACTATGATGATGAGAATGGAGTAAAGCTTTCGGAATTTGCTGATGTGGCACAACTCAAAATGAGGAGACACAACTCCAAACATCCATTAATAAAAGAGCACATGGCATGTATGGAATATGAATCTAGGAAATTTGGAAGTTGTCAAAAATTAAATGGAACACATAAAGATTGACATCCTAGGCATTAATGCACTAAAATGGACAGGTATTGGCTATTTTTAAATGACCAGTCATGTGGTTCACTATGTTAGGAACAACAAATTGAAGAGGAATGATATTACATTCATTGTCAAAAAGTACTTCAAGGTTTATCTTGAAGTACAATGCTGAGATAAGACAATAACCATACACTTACATGAAAGACCAGTTAATGCCACTATTATTTGAATTTGTGCACCAACCACTAAAGACAATGATGATGAAGTTGAAGAATTCTATCAACTTCTTCAGTCTAAAACTGATCAAAATCAAGATGCATTGATAATTATTGGTGATAGGAATACAAAAGTTGGAAACAAAAAGGATCAAGAATTGAGAAATATAGTCTTAATAGTAGAAATGATGCTGGAGATTTGCAAGACCTATGAATTATTCATTGTAACTACCTTTTTAAGCAACATAAAAAGTGAGTATGCCATAGCAACCCTGTAGGGGGTTTCCGAGGAAATTGTTGAGTTTGAACCACTGACCTTGAGACTCAAACCTACCTTGAGGTCCAGTGCTTATCCTACAGTGCCACACAAGGACATGCGTTGTGAATTGTAATCTCTATACCTGTAGTTGGAGTCCTGGTGTGGTGCTGTGGGTTAATGTGCTGGACTGCAAAGTTGGTTTGATCCACAAGGTCAGTGGTTAAAGCTCATAAACTGCTCCTCGGAAACGCTATGCAGTATCACTATGGGTCGGAACCGACTTGATGGCACTTAACAAAAACAGCAATATACCTGTAGTTAGAGTCCTGGTATGGTACTGGTATGAACTGCAAAATGGCAGTTCAAGCTCACCAGTTACCTCTTGGAAACCCTATACAGGGTTGCTATAAGTTGGAACTGACTCAATGGCACTTACCAACAACATACCTGTAGTTGAACCCCTGGTATGGCACTAAAAGATAAACACTGGACTGGTAACCTTAAGTAAGGTCAGTAGTTCAAATCTACCAGCTGCTGCTTGGAAATCCTATACAAGGTTGCTATGAATTGGGGCACTAACAATTGCAACACCTGTAGTTAAGAGGTTAGAACTTAAAACACATGTTTTATAAACTCTAATATCTAGACCTGTAGTTTGAGGACTGGTGCGGTGCTGTAGGATAAGCACTGGACTGGTAAATGTGATGTCAATCGTTCAAACCCACTAGCCACTCTCTGAAACTCTATATAAGGGTCTCAAGAGTAGGAACAACCTTGATAGCACACAACATCAACAACAATACCTGTAGTTATAATCTCATTTGGGAATGAGTTTTCTCTGTTATGTTAATAAATATTAGTTTAGGGTGTGTCTTACATCAATCTCTCTTGAGATGTTATTGTTGTGGTGGTGGTTATATGCCATGGGGTTGGTTCTGACACATAGCGACCTTGTACAGGGTTTCCAAGGCTGTAAATCTTTAAGGGAACAGAAAGCCTCATGTTTCTCCCGCAGAACAGCTGGTAGTTTCGAACTGCTGACCTTGTAGTTTGCAGCCTGATTCATAACCACTATGTTGTAAAAGAGATTAAATGATCCAGTGCATAAGCAGGGATGTGGTAAGAGAGATGTCACGCCACAAGAAGATTACCCAGGAACAGAAACTCAAAACAGACAAGGACCTTCGTTCAAGGCCAAGAGAGAGAATGGTTTCCCTTAGAGATGTCACCCTGAATTCGAACCTCTAGCCTTCTAAACTGTGAGATAGTATGTTACTGTTAGAGGTACCCATTTGTGGTATTTCCATTTTAGCAGCACTAGATAACCAAAGATCGGGCCATTTGCCAGTGAGTTTGCCATTATCTCTGTATGTTCTCAGCCTGCCTTATTGTTGTTAAGTGCCACAGAGTCGGTTCCAACTCATAGTGACCCTGTATAGGGTATTTGAGGAGTGACTAGTGGGTTTGAAACACCAAACTTGTGGCTCAAACTGACCTTGCAGCCCAGCGCATTATTCTGCAGTGTCACATCAGAATTCCTTGAGCCTGCATTGTTGTTGTTGTTGTTGTTAAGTGCCGTCGAGTCGGTTTCGACCCATAGCGACCCTGAACAGGGTTTCTGAGGCTGTAAATCTTTACGGGAGCAGATCGCCTCATCTTTCTCCCGCGGAGCAGCTGGTAGTTTCGAACTGCGGACCTTGAGCCTGCATTAGAAAATGTTTATTGTTGAGAAGAGTTATCAAAACTAAAAGCAATTGAAGACACCCTTGTCAAAGGAACTTGCTATTTAGGAATTTCTTCCTAGAAATTTTAAATGCCATCGAGTCGGTTCCAACCCATAATGGCCCTGTATAGGGTCTCTGAGGAGCTTGAACTGCTGACATTGTGGTTCAAACTAAGTATTGCAATAATTCCTAAATCTATATTGTTGTTGCTAAGTGCTGTTGAGTCAGTTCTGACACATAGCAACCCTGTATAGGGTTTCTGAGGAGTGGTTGGTGGGTTTGAACCAAAAACCTTGCAGCTAGTAATCCAGTGCTTATCCTACACTGCCTCACCAAGATTCCAGTGAACCAATGACGTCTGCCATATGGAAATTACTTAATGACATTAATCCCTTCTTTCTCTTCTTATGCACCTAGAGAGAGGGTCAGCTCTTTCCAAATTATGTTCCAAGACATGTTGTTGGTTAAAGAAGGTATTAATACCTATAACATGTTGTCAGGGTAGAGAGAGAGGTAACTAGTTCATATGTTTAAGAAATGCTACAAATCATATTCTTGATCTGAGCATCTATATTATGTATTATGTCGGATAAGCACTAGGCTGCAAGGTCGGTTTGAACCACAAGGTCAGCAGTTCAAACTCACCAGCTGCTGCTTGGAAACCCTATACAGGGTTATTATAAGTTGGAACAACAATTATTATATTAGAACTTTGAGGAGTCCTACAGGAAAAGAAAACCATAGAACTTTTTTTAAACCCTGTTTTTCAACTCTAAGTGTGTATACGTGTGCATATACACATGTACATGTGTTCTATGTGTCTAAGCATACATGTAAGGAGATCTGGTAGCGTAGTGGTTACAAATCGGGCTGCGAACCTCAAGGTCGGCAGTTCAAAACTACCAGCAGTTCCACGGGAGAAAGATGAGGCGTTCTGCTCCTGTAAAGATTTACAGTCTCGGAAACCCTGTACAGGGTCGCTATGGGTCAGAATCGACTTGACAGCACTTAACAACAACAACAAAGCATACATGTAGTTCTAGTTAATATCTGCTGAAAGTCCTTTGAGGAGCAGTTTGTGAAATGCTAATTTAATAAACCAGATAATCTCTAAACTATCTCTGCTACTATACTATTAAAATTCTAGGATTATATAATGTGACTCCAAATGTGTTAAAATAGCACTTTCTATACGGATGTGGAGCTCTGGTAGCGTAGTGGTTACGAATCGGGGTGCGAACCTTAAGGTCAGCGGTTCGAAACTACCAGTCGCTCCGTGGGAGAAAGATGAGGCTTTCTACTCCTGTAAAGATTTACACCCTCGGAAACTCTGTACAGGGTCGCTATGGGTCGGAACCGACTCAACGGCACTTAACAACAACAACATACAGATGTGAACTCTCAGTATATAATTCTATTCCACCAAGATTCCTTTCTACAGAGTAGCATCCCCTCCCCCAGACATTCAAACTGAGAACTTGTGAGTATGCTCTCTTCTCTGGAAAAAGCCATGCTGCAGATATGATCACCTGATTTCATCTAAATTCTTATGCTGTCAGCATGTTACCTTGTGGAGAGGAGTCCTGATGGCACATGAGCCTTCTGTTCTAAGCGAATCATTTCCAATTCCTTCAGTCCTTTTTCAATATGACGTGTTTCCCCAGAACTGCTCTCTAATCTATTATTTCAGTTTAGCAACTTTTTTCTTGAAATTCATTTTGTGATATTTTTTATTAAAAAGAAAACCAGAAGCACAACATGAACTTGAAATTTCTAAACTGGGTAGGGATGCTGCCAAACTACATTACTTACTTTTGTATTGCTAGAAATTAGGTTACCTCATGTATAAAACTGGCACTATTATACACAGGAATGCTGGTGGGTCAATAGGATAAGCACTGAACTCTGAACCATAAGGTCAGCGGTTTGAGCCTAGCAGCTGCAAGTTTCATAGCCTCAGAAACCCTATACAGGGTTACTATGAGTCAGAACTGACTCATAGACTCTTAGCAACTACTACAGTCATATGCGTTGGCTGTGAGGATTAAATCAGATGACGTATGCTTTGTTGTTAAGTGCCATTGAGTTGGTTCCGACTCACACGGACCCTATATTGG
>NW_006408577.1:1373354-1376960 GCF_000296735.1 Chrysochloris asiatica
CCACACTAGGACCTTGTACTTAGGACATGATAATTGGATCTGGCCCAAAGACAGGCAGCACAATAATTGATTATTCTCACTTCTTTTCCTTTGGTGATGCCCCAAAGGCACATGCATCATACATACACATGTGTGCTCTAGCTCCTTGTCAGCCTGTACTTCTAGCAGACCTCAACTCACTGTCCTTTCCAGCTCAGTGGCTTTCTAAGAAGAGGAATGTATTTCCTTAGTCCATGCCCAGAGATGCCTTCACTGTGTAATCATCTTTCTTTCACATTGTCCTCATAAGATAGGTTCAAACCCTGACTATGTGTGGTATGTTAAATAATGCTCTTTCCCCAGATGTTCATTCAGAAACCCTTAGGAATCTGCAAATACGTTACTTTATGTGTCAAAAGGCACTTTGCTGATGTGATTGTAAATTATATCTAGAATCTTGAGTTGGAAAGATTATCCTGGATTATTGCAGCGGACAGTATAGTCACAAGGTAAGAAAAAGGTAATAAAATTAGAACCTGAGAGAATATGTAAGAATGGAATCAGAGGTCAGAAATTAAAGTGATTTGTATTGAAGATGAAGGAATGAGTCATCATGAGTCAAGGATTGAAGAAGTTGCAACAGGCAAGGAAATGGATTCTCCCTAGACCTCTGAGAGGAAAGTAGCCCTGAAAATGCATTATAGACTTCTGACCTCCAGCACTATAAGATAATAAATTGTATTGCCCTAAACCAATAAGTTTGAAGTAATTTTTTACTGCAGCTGTTAGGAAACTAATACACTCAGTGACCATGTAGCAATTCATCTAACCTTTCTAAGGCTCAGTTTCCTATCAGAGTGGTTGTGAAGCTTAGAAATAATGCATAGGGAAACCTTTTACAAAGTGCCTGTGATGTAAAAAGTGCTTTATAAATGTTGGGAGCAGTAGTAGAGAAAGTAGTGAGACCATTAATCACTTTCACTATTAATTAGATCTCATACATATGAGGGAGCTTCAAAAGTTTGTGGAAAACTTGTATTGTCCTTTAATTCCATTTTTTCATGAACTTTTTTGAAGTTCCCTGCGTGCCCTGGTAGCCTAGTTGCTTATGAGCTGCCTGCTAACGTCAAGGTTACTAATTTAAACCTACCAGTCACTCCACGGGAGAAAGAAGAGGCTTTCTGCTCCCGTAAAGATATATTGTTGTTGCTGTTAGGTGCCATCGAGTCAGTACCAATGCATAGCAACCCTATGCACAACAGAACAAAACACCACCCAATCCTAGGCCAACCTCAAAATCATTGCTATGTTTGAGCCCATTGATGCCGCCACTGTGCCAATCCATCCCATTGGGGATCTTCCTCTTTTTCTTCAACCCTTCTACTTTACCAAACATGATATCCTTCTCCAGTGACTGGTCCCTCCTGACAATATGTTCAAAGTATGAAAGATGAAATCTGGCCATCTTGTCTTCCAAGGAGCACTCTGGCTGTATTTCTTCAAACACAAATCTGTTTGTTCTTTTGGAAATTCCTGGTAGTTTTAATATTCTGCTCCAACTTGAATGCATCAATTCTTCTACGGTCTTCCTTACTCACTGTCCAACTTTCACATGCATATGAGCTTATTGAAAATAACATGGCTTCGGTTAGGTGCACCTTATTCCTCAAACTGACATCTGTTCTTAAACGCTTTAAAAAGAAGTCTTGTGCAGCAGATTTGTCCAATGTGATACAGTGCTTGATTTCTTGATTGCTGTTTCCATGAGTGTTGAAGGTTGATCCCAGCAAAATGAAGTCTTTGACAACTTCAATCTTTTCTCCATTTATATGGATGTTATTTATTGGTCCAGGGGTAAGGCTTTTGTCTTCTTCACATTAAGGTGCAACCCAAACTGAAAGCTGTGCTTTTTGATCTTCATCAATAAGTATTTTAAGTCCTCTTAGTTTTCAGCAAGCAAGGTTGTATCATCTGCATATTGAAGGTTGTTAATAGGCCTTCCTACAATCCTGATGCCATGTTTTTCTTCATATAATCCAGCTTCTTGGATTATGTGCTCATTATACAGACTGCATAAGTATGGTGAAAGAATCCAACCCTGCAACATATCTTTGCTTGGTAAAGTGTTGTTGTAGTTAGGTGCTGTCGAGTCATTTCCAACTCATAGTGACCCTATACAGAGTTTCTGAGAGTGGCTGGGGCATTTGAATTGCCAACTTTGCAGTTCAAACTGAACTTGTGGTCCAGTGCTTATCCCACAGAGTGCTTTCCTACAGGAAAACCTCACCTAGATGGATTGATACGGCAACAGTGTAACAACAATTTTAAGGATGGGGTTTTCTTTTGTTGTGCATTGAGTCACTATGAGTCAGAACCTATTCAATGGCATCTAACAACAACAGTGCATGTGTTTACTTGCTTATTATCTACCTCCTCTGCATTAGGTGTTGTCATTGTTGTTAAGTGCTGTTGAGTCGATTTTCAACTCATAGTAAGCCCATGTGACAGAGTAGCACCTTATAGAGTTTTATAGGCTGATATCTCTACGGAAGCAAATCTCCAGGTTATTCTCCAACAGAGCTGCTGGATGGGTTTAAACCTTCAACCTTTCAGCTATCAGACAGCTGAGTGCTTAATCATCGTAACACCACCACCACCGCCGCCTGCTTTAGATGTTGCTATTGTTATTAGGTGTCACTGAATCAGTTGTAACGCACAGTGACACGACATACAATATAATAAACCATTACCTGATGTTTGAGCCAATTGCATCTACCCTGTCAGTCCATCTTCCTCTTTTTCACTGACACTCACTTTAGCAAACATGATGTTCTTCTTCAGAGACTGCTCCCTTCTGACACCGTGTCCAAAGCACAAGAGACTAAGACTCGCCATCTTACTTTGAAGCAGCTTTCTGATTGTAATTACTCTGAGACAGATTTGCTCATTCTTTTGACAACCCAGGGTATATTTAATATTCTTTGACAGCACCAGAATTCAAATGCTTCAATTCTTCTTTGTTTTTCCTTACTCAAGGTCCATCTTTCACATGCATATGAGGCAAATGAAAATACCATGGCTTGGATACACACATGTTGTCCTCCAAGTGCTTTTAACACTTTAAAGAGATCTTTTGCAGCAGATTTACCCAACACTTATCCATCATTTAGTTTCTTGACTGGTGCTTCCATGTGTGCTGATTGTGGAGCTAAATAAAATGACATACTTAACAATTTTAGTATTTTCTCCATTTATCATGATGGTGCTTATTGGTCTAAGGAGCCATGGTGGTTGTGAGGATTTTGTTTTCTTTATATTGAGGTATAATCCACACTGAGGGCTGTAGCTGTTGTTGTTGTTAAGTGCTGTTGAGTCGGTTCTGACACATAGTAACACTATATAGGGTTTCTGAGTAGCAACTGGTGAGTTTGAACTTCTGACCTTGTGGTTCTCAGTCCAGTGCTGATTTTACAGAAATCCAGTCTTGCTAATTTCTCTGAATTCAGTGCACTTGCTACATACTTAGAGTTGTTGTTGTTATGTGCCATCGAGTCGGTTCCGACCCATAGCGACCCTGTATAGGGTTTCCGAGGGTGTAAATCTTTACGGGAGTAGAAAGCCTCATCT
>NW_006408577.1:1377060-1379450 GCF_000296735.1 Chrysochloris asiatica
TCAGTAATTCTGATTTCCATTTATCAATATTTTTTGCCCATTCAGTATATTATTCATTTCTGAAGTCTTAGTGTTAATCTCACTTTTTAATTGCTGATTTTGTAAGATTCCCATATTTTGTCTTTTTCTGAATTCTGCTATAGCTTTGTCTATGTTTTCCTTCATTTTATCTGTAGTTTACCCAATCTTTCTCTCAATTGAAGTTGCCTAATTAGCTTTCTATTAAATTCCTTAGCAACTATTTCTGATGTCTTATCTAGTATATTTTCTGACTCTGTACTTTAGTGAATTGTTTGAGACACAATTTGTATAAGCTGAAATTGTCTGTTTTCTCTTAGATATTGTGGTGTTGTATTTATATTTAGTTGATTGTATATAGGTATAGCCTGAGACACTCACTACCTATCTCCTAGTGGGTCTGGTAGAAACCAGAAGTGTGAATGTAGTCAGTTTTCTGTTTACTGTTTGAGTAGTGTAGTTCAGGGTAGGTTGACATGCCTTTAGAAGCAGGGGGACCATGTCCAGGACATAGCAGAGGATTACCTGGAAGGGGTGCCACTGACCAAGAGAGGGTTGAGGAAGGCAGGAAGAAGCTATCCCCTGTCTATCAGGATGGCATGAAAACAAGAGAGAACTCATTCCCTTGCCACCAACCTCTTGTGCATGCAGGTTGCCATATCACCCTCTGCTGGTAAAAGCTCAAGATGCCCGTGGTGTTCCATGCCAACTTACAATCTGCCTTTTTCCCTTCTCACTCATTGCTCCTATTCAGCTTTTTCTTCCAGTTGGCACTTAGTCATATCCTCTGATGCTCAGGGTTCCAGAAATTACCATTTGTATCTGTTTCACTCAGTCTCCCATGTCTTTGTTGCAAAGGGTAAGCTCAGTACAGCTGCTTATTCTGCTATCATGCCCCTGAAATCTTAAAATAAATTTTTTGACAAAACCATTGTGTTTATTTTTACCTTTTAAACCAAGAATTAGTATCAGTAATGAGAGTCACCAATCGTCCTTCAGCTTGTCATGCTGGTGTGTGATGCTGGAAGCTTTGCCACCAGAATTTTAAACAATAGCAGGGTCATTCATGGTGGACTTATTTCAGCTGAGCTTCCAGGGTAATACAGACTAGGAAGGAGAGATGGACTACTTTCAAAAATTTAGTCACTGAAGACCTGATGAATAACACTGGAACACTGTCAGGTTGCACCAGAATATTGAATACTGAGACATATAAAAAAACACGAGTGCTGGAAGATGAGCCCCTCAAGTTGAGAGGCACTCAAAATGTGACTGGGAACTGCCTCCTCAAAGTTGAGTTGACAGTGATGATGTGAATTGAATAAAGCCTTCAGGACCTTCATTTGCTAATGTGGCACGACTCAAAATGAGGCGAAACAGCTATAACATCCATTAATAATTAGAACATAGACTGTACAAAGTATGAATTGAGGAAAATGGGACATTTCAAAAATGAAATGGAACACAAAAAGATCTTTATCCTAGGCATTACTGAGCTGAAATGGACTGGCATTGGTCATTTTGAATCTGACAATTACATGATTTGCTATACCAGAAATGATGAATTGAAGAGGAATTGTGTTGTATTCATCATAAAACAGAATATTTCAAGATCTGTCTTGAAGTACAACACTGTCTGTGATAGGCTATTTTCCATATGCCTACAAGGAAGACCAGTTAATACAACTATTATTCAAATTTACACAACAACCACTAAAGTCAGTAATGATGAAATTAAAGAATTCTATCAACTTCCTCAGTCTGAAATTGATCAAACATGCAATCAAGATGTACTGATAATTACTGGAGATTGGGATGCAAAGGTAGGAAACAAAAAGGAAGGATCAGTAGTTGGACAATATAGCCTTAGTGATAGAAATGATGTTGGAAATCCCATGATAGAATTTTGCAAGACCAATGACTTCTTTATAGCAAACGTCTTTTTTAAACAACATAAAATATGACTATATACATGGAGCTCACCAAATGAAATACACAGAACTCAAACTGACTACATCTGTGGAAAGAGAAGGTGGAAAAGTTCTGTATCATCAGCCAAAACAAGACCAGTGGTAGACTGGAACAAGCCATCAGTTACTAATATGCATGTTCAGCTGAAGTTGAAGAAAATTAAAAGAAATCTAAGAGACTGTTTCATGTTTCACTAAAACATGACTTTGAACATATCCCACCTGAATTTAGAAATCGTCTCAAAAATAAATTTGATGAATTACACACTAATGACTGAAGACCAAAAGAGTTGTGGGATGACATCAAGGATATCATATATTTTAAAAATCAAAGGTCATTAAGAAAACAAGAAAGGAGGAGACCAAAATGGATGTCAGAGAGACTGTGAAACTTTCTCTTCA
>NW_006408577.1:1379550-1384996 GCF_000296735.1 Chrysochloris asiatica
AAAAAAAAAAAAAAAAAAAGAGGAAAGGTATAAAATGGGAAGGTCCCCTGTGGACAATGGACATTACTCATTGCCCCTGTTCAGGATGGGTAACCATCTTTGATCAGTGTTTTAGACTTATTGGTGTTAAAGAACAGTCCTCCCTCCTCTACCTCACTGAGATAGTTTCAAGTATCTTAAAGGGCAGTCATCACCCCTAAGGCACACAGCCTGTGTCTATTAGTAGCTATTATGTCCATTAGTAGCCATGGAGATGGTGAGAGCAATTAAGTACAGTACACCTGTGTACCCAGCAATTAAAATAGCATCTGTGGGCCAGCATTATTTCCTGCCTTTTCCCCAAGGGTAGAGAAATATTTCTTCTACTGTGGCCTCACAATAAGTCTTTTTTTTTTCCTTAAAAGCAACAGGTTTTGACTTCTGGGGCAAGATGACAGAGTAAGGCAAGAAACAAAAGTGTTGAAATATTGGGGGCACTGAGAAAGTTTTTAGCTTAACTAAATACAACTATCTTGGAACAGTTTATCCCTCCCCTTGCTACCTCCCATAATTAACCCCTCCTATTCAATTTCCTAAGCAAAATTTATGCCAAAATGAATGGGACAAACAGCCTCCGCCCAGGAACAAAGGTAAAATCAGCAAACAGGAACAGATGAAGCAGTCGCTCTGTCCAGAACGCAAGTATCCTAACTACAGTGTGACTGACTCTTACCTGCAGTGTATATCAGAATCTCCTGAGTAGCCTACTGGAGGTACATATGACCATGCCCCAATCCTAGAAATGAATTGAATTAATTTATAACTGACCCCCACTTTAAGGACTACTACAAGAATGAAGAAACAGAGTTATACTTCTCTTGTGAAAACCACTGATAAACACCACTGGAAAAATTAATAGTGCCTGTTAGAGACTACATGTTCAGAGATAAGCAGAACAACAATGAGACCTAGTGAAACAGATACAAATAGTGGACCTGGGACCCTGAACTACAGAGGACTGGACAGATGTGGATTGAGTGCCAACTGGATGAAGAAGTACAACAGGAGCAGTGAGAGAGAAGAAAAATGAGTGGATTTTAGGCTACTGTGGAGTAGCATGGTCATCTTGAACTTTAAGCAGCAGCTGTTGATACAGTAACCTGCAGGCACAGGACTTGGCTGGAGGTTGATGGGAAGGGAGCAGTTATCCTTTGTTCCTGTACCCTCCTGGTAGCTGGGCAACCCTTACCTGCATAGCCTCTGCTTTGCCTAGGCTCAGGCACTGTGCATCACACCTCTGCTTCTAGAGGCATATGAACCCACCTTGAACTAACTACACTACATAAGCAGGGAACAGTAAACTACATTTACACTTCCGGTGTCTACTACATCCACTAGGAGACAAGCAGTAAGTGCCTGAGAACACACCAACATACAGTCATCAATTAAATATAAGTATAATACCATAATGTCTCAGAGAAAACAGACAATTTCATTTTATATAAAGAAACAGGACAGAGTGTCTCAAACAAAACCAACACATGGAATCAGAAAATACAACACCAGAAACAGTATCAGAACTACCTTATAAAGAATTCAAAAAATGCTACTTAGGCACCTTCAACGAATTGAGAGAATGATCAAGAAAACTACAGGTGACATCAAGAAAAGCAAAGACAAAACTATAGGAGAATTGAGGAAACAAACTGACAAAATAAATTTAAAAAATGGGAACCATACAGAAACAGCAATTAGAAAGTCAGACGATTAGTACTAAGACTTCAGAAATAGATAATATACTGAAAGGGCAGGAAAGTAGAATTGAATCAGTAGAAGGCTGAATTACTGAGCTTGGAAAAAAAAAAAAATCTCTTAGTAATCATCTGTTAGTGGAACAATTGGAAAAAGAACAACAACAAAAAAAAAATCTGAGGAAAGCCACTGATTTATATAGAACACTCTCAGAGGAATAACTTACAAAGTATTAGAATTCCAGAACAGAAAGAGAACAAAAATCACAACAACAAATAAACACAGAGAATATTGTCCGAGAGTTGTTGGAAGAAATTTTCCCTACCATCATGAGAGATGAGAAGATAGCCATTAAAGAGGTTGAATGAACTCCAAACAGGATAGACCTCAAAAGGAAAGCACCAAAACATATTATAATCAAACTTTTCAAAACAAAAGACAAGGAAAGATCCTTAAAAGCAACCCAGGAAAAATGAAAAATTACTTACAAAAGAGAACTACTAAGACTAAACTCTGATTTCTCAGCAGAAACCATGCAAGCAAGAAGACAATAGAATGGCATATGTAAAAATGTGAAATAAAAACATCGTGAACCAAGAATCATATATCCAGCAACATTGTTCATCAAATATGATGGTCAAATTAGGTCATTTACAGATAAAATAAATTAAAAGAGTCTATACAAACTAGAGCATCCTTACAAAAAGTACTAAAGGGAGTTCTTTGGACAGAGAACCAACAACAGTAGACAGCAACCTGAAACTATCAAACATGTCGATATCACCTAGAACTCAACCCAGATATAGAATGTATTCAAAGTAAAGCATACCTAACAAGACTTGCAAAAGAGAACCAGATATATAGTCAAAATAACAACAGAAAAAAAAAATCCAAAGTAAATACAGAGAATAATGCATTTATAGAACTTCCAAATAAAGAGGAAATCATAGATTTCATGAAAAAATAAAATAATATAAATAAACTGAACTGTAAACATATAAACTAGAGCAAGCCTTACTCCAACCTCTATCCTAACCCTTACCCCTAACACTAACTCTAGTCCTAACCATAACCCCAACACTAAATGAAGTGTTAGACCTAGTCTGGATTTAGCTAACCCTAACCCTCACTTCTTACTCCTACTCACCCCAGCTCCTACCCCCATACTCCCCACCAAAAAAAGCAACAACACATACTGCTCCTTTTTTCTTAGTGGCTTTAAGACTTTTGCAAGTGAGACAAAAGGCTTCATGGAAGGGTAGGATTTCATGCTTTTTTATTCCCAGAACCTCTGATCACCTTTGAAGGCCTGTTACAGGTTCTGGGGTTCTCTCTAAATACTCCTATGCAGACCCATTTCTTCCTCAAGTGTATCACTTGGGAAAATGAAAAAACTAAAGCCTGTAAGTGAGTACAGCTTACCTATGTCTGGAGTGCTCAGTCCTTCCAGAGAGACACATTAGCTCATGCTGTCCAATCATGTAAAAAATTGTAACTGATATTCTTCTAACCTATTAGTATGGTGGTCACTTCTTCCTCCTATCTTCTGCCACAGGTGCTCCATCTTTCTTTGGAACGGCCTGGCCCATTTTGGAATATAGCTTTTGATTGCCTTATGAATTAATTCTTATTGGTCAACTAAAGTTACAATTTTCATAGTTTCCTTTATCTCAATAATAAAGTTTGAGTAATGTTCATTTCAGCTCTATATACTAAGCATTAGGGTGGAAACCCAGCTGAATTTTTAAGACTGGTTTCATCAAGCATGAATGCCAGTCTTTTTCACTCATGGTTCTGACTTCTTTTCCTCAGAGAACCTGTGATTTAAAAAAAAATAAAATAAAATTATCCATTTTAAGTGAAAGTTTACAAAGAAAATTTGGCTTCCATTTAACAGTTCATATACAAATTGTTCCATGACATTGGCAATGTATTTTACAGTGTGTCACCATTCTCATCAATTCCATTATGATTTCCCTGCCTCTCCTTAACTTCTCTTCTTTGTTTTAGTGTAAATGTTGACTGTTTAGTCTCATACAGTCGAACATTTAAGGAAACACAGTCTTACAGGTAATGTTACTTATTTTATAAACCAATCCATGATTTGGATAAAAGGTATCTTTAGTTCAAAGGCTATCTTAAAGCAACAGTCTCAAAGGTTCTTCTAGTCTCTTTTGGTCTAGCAAGTGTGGTGTTTTTCAGAATTTTCAGTTTTGTTCTACATTTTCTCCTTTTCTATCTGGGATATTCTGCTGTGTCCCTATAATTGTAGCTGTATACTATTTAGTTCTTCTGGTCTCAGACTAGATTGTAGTTTCTGTGGAATATTAGTCCTATGAACTAGCTTCTTCTTTGAGCTATTGGTTTCCTTCATTATCTTTTGTTCCACGCATGTAGAAATCAATAGTTTTATTTTCGATGTTTGTGAGCTTTTAAGATCTCAGTCATTATTCACCTAATTAGGATGTAGAATATTATCTGTATGAACTATTTTATGCCAATTGACCAAGTTGTCCAATAAGACTATGGTCCTAAGCCTTCAAACCCAGTAAATCAATCCTGTAAGGCATTTACTTATATCTAGGAGGTATCTGTAACTGTGTCCCTTGTGTGGTTTATTATACATATGAATATGTATGTAGCACACACAAACATGTATATACAGACATATGCCTACAGATTACTGGTGTGGCAGAGTAGTATAAGCATTGGATTGCTAACTGAAAAGCTGGCAGTTCAAACCTACCAACTTCTCCTTGGAAACCCTATACAGGGTTTCCAAGGAGAAGTTAGAGTATAGGAAACTCTATACTCTATACAGAGTCAGAACCAACTAAAATGCTCTTAACAACAATAACAGGTACACCTATTCATGCATACCCATTTGTTCACATGTGCTATCCTATACACATAGATGCATATGAGGGGACTTTAAAAAAATGGAAAAATGGAATGAAAATAGAGTGGAGATCTGCTCTTTCAAAAACTAGTGTCATTCACAGAGAGTTGGTTTTACCACATAATAAAAAAAGAGACATAGAAAACATAGAATAACAAAGAAATCTCAATTTACTTTCATTTACTTTGTAAAAATTGTACGTATTTCACCCAGATTGGGTATTGTCTTTCCCATCACCAAAAATAGCATGTTTATACTATTTATAATGTGACTCCCCTCCTCCCCCTTCCAATTTCTGGTAATCACCAAAGAATGTTGCTCTCTGCATGTATACCTATTCTTGACTGTTTATAAAAATGAGACCATGCAATATTTGTCCTTTTGTGATTGACTTTATTTCACTCAGCACAATGTCTTCCAGATTCATGTATGTAATAAGATGCTTCATAGAGTCATCATTATTCTTTATAGTTACACTGAATGGCTCTGTGATTTTAATGGCAGGTGCCATCTTTCTCTAGATCTTACTTGTAGTGTGTCAACAACTTTCACAACACCAAACACATACATGCTCCTATCGCTTCCTGTTCTACAGTGATGGACTCATTGGTCATCTTCTGTAGTTGTTTTAAGACATCTTCAGTTTGTAGCTAATAGAAAAGAAGACCACTAAATATTTCAATCACTGCAATATCATGCTGCTTTCTTCTTCAGACTCCCTTTGCTAGTTTCTTATTCAGGTAATTAAAACAGTATTTTTCATAATCATATAATCATGAGTTCAACAGAACAAAATATTCTGTTAAAAGAAAAAAA
>NW_006408577.1:1391517-1405458 GCF_000296735.1 Chrysochloris asiatica
AATGATACTGAAGGAAGAAATCGGTGCTACACAGAAGGCATTGGGAAAGAACAAGACTCCTGGAATTGATGGAATTGAATACATTTATAAAATTTTAGAAAAGCTGATTCAGCACTGGAGGCTGTCACGCACTCATCTTTATCAAGAAATCTGGAAGACAGTTACCTGACAACTGATTGGAGAGATCTATATTTGTGCACATTCCAAAGAAAGATGACCCAACAGATTGGAGAAATCATTGAACAATATGATTAATATCACATGCAAGTAAATTTTTGCTAAAGGTAGTTCATAATCATCTGCAAAGGACATTGACAGGGATCTACCAGAAATTTAAGCCAGATTCAGATGAGGATTTGTGTGGAATGAGTACTATCATTGTTAATATCAAATGATCTTGGCTGAAAGCAGAGACTATCAGAAATGTGTTTACCTGTACTTTATTGGCTATGCTAAAGCTTTTGATTGTTTGGATCATGACAAACTATGGACAACACTGCAGAAATTGAGTATTCTGGAGCACTTAATTGTGCTTATGAGGGACCTGTACACAGACCAATAGGCAGTCATTCGAACAAAACACGGGAACACTGAGTGGTTTAATGTTAGGAAAGATGTGTGCCAGGATGGTATTCTTTCACAATACTTGTTCAATATGTATGCTTAGCAAGTAATCCAAGAATATGGGTTATATGAAGAAGCATATGATATCAGGATTAGAAGAAAACAAACTGCAATATGCAGATGATATAACCTTGCTTGCTAAAAGTGAAGAGGACTTAAAATGATTACCAATGAAGATCAAAGACCGAAGCCTTCAATATGGATTATACCTCAATGTAAAAAAAAAAAAGAACAAAAATCCTCACAACTGGACACCAAGGTAAATGGAGAAAAGACTGAAATTATCAGACTTCATTGTACTCAGATCAACTAGCACAAGACCTCTTTAAAGTGTCAAGAGCAAAGATCTAAGTTTGAGGACTAAGATGTACCTTACTGAAGCCATGTATTTTCAATAGCCTCATGTGCATGTAAAAGTTGGACAATTAATAAAACAGACCACAGAATAATTGATGCATTTGAGTTGTGGTGTTTAAGGAGAATATTAAAACTACCATAACTACCAGAAAAACAAACAAATCTGTGTTGGGTAAGTTCAACCAGAAAGCTCCTTAGAAACTGGGATAGCCAGTCTTCATCTCTCATATTTTGGACATATTCTCAGGAGGAACCAATTCCTAGAGAATTATATCATGTTTGTTTAAGTGGAAGGTCATCGAAAAAGAGGAAGACCCCCAATGAAATGGATTGGCATATTGGCAGCAACAGTGACTCAAGCATAGCAACCAATGATTGTGAGGTTGATGTAGGATCGAGAAGGTTTTGTTCTGTTGTGCATGGGGTCACTATGGGTCGGTACTGACTCGATGACACCTAACAACAACAAGTGAGAGTCAAACTTAGTAAAAATTAAATCAGGAGGTTGGTGTCTGTTTGGGGCAGAGTTGGAGTCTCTTTAAAGATAAAAAGTAAAGATATATCTACTATACTTCTCATGGGATAGATTTTAAAGTAATAATTTTAAAACATTAGCCAGAGAAACAGATTTTCTTTGGCTAGGGAGGAATTAAAAGAAGGCAGAGACTGCAAATGAATATTGCTTTTATTGTAAAAGTACACAGAGATAAACTCATCCCTTGAGGGGTGTTTCCCAACTGTATGAAGGGATTGTATGGAACAAAGCAGTCTTAATAATAATGAGCCGTAATTGGTTCTTACAGCTGACCTTTCCTATAAAATCCCCTAAGGACTTAATGCACATTGAGTATAATACAAATCTGAAATTGTAGAGATGATTGTTAGGATGAGAAAGTATTTCAGATATTGGCAGAACTTATGACAAAGAATTTTTGAAGGTTATGCAGAGATTTAAAAGCAGATGTTTTCAGGAATTAGGTGTTGTTAGATGCCTTCAAGTTGATTTCAACTCATAGTGATCCTACGCACAACAGAAGGAAACACTGCCTGGTACTGTGCCATCCTCACAATTGTTGTTAATTGCTGTTATGTTTGAGCCCATTGTCGCTCCCACTGTGTCGATTCATCTTTTTGGAGATTGCAGGGCAGGTAATTATTTATTATGGCTCTTCTAGCTAAATTTGTCCATTCAGTGATATATTGTAAATCCTAGGGTCTATGCCTGTGATTATGCACCCATTTTGAAGTGAGTTGCAAAGCAGTAAGGGTTAAAGTGGGGCTAAGGAATAAGGATTACAAAGAAACTAAGGATTAAGGATGTCCCCTGTTTACTAGTGGATATGACTCAAATTACCACCCTTGATTTCCCTTGGGGCATGGTCTGACTCCAGTTTATAGGAATGCTTTGCAAAAGTTCTGTCTTGCTTTGGTTCTGGCATCTGGCTCATTATGTCTGACCTCCAGTTTATGGGACCTTTAGCCCATCACCTGACCTGATTCACCAGCTCCTGCAGCCTTGTGTATCTCAGCCTGTGGTCTGACCTGCTGGTTTGAGTTCTTCAGCTTCTGAGAGTACTTGGGTCAGAATATTCCTCCAGACGGATCTCTAAACTAGGGATTTGGCACTTGCTAATCTTCACCATTGTGTTAGCCATTTCCTTTGACAGTTGTGAGTTTTGTGAGACATTGCAGCATTTTGCAGAACCCTGGAACAAGATGGAGGGGAGTAGCAGTGATTGACATTAAGGACTATAGTTGGGGTATCTTTAATGTCCAACTCAATAGGGACCTGCCTCATGTTGATCTTTCTTAAAGAAATTATTCAGGCAAGGATCTTCCTCTTTTTGCTGATGATGTCATTAAGATCAACACTACTTTGAGGAGGCAGCTCTTCCTCAGTTGTATTTTGAGTGTCTTCCAACCTGAGGGGCTCATCTTCTGGCACTATACCTGACAAGTTGTTGCTGTTGTTGTTGTTAAGTGCCAATGAGTTGGTTACAACTCATAGCGACCCTATACCGAGTTTCCAAGGAGTGGTTGGTGAGTTTGAACCACTGACCTTGTGTCAGTGCATTATCCTGCCGTTCAATACAGTGTTACTGTTTTTAAGGTTTTCAGTAGTTAAACATTCATAAGCAGTCTGCCTCTCCTTCCTCATCTGTCTTAGTATAGAAGCGCCCTGAGACCTGTTTACCATGGGTAAACTTGTGGTATTTAAAATACCAGTGGCATAGCTTCCAACATCACAGTGAGTTGAAGTGAGTTGCAAAGCAGTAAGGGTTAAGGTGGGGCTAAGGAGTAAGGATTACAAAGGATTCAACATCACAACACACAAGCCACCACAAGACAAACTGACAGATGAGTGGTGGTTTGGGTAGGTAACATAATCAGGGAATGAGTTTTTGTTATGTTGGTAAATGCCATTGAGTCAATTCTGTCTACTAGTGACCCAGTATAGGGTTTCCAAGGAGCAGCTGGTGGGTTTGAACTGCTGGCTTGTTGGTTTGCAGTCCAGTGCTGATCCTATAGCGCCATGCTAGATGTGGGTTGTTGTTGTTGTTGTTAAGTGTCGTCAAGTCAATTCCATCCCACAGCGACCCTGTATAGGGTTTCCAAGGAGCAGCTGATGAGCTTGAACTGCCAACCTTGCAGTTCAAACGCCTTTGCAGTCTGGCTCATTAGCCCACAGCACCACACCAGGGCTAGATGTAGATTGTTGTTGTTGTTGTTAAGTGCCGTCGAGTCGGTTCCGACACATAGCGACCCTGTACAGGGTTTCCAAGAGTGTAAATCTTTACTGGAGTAGAAAGCCTCATCTTTCTCCCACGGAGCGGCTGGTAGTTTCGAACTGCTGACCTTAAGGTTCGCAGCCCGATTCGTAACCACTACGCTACCAGAGCTCCGGTAATGTAAAAGAGTGAAACTGGCCTGGTGTATTACAATAGAAAGTGATGTGAGTGTCCTATGTAAAGACTTTCAAATCTTAACTGTTTAGTAGGCTTTAGGTCTGCCCTATCTGCCATGCCAGAACAAAGACATTTTATCAGTAAGATAACTAAAATGCTCAGTTTCACAACTTAGTTGGATTTATATTATCTTGCCATGGTATATAGCCAACTATTTTTGACATTTATTTGCCAGATAGAAATTGGTCTAAATTCTAATATCTCCCTGGATGTGTTTTGCCACACAAAGTATAGCAATGCCCACAATCTCTCTTGATTTTTAATAAATTATTAAAGCCCTATTCAGATAGTGCTCCTCAGATCAGAACAGAATTATCTTTTATACAAGGCTTATCTGTCTCACACTGTATCAAGGTACTCAGAAAAAAGTTCTCTTCTGCAAGACTAAGAGAGCTAAGAATAAAGATGAATGAAGTAAAGATAAGTCTTTTCTCTCTTCTTGTTCTTTGGAAAACATTGGCCCAGTAGGACAAGTTTTATCTGACAAGTGCTGTTGTTTAACATGTTGTAGAGTGATAGAAACTATGACTTGCTTACTGATTTGACTGGTAGCAGGGCACATTTTTTTCTACAGGGAAAAAAATAACCACACACACAAACAAAACTGGTATCAAATATAAATAAGGGATTGAGAGGAAAATGTTTAGAAAGTAAATAAACTGGTCAATTCTATGGTCAGAGGAAATATAGTATTTTATATTATCTTCTGGGAGACAAGAACGATTCCTGGTTCTGGGTTGATGCATGATACTATAAATAGTGTTTAATAGAATTATGATTCTGATGCACAGAAAGGAAGTGAGATATTTGTCTCACTTGTTTAGACCAGTATTTACGATGATAAAACTTATAGATTGTATTTATTATCTATGGTGTAGACATGGGATTGTTTCCTGGGACTTCAACTACATGATGTTTGGAAGTAAATAAGTAAGAATTGTCTAGTGGGGAATCCATACAGATTTTCTAATATTTTTCTTCATTGAGATCCAGGTATATGCAGGATCACAATATTAATAGGCCACTCTGAGTTAGACCCTTGGGTTCTGAGTTTATGTTCACAGTCATAAAAGTGAATTCTATTATCTTATATGGCTGAGTTTTTAAAGCTTGCATATTACATATACTTCTTTGAAACCACTCCATCCCTCAAATTCTTATAGAATTCTCTACATTGACTTAACTTTACTTTATTATACTGCTAGTTAAAATAACATATGCTAGTAGCTCTAATGGAGTCATGGTGTGGCACTGTGGGCCAATGTCTCAGACTGCAAAGTTGTTTGAACTTCAAGGTCAGTGGTTCAAGCTCACCAGCTGCTCCTTGGAAACCCTACACAGGGTCACTATGGGTCGGAATTGACTCGATGGCACTTAACAACAAGTAGCTCTAATAAAACCATAAAATCCAAACAAAGTTACTGATTTAATATATAAAATGGAACATAATTCAACTTAAATCTAAAATACTAAGATAGATGATTTTGCTTTGTTGACATGAAGTTTCTGGTTTAAACATGAATTGAATCAGATTGCATCATAGTGCAGCAATTTATATTTGCATGTACTATGTGTTGACTCAGTCTAACATTACTTTTACCACCCCCAAATAAATTTAAACTGGAGAACTTTACAGGTTTAAACCAAAGTTTGAAGAAGGAGTACAGATTATGCTACATGGTTAGTACTTTACACTAATTGTTATGCATTTTAAACAACCCCAAATAAACAAATGAGGAGTGAAACAATAGAAAGCCTATAGCTGTGGATAGCTTGCCCTTTGTCAAAAGCAAAGCACCGCAGTAAGAAAACATGTTGGATGAACTTTTCATTTGCTTCATTTTTAACGTAGAGATTTCTCATGGGAATCAAACTATTCAAATGATTGCCAATCTTACCTCCCCTTCCAGCTAGCAACTATGTTTTTCCTGGTAATTATTTTTATAATTCTTGGAGAATGGTTCTTATGAGAAGCTGTTCTGAAGTGTTTTTGCACTATGAGTGAGAGTTGCTGTAAGTGCTATTGGTGAAAGACCCATCAGTAGTTAAGTCAGAAGGCTGAGCTAAGGTGCATAATAAGCTGATTGCTCAACCTTAGGAAGATTATCCAGGAAAGTCACTTCTAAATCGTTAGAGTTGGGGAGTACAACACCTTGAGATAATGCCATAATTTGCTTTCTGTGGCTAGTGGGTTACACGTTGTGCTGCTGACCAAAAGGTGACCAGCTATTCTGCAGGAGAAAGAGAAGGCCTTTCTGCTCCCATAAAGATTTGTTGTAGTTAAATGCCATCAAGTTAGTTCCAAGTCATAGAGATCTAAGACTTCTGAGGAGCAACTGATGAGTTTGAACCACTGACCTTGTGGTTCAGTCTGACCTTGCAGGCCAGTGCATTCCTTGAAAATCCTAGATAGGGTCTCTATGAGTCAGAATTGATTCAATGGCAGTGGGTTTAGGAATACTCCAGTTTAAGTTGATGTTACAACTTGTTGGGAATTAAAACATATTTCTTCTTAACTTGAAATGCTTTCCAAGAATTGGGGTGGAGAATTATATAGCTAACAATTTTAGCCTTTGTTCTTGCAGTGGATCTTCCAGAAGGCTGCTCAACTCAAAATTGGTCTCTGCTTTGTGCTATGACTGCTAGCCAGGAAGTTGAGGTTGACTAACTGATTCCCACTTTTGTAGTTCATTGCCAAAAGCTTACACAAGTCAAAGTCTTGAGGCCACTAGGCCTATTAACTGTTAAATTCTTTCTGAGACAGTGTTACAGTTTCTTCAGAATATACTAGGTTTCATTCCTATGATGTTGAAGATATTTTCTTTCAGACAGTTTTATGGGTATTCGACTGAAAATAAGGAGGATGGTGATAGATGTCCCTTAAAATCTGTTCATATTTTGCCATCTATGTTGTTGTTGTTGTTAGGTGCCATCGAGTCGGTACTGACTCATAGTGACCTTATGCACAACAGAAAGAAACTCTGCCCGATCCTGGGCTAACCTCACAATTGTTGCCACATTTGAACCCATTGATGCTACCACTTTGCCAGTCTATCTCGCTGGGGGTCTTCCTCTTTTTTCTCTGACTCTCCAGCTTACCAAACATGATATCCTTCTCCAGAAATTGGTCCCTCCTGACAATATTTTTGAAGTATAAGAGATGAAATTTGGCTATCCTGGCCTCTAAGGAACACTCTGGCTGCACTTCTTCCAACACAGGTCTTTTGGTTCTTTGGGCAGTCCATGGCACTTTCAAAATTCTCCCCTAACACCATAACTCAAAAGCATCAATTTTTCTATAGTCTTCCTTACTCACTGTCCATCTTTCACATGCATATGAGGTTATTGAAAATACCATAGCTTTGGTCAGGCGCACCTTAGTTCTCAAGCTGACATATTTACTTTTCAACACTTCAAAAAGGTCTTAAGCAGCTGATTTGCCTAATGCAATATGTTGTTTGATTTCTTGACTGCTATGTTGTTGTTGTTAAGTGCTGTTGAGTCGATTCCAACCCATAGTGAGCCTGTACATGGTTTCCAAGACTGCAAATCTTTACGGGAGCAGAATGCCTCATCTTTCTCCCACGCAACAGCTGGTAATTTCTAACTGCTGATCTTAAGATTCGCAGCCCGATTCGTAACCACTATGCTATAGAGAAGTCAAAATTAGACAACTCAAAAAAATTTAAGGTGAATTTAAATATAGATATTTTCCATCTATATATCCAAATAATCAAACATGTTTTTATATGGTTCCACTTAGGGTAAGCTCTGGACTGCTAACCAAAAATCGGTGGTTTAAACCCACCAGTTACTCCTCGAAAACCCCATAAAGGGTCACTATAAATTAGAACCTACTCAATGGAACTTGACAACATTACCATTACATTATCTTCTAGTTGTTAAAATGTACTTGGTACAGTAAATTAGGGGGGAAAAGATGTTTCCTCAAATAAAAAGCAATATGAGAAACTATTCTACGCAGTCTAGAATTTAGCATAGCAGTTTTCACAGATATTGTTTTTCTCACATGTGACTTCTTAAGAACTTCTTCTCTGCTTAAATCCCTCTTAAGAGAAGAATTGGTTATCTCTGAACAAATTCTATTGAGAAGATTTTATTAAAGAAAAAAAATATTATCTCAGATTTGAAAACAAAAATCTGTAAACCATAAATTCAAAGCAGCTCTTAGATAGTGAGATTTTCTATTGAACCAATCTATGGACTAAAATTATATAACTACCCAAACTAAATTAAATATAGTTCCTGGGCTTAAAAATGAAAATTTTCTTGTGCTATTGCTACATCTGGAGTCCTGGTGTGGCGCTGTGGGTTAATGTGCCAGACTGCAAAGCTGTTTGAACTGCAAGGTTCGTGGCTCAAGCTCACCAGCTCTCCTTGGAAACTCTATACAGGGTCACTATGGGTCAGAATCAACTTGAAGGCACTTAACAACAACAACAACATTGCTACATCTATCAACTATGGTTAGTCTCATTGTTCTAAAACACTATTTGTTCGTGAAAAGCAAACCTAATCATCAGATCTGCTAAGTTAGAGAGGAGGAAGTAAATGTCAGATTTTATTTGGAGATGTTGTTGTTGGGGATAAGCACACTGCTCATATAAATTCAATTAAAACAATATGCAAAAGAGGGACACTGATATGATAAGTTTATGTTTATTTACCATAGTACAGAATTACTCTCTCTAGTGGGCCTTTCTTTTAAAAATGCATTAACAAGCAAGACCCATATAGCTTGTGATAAAGATATTGCAAGAGTGGCATAAATCCAGCTGTCCATTTCCAGCACATAAGCATGTTTTATTTGCTGTTTAATTGTTTCTAGGAAAAGAACTTGCTTATGTGTTAAGTATACACAAAATCTTTCATTAATTTTTTTTAATATGGTTAATAATGGATATTCCATCATCATTATTATTTCACATTTATACAATACCTTTCCTTTAAAGTAGTTCATATAATTTATAACCAAATCACGAGACCATTTATATAAATATTGTGCATGTCTATTTAACAACCTTGAAGCTTGCCATGTGCTCACATTAATGGAGTCACAAATAATTTATAGGGGGGTCAGTCATAATGAAATGGGTTTTATTGATTTTATTTTCTGTTTATTCAAGCTGTGGAATTTTGGAGTAAAGGCAGAGGCAACTAAGTAGGGAGGAAAAAATTGTAACCACTCAACTTTGATTTTTCTGCCATTTTTATGAAATATATCTGTTGGAAGGGCAAAAGGAAGAGAATTCAAAAAATGTGTTTCTATGTACTCTACGTTTATTATCCAACCTGGTTGGTGCTCTAAGTAAAAAGTTAATGTAGTATCTGTCTTACCTTAAAAATTCTTATATATTTCAAGTGATTTTTTAAAACTATATATTTGACCTATTAACATTAATCTGTACATATGCAAAACTAATGAGGGTTACTGTAAGGGCAAACTCTAATGATTAGTAAAGTAGTTAATAGTTAATAAAGTATCAACTTGATTAATCATTGGCATTTGTCTTTACAATAAAACAAATGCTAGTTAAAAACTTGCAAACTGTTAGTTCATAGAATAAGTCTAATCTGTAATATATGTATAGTTTGGTTTGTAGACAATTTTTTCAAAATTTTAAAATTAGATGCTATATTTTAATATGTGGATATTACACACAAAAATCTTTATTTGAGGCTTCTTTTAGAAAATCAGAAGATCTGGCAATACTAAGTTCAAGTTTTTTTGTGATAATGGTTGATTGGTACCTAATAGTATGGAATCTTTCAAATGGACACAACCTCTAGTTGTCTACATCTCCCCCATTTCCTAACTTGAAATAATAGAGAATCAAGTTTGTGACAACAGATGAAGAAAGAGCAGGGGATTGAGTTTGGAAAGCAAGAAGGCTCCAAATCTAGATAACCATTGTAGAACTTCTGAAGACAGCAAGAAACATAAGGAAGTGATAAGACTGATGTTTTACAAAGCAATCTTTGAAAATAAGATGAAGCATGGATGGGGGGGTGGAGGTTCATTGGAGATAAATAACTGAAGAGTCTATAGCAATAATCTATAGAAGAATGATGCTAGTTTGAACAAAGACAAATAGATAGGATTTTGTCTTAAATTGGATATGGCGAGTAAGAGACAGGATAGTTGTTGTTGTTAAGTCCTGTTGAGTCAATTCCGATTCATAGCGACCCTGTATAGGGTTTCCAAGGAGCAGCTGGTGAGCTTGAACTGCCAACCTTATAGTTCAAATGGCTTTGCAGTCTGACGGGATAGAGTCTTGGTTAAATGTCATATTGTTTTCATGAGATACTGAGTGGATGACCGTGTCAAAAATCAAGTTGAAGAAGATGTGAAGAGAAGAGGAAATAATTTTGTTTTTAATAACTTGAGGCTGCATTATATTTATTTTCCTGATAGGCAGATATTATAGTATTAATTTATTTTTGCTGAAGCTGTTTGAAGTGCTGGACCTTGAGAAAAGTACAAAAAGAGAGGAAACTTGAGTTAGTCTAAGGAGAATGCAGCCCCAAAGGCTGGAGTATAGAACAGAGGTCATTCTTAATGGAATTTTCTGTGTATGGGCATAATCAATACCTGGGGATGGAGTGGGGTGGGGTAGAGTGGATACATTTTGTGGCACTGATACTTGGTATTATATTCTAAAATTTTCTGCTCCATTTTCTTCACATTCCTCCATTTTATTGTCAGGTCTACCTGCACCTGGAATGCAAGTGAGTTACTTATGTGCAGTATTGAGACAAAGATAAAGTCAAGTGAGCTGTAGCTTCATGAAGAAACAGTTACAGAATAGGCAGATTCCTGCTGTGGACCAGTAAGGGACTTCAAACCACAAGGTTGGAAGTTCACACCCACCAACTGCTCCATGTAAACCTTGTACAGGTTTTTTTTTGAGTCATAACTGACTCGATAGCACTTAATAACAACAACAGAGTTAATGGGAGTGGTGGTGGTGAGGTAAGCAGTGATCTGGAGCAAGACATTTAATGAGGATAGCTTTGGGGGAGAAAGTGAACTTCCTACAATTACACAGGGATCAAGTTTGGATTATGGCTAATTTAGATATTGGAAGAAAATATTTCCAAATCATCTTTCAAACTATCTCTTTTTTTTCACTAAAACTATGCTTCCCTTTATACTTCATATACAGAACACTTAGAATTATAAAGTATTTTTTACAGTATCTTTTTATTGATGTTTAACAGGTTCCTTTCCAAAACCAAAACCAAACCTGATGCCTTCAAGTTGATTCCAGTTCACAAACTCTGTATCATACTCAACTGAATCATATATGATCCCTTTATCACTAGGAGATTAAGTCATTTTGAGGGAGAGAAATATATTTTATTCATTTTCCCCCTTCAGCAAAAATACCAGTATCAAAGTTGAACTCCTAGAACTTTCACACTATATATTACACCTTTTACACTATATATACTTCTTCTCAATTGAGAATCAATTGCCATCTTAATTAAGTCTGCCATGTGATCTCTGGAAACTGAACCACAGAATACTTGGTGTGGCACTGTAGGATAAACACTGGAACGAAAGGTCAGTTTGAATGGAAAAGTTGGCAATTCAAACTCACCAGCTGCTCCTCAGAAACCTTATATAGTGTCGCTATATGTTGTCAACGGACTGGTCAGCACTTTACAACAATAACAACAGCAAGCTTTACCTATTGTGATGCCTAATTTTATGTGTCAACTTGACTAGGCTATGGTGCCCAGTGGTTTGGTCGAACATTGAATCTAGTTGTTACTATGAACTTATTCACACATATCATTTACACTTGTTATCAGTTGGCCTTAAGTAAAACAGTTAACCCTCCATGATGTGGGTGGTGGTGATGGTTATGTTATGTGGAGTTGGTTCCAATGCATAGTGACCTTTATAGGGTTGCTGAGGCTGTAAATCTTTACAGGAGTAGAAAGTCTCAACTTTCTCCCATGGAGCAACTAGTAGGTTAAAACTGCTGACTTTGTGTTTAGCAGCCCATTTTGTAATCTATTATGCTACCACAGATCCTTATGATGTGGGTGCTGTTGTTATTAAGTGCCATTGACTTGGCTTCTATATAGGGTTTCCAAGGAACAGCTGGTAAGTTTGAACCACCAACCTTATGGTTCAAACCTACCTAGTAGTCCAGAGCTGTATCCCACAATGTCAGAGTGCCTTAAAAAAAAAGTCCAATCTAAACAGTGGCTTCTAAGGGGACCTGCTGGACCAGTTAAATTCAAATAAGGATGTCTGTTAAGAAGTTTAAAGGTATTATTTTCTGGGGTTTCCAAAAGGTAATCTTGATAGATTTTCTTGAGGGACATAGAATGATTAAATGTACGTATTATAAAGAAGGTTTTTAAAAATTGAAAACTGTATTGGTGAGAAAATTGTGCTGAGGACTTTTTTCCATCACAAATCCACCCCCACCCACCCGCATTATAATGCAGCTGCTCCTTTGAGAATTCCATTGGGAAACTTTACCTCATATACCATACAGCCTTGATCTTGCCCATTTCTTTTTTTTCCCTCAAAACTCAAAATAACAATTTGAGTCCCTCGAGGATACCAAAACGGATTTTTTGATGTGGTATAAATAAAAGAGTACTGAATTCTTTGAGGAAGGATTTGAAAGATGAAAACACTCATCAGAAGTGTATAGACTTAGATGGAGGCTATAGAGTAAAATAACAGCTTCATATTTTGATATTTTCATATAATAAAGATTTCTATGATTTTGTAGCAATACTTTTTGACTTATCCTCATACAGTTTTCATTTTTCTTCTATACTATATAATCATTTTTTTTTTGTTTGTTTTGTTTATTATTTTGTTTCTGCTTTTACTGGTGTGTGGGATTGCTTTTACTGGTGTGTGGGATTGCTGTCTCTAATTATTCAAGTTCTAAATTTCCTTCACCTATTGAACTTCATGTGAATCTTGGAGTGGAAAAGTCTCTGTATTTCTTTCGTATCTTCGACCATAGTTGACACTGAGAACATAAAAGGTATTTAGTATGCTCAATAAATGTTTGTTGAACCAAATCCATATAATTTCCATACAGGCTATGTCACATTACTTACTCTGCAAGTAATGAGTAGTTGTTGTTAATTGCCACTGAGTTGTCTAGTCTTGTGACATCTGTATGATCTTTGGTATGTTTGAATCCATTGTTGTTGCGATGTGTCAATTCATCTCATTAAGTGTGTCCCTCCTTTTTATTGACTTTACCAATCCTAATGTCTTTTTCATGAGAGTCCATCCATGAAAAATGGAAAGTGTAGAGAAATATGAATATCTCATGAATAGGCTACATCTGGCATGCAGCTCAGCCCCAATGCTTTTTCAATAAGAAAACCCAAAAGCTTGTTGACAGATGGACAAAATGTATTGAAAAACAAGGAAATTATGTCAAAAAATGATGCATTTGTTTTTACTAAAAGGTGATTAAAATAAATTCTACAGCCAGAGTGTGGATAATTTTTGAAACATTGTGTTTCAAAACAAGTTTTAATGGTTATTGACTGCAATAAATGTGAATTTCATTAGGCTTCTTATGTATTTTCTTAATGGATTTATATGTACAGTATTGTTGTTTGTTAAGTGCCTTGGAGTAGGTTCTAACATATAGCATGTAAATCTTTGCAGAAGCAGAAAGCTTCATCTTTCTCCGAGGAGATGCTGGTGAGCCTCGAACTGCATACCTTGTGGTTTGCAGTCCAGTATTTATCCTACAGAACCACTGTGCTCCCATATATATAAAACCCACCAGCTGCTCCTCAGAAACCCTATATAAGGTCATTATGAGTCAGACCCATCTTAACAGCGCTTAACAACAACAACGTGTGTGTGTGTGTGTTTATATATATTCTTATCAACAGAGAAAAGATTGAAGCTGTCAAGAACTTCATTCTTCTTGGATCAACTATCAACACTCATGGAAGCAGCAGTCAATAA
>NW_006408577.1:1406523-1408543 GCF_000296735.1 Chrysochloris asiatica
GCCATCTTGGCCTCCAAGGAGCACTCTGGCTGCACTTCTAAAACGGATCTATTGGTTCTTTTGGCATACCTAGAGAGAGAGAGAGAGAGAGAGAGAGTCAGTGGTGTTCATTTTACTAATTATTCATTAACAGTGATCTATCTTTTAACCTTTCTATTGATGTAAGTTGCAATATTGATTTGTCCAAATAGCCTAATGGTCTATTTGAATTACTGGCAATCTCTGCTGATCTTGTTGAGTTCGGTTTACAAGCTTCTTTTTAATCAATCTTCCAGATACTTGGCAGTCAGAAAGATTGTTACTGATCTCAATTTAAAAGGATTTATGCTATTCAATGTTAACATATTTAATGTCAAAAACAAATTTGACTCCAGATGCTCAGTGGAGGTTGTTCAATAATACTGTGTTTATAAAAAGATTACTTGAAATACAGTGAATATTAATATGACAATAGGAATCTGGCTTGAAAGTCAGAATGCTAGCCAATCTATAATGATATAATAATTGGAAGATTATAGAGACAAGTTTATGGCAGATCAATAATATTGCACAAAGAATAAATTTCAATAGCAATAATATAAACATTATTTTTAAGAAGCATAATCAATTCAAGAGCATGACATCACTTTATTAAAGCATGTCATTTCAAGGGCTGAGGAATGAAAACTCTGATAACAGAAGAATATTACAAGGTATTGCATTCAGTGAATCAGAAAATAATAGAATTTTGACTCAGTTTGTTTTATTAGATGCACTTCTGAGACACAGATATGGATTCAAATAATTAACACATCTGACTTTAGTACCCAGTATCAAATGAGATCTCTGCCACTTAGAATAATATTAACATGTTAAAAAGACCAACGACTTTTAGAAAGAAAGCCTAACTAATAAACTAATTATTATCAATAAAAGGCAACATGCTACTCAAATATCCTTGATCCCCTAGTAGAAATATTTGCTCCACTTGCTATTGATACCTGGTCCATCAGTAAAATGACAAGGTTCAAACAAGAGCTGTCCTGTGGATTTAAAAAATTTGTAACAGAAAATGTCTAATAATATAAAACAGGAGTCCTGCTTTGTCTAAGTGACTGCAAAAGAATTACTCCTTTCAAGATTGGTGTATAAGTTCTCACTTAGAGGAGAAAACACACCGTTGGCAATATAGTGGGCTCTTGGGAATAGGAGATAGGTCTCTCTGTAATAGAAAACTGGAGGAGATAATCTCTTAGATCCTTCTCTTTCAGTTTTAATGCTTTCTTTCTGAATAATCCCCTGAGTTTAGTATCTGGATATGGGTCTAATCTCAAAAGTCAATTTTCTACTAAAAGTATCTAATTATTTTATGAATGAAAGTTATTAAAATAGTCTTGGGCATATATTTATGTGACGTATAGTAAAGACTACAGTATGCATTAAGTGTTCTAGTGTGAGTCTTCCTTAGGATATTATTTTCTTTAACACATAAACTAACTGATCACTGGGGACTTTGTTTCCTCTGAGTAGTTGTTGCTTGGAAAAGAGACATATGGTTGCATGCATTTAAATTCTTCATTAAAAATGGTTACAGAGGGGAAAAGTAATCTACTCTAAAAGGCAAACATTATAAAGGGTAGCAGAATTCAGCTCTAAAGAGTTTTATATCATTACTACTTAGAAATAAACATTATGTCTAAATAAGCTGCTTATACAAACTACCAGTAACTCAGTTCCCTCAGTACATATTTAGATAGAAAGTACTCCCCAAACATTCAGTTACCTTAATTTACATGGAATATGAGGAAAGAGCATATTTAATCATATTATTATATTGAATTTTAAAGAAGGAACATATTTGGTTGATATTTTATTCTTTTAGTTGAAAAAATTAGGGATTATTTCATTTCATTAGTCCTATGGTTAAATATGCTCTGGTAGCTTAGTGGTTACGAATCGGGCTGCGAACCACAAGGTCAGCAGTTCGAAACTACCAGTCACTCCGTGGGAGAAAGATGAGCCTTTCTGCTCCAGTAAAGAT
>NW_006408577.1:1409133-1412119 GCF_000296735.1 Chrysochloris asiatica
TCTGGTGTTGCTGCTTCTCTGGATAAGGTCTCACATTCCACTTGTGCTCGTCTCCCTTGATGGTCCTAGGGTCCTTTGTTCCTAGACTGTAAGATTAACTACTTCCCCATTTTTGTTACAAAACTTCTACCTTTACAATTGTAACAGTCGCAATTAGTCATGATAACAATTACTCACTATTGCAATAAATTGTATTTTGATTTAGAATTTGATTTAGATCGATATCCAATCTATTTTAATAATTGTAGCTGACAGCACATACAGTGTTCATTCTGAAGTGAGGTGTAGGTAGCTGCTGTGCTCTGCCTCTCATTTGGTTGTGTCCACCTCTGCTCATGTTGTTACTGTTACAGTTAGGTACCACCGAGTCGGTTCTGACTCATAACAACCCTATGTACTAGAACAAAACGCTGCCCAGTCCTGCATCTACCTCACAATGGTTCATAGTTTGAGCCATTATTACAGCCACCATATCAAGTCATTTTGTTGAGGGTCTTTCTCTTTTTCGCTGACCCTCTGCTTTATCAATCACAATGCCCTTATTTAGTAACTGGTCCTGCCTGGTAACCTGTGCAAAGTATGGGAGTTGAATTCTCACCATCTTTGTTTCTACAGAGCATACTAGCGATATGTCTCCCAAGACTTACATGTTTGTTCTTCTAGCAGCCTGATATTCTTCACCAAAACCATAATTCAAATCCATCAATTCTCATACAAAAATCTCATATTTCCAGTCATAGAAAAGTCAAAATATAAAGAATAATATTCTAGTCCAATAGCTTCTGAAGATACTAAAAATCCAGTATAGATTTAAAATAAGACCATTCATCTAAAGAGTAGAGTTGTGGTTGACATACTCACTGATCAAAGAGAGGGGTATTATCCTTCATATTCTCCAAGAATGCTTTAGACACAATTTATCAGGCACTATGCATGCTAGATATGGAGTCCTGGTGTGGTGCTGTAGGTTAATGCAGGACTGCAAGGTCAGCGGTTTAAGCTACCAGCTGCTCCTTGGAAATCCTATACAAGGTTGCTATGAGTCAGAACCGACTCGACAACACTTAACAATAACAACATGCTAGATATGGAATACTGGTGTGGCACTGCAGGATAATGTGCTGGACTGCAAAGTTGGTTTGAACCTTAAGGTCAGTGGTTTAAGCTCACCAGCCGCTCCTCGGAAGCCCCATATAGGGTCGCTATGAGTCAGAACCAACTCCATGGCACTTAACAGCAACAATAACATGCTAGATGCATTGTATCTAAAGTTTAAGGAGCCTTAACAGCAAAGTCAGTGATTCAAACCCATCAGATGCTCTAGGAGAGAAAGATGAGAATGTCTGCTCTCCTAAAGATTTACAACCTCAGAAACATTAGAATTGACTTGATTGCTGTGGCTATGCTAGGAAACAAAGTCCTGGTGACTCAGAGGTTAAACGCTTGACTGTTAAGTGAATGATTGGTGGTTTGAACCAATTAGACCATCGTGGAAATCTGCTTCTGTAGATGTTTACTACCTTGGAATCCTTATGGGGCAATTCGAATTTGTCTTATAGGCTTGTTATGAGTTTAACTAGGCTCAGCCACACATGAAAAAAAAAACATGCTAGACAAGAATTGGAAATAAGTGCAGCGGATGATGGGAGAATTTGAGCAAGGAACATTAATCAGGCTAAGGATCAAAATCACAATCACATCGGCAGTGAGGATTATTGACAACAGGTTACTTCCCTTTGCAGTTTATGGTCCGGTCACAGTACCATATAGAGCAGGGGTGGGGAATATCCAGCCCACAGGCAGTATATTGTTGTTGTTGCTATGTGCCGTGGAGTCGGTTCCGACTTATAGCAACCCTGTACAGGGTTGTCGAGACTGTAAATCTTTACGGGAGCAGAAAGCCTCATCTTTCTCCTGTGGAACAGCTGGTAGTTTCGAACTGTTGAATGTGAGATTCGCAGCACGATTCGTAACCACTACGCAACCAGAGCACTATAAGACCCACGAAATTATTTTCTTTGACCAGGCCAAGGCAACCTCAGAGTTCCAGCCATCACAGTGTGTGGTGATTGTTGTTAAGTGCTGTTGAACCGGTTCCGACTCATAAGCGACCGTGTATACGGTTTCCAAGGAGCAAACCTTGCGGTTCAAACTGACTTTGCAGTCTAGTGCATTAAACACAGCGCCACACCAGGAGTCCAACCAAAATATTTTGTTTTTGTTAAATACTGTTGAGTTGGTTCCAACTCATAAGGACCCTGTATAGTGTTTCCGAGGAGTGACTGGTGAGTTTTGAATAGCGAACCATGAAATTCAAACTTGACTTTGCAGTCCAGTGCTTACATTACAGTACCACACCAAAACTCCAGGAGTCATATTGTTGTTGTTGTTGTTGTCATGTGCCGTGGCATCAGTTCCGACTCATAGCAACCCTGTACAGGATTTCCGAGGCTGTAAATCTTTACACGAGCAGAAAGCCTCATCTTTCTCCCGCAGAACAGCTGGTAGTTTTGAATTACTGATGGTGAGGTTAGCAGCTGGATTCATAACCACTACGCGGGAGAAAGATGAGGCATTCTGCTCCCATAAAGATTTACAGCCTCGGAAACCCTGTGCAGGGTCACTATAAGTCGGAACCGACTCCATATACTTAACAACAACAGCAACAATGCTACCAGTGGTGAGTTAATTAAATGTTTGACTAAATATGTTGTTGTTTCTAAGTTCCGTGGAGTCGGTTCTGACTCATAATGACCCTGCACAGGGTTTCCGAGGCTGTAAATCTTTACGGGAGCAGAAAGCCTCATCAGTCTCTGGCGGAACAGCTGGCAGTTTTGAACTGCTGATTATGAGGTTAGCAGCCCGATGCGTAACCAACCACTATGCTACCAGAGCTCCTTTTGACTAATATAGCAGGCTAATTTATAAGTTGGTAATTTTGTATATGGCCACAAATGATGTTATAAATTTTGGCAGAAAAAGTTTT
>NW_006408577.1:1414269-1417752 GCF_000296735.1 Chrysochloris asiatica
GTGCTTACAAGCTTTCTATAATAATGTTTCTGGATATTCCTTTCTATCCCCCTCAAGTATCTGTTTTTTTAATAGTAAGCAAGGGAAACCAATATTCATAAGACAGTCAAGCATCTTAACATTATTTTCCCTCTTTTACCCATTCAGACCATGCTGAGTTGGTTTTTGTATATGCATGAGGTGAATTTCTTGTTTCAATCTTTTGCATAATCAGTTTCCAGTTCTGCCAGCACCATCTGTTGAAGAGACTATGTCTTCCCCACTCAATGTACTTTGGCCCTTTGTCAAAGATCAGTTGACTGTATGTGGTTGGGTTAATTTCTGGATTCTCAATTCTGTTCCATTGATCTATGCATCTTTCATTGTACCAGTGCCAGGCTGTGTTGACCACTGTAACCGTGTAGTAAATTTTGAAATCAGAGTGAGAATCTTCCAACTTTGTTCTTCTTCTTTCTTAAGCAGTGTTTTGCTTATCCTGGGTTTCTTTCCTTTCCACATAAAGTTGGTAATTTTTTTTTTTTTAAAGCCTTTAATTCTGATTAAGTCCAATTTATCAGTTTTTTCTTTTATATTTCATGCTTTCAGTCATCTAAATAATTTTGTATACTCCAAAAAGCAACAATATCCTCTCATGTTTGCTTTTAAGAATTTTATAAATTGCAGATTTTAAACTTAGGTCTTTGATCCATTTTTAGTTCAATTTTATGTATCTTGTATAGTAATTATGGATATTCATTTATTTTCCCTATTTGATTATAAAATTGGTTGTTGTTGGTGGTGGTGTTAAGTGCCATCAAGTGAGTTCTAACTCCTTGTGACCCTGTATAGAGTTCCCAAGTGTGAGAAATGTTGTTCATACCCCAGATACTGACTCGGTTCCTCTTGGTTATAAGGTCACCAATGATTTATCACAAGTGCTTACTGACAAACACTCAAGAAATCCAATCTGTACTCATTTTAGTGAGAGTGACATTTTCTGTATTTGATTTTGCAAAATTGGGCACCCAACCCAGTAGACATGGGCAAACACATGAGTTACAGCAGGTTTGCAAAGAATTTATACCTTAGTCTGAGAAGTCCTCCCCCATCCCTCATTGATTTAAGTAATATGGAGTTCACACTCTTTCCCTGGACAGGGCCTATGACCTTAATGACTGTATTCTTATTTAAAGTTCCTAGTGAATGGATTTCTTCCCCTCACCCCAACCCCCGCCAATTCATCTTGTTCATATATCCCAGGGACATAGGTCCCTATTGCAATGTGAATCTAGCAATTTCTTGGACCCGTTATTTCTGAAGATGGACCATCTTGAGAATTTCTCACACAGGGAGAAGCTAGTTGGTTTGAATTTCTGACAATGCAGCTGTTCAGTGTTTATGCAACAGCATGACACCAGGACTCCATATCAAGTTTATCTAATATTATTTGTTCAAAAGTCTTCTTTTTTTCACTGAATTGCCTTGGCTACTTGTTTGAAATTCAATTGACCATAAATATAGAGTTACGTGCTGTGGAGTTGGTTTTGATTCATAGCAACCTTCTCTGTGTAGGGTTTCCGAGAAGGAGTGGATGGTGGGACTGAACTGCTAAACTTGTGGATAGCAATCCAGTGTTTATCCTACAGCACTGTAGGACAATGTACTGGACAGCATGTTCAGTGGTTCAAACTTACCAGCTACTCCACAGAAATCCTATACAGGATAGCTATGAGTTGGAACAGACTCCACGGCACTTAAAAACTATATCTATATTTGGACTCCTGGTGTGGCACTGTAGGATAAGCACTGAACTTCAAGGTTGGTTTGAAGTGCAAGGTCAGCAATTCAAACTCACCAGCTACTCCTTAGAAATCCTATATATATTGTTGTTGTTAAGTGCCATCATCCAGTTGGTTATGACCCTGTCTAGGGTTTCTGAAGAGCAGCTGGTAGGTTTGAATCACCGGCCTTGTGGTTCAAATTGACCTTATGGTCCAACACATTATCCTGTAGTACCATACCAAGATTCCAGAGAGAGAGAGAGAGAGATTGATTACTGTCTTAATTACTGAAAATTTAAAGTAAGACTTGAAATCAGATAGCCTCCAAATTTGTTCTTATATTCTAAAATTGCCTTAGTTATTTTAGCATTTAATTTTTTTATATATTTTAATTTAAAAATGTCCATTGCATTCTTTTCATAATTTCTATTTTTCTACTGAGATTATTTATCATTTTATTTGTTTCAAGTATGTTTCTTTTATCTCTTGGAGTTAGTTATAACAGCTATAACAGCTGTGTCTCTTTTTTTTTTTTTTTTTTCAGCTTCTTGAAATGTAGTCACATATTTCTGTTTCCTTTTATTTCAAATTATTTAGGATTGTATCCTAGATATTGAAGTCCTGGTGTGGCACTGTGGGTTAATGTGCTAGACTGCAAGGTCGGTTTGAATTGCAAGGTCAGCAGTTCAAGCTCAACAGCTGCTCCTTAGAAACCCTATACAGGATCTCTAAGAGTCAGAAATTACTCAATGGTACTTAACAACAATGAATCCTGGAGATTAAGAATGTTGTTTTGCTCAGTTTCTCACCTGAGGATTTATAAAAACCACCTGAAGATCTCGTTAAAAATGTAGATTTTGATTAAGTAAGTCTGGGATGGAAATACAAATTCCCAGCAGGAGGAGGTCAAATAAGAATGAATTGGCTTAAAGTCCTAAATTAGAGGAACTATGAAGTTGACTGGTTTATATTAATAAATTTAGAAGCCCTGTAAAAATGAACTGAAAGATTTAGGTTATCAATTTAAAGGAGCTCTGGTAGCGTAGTGGTTGTAAATCAGGCTGCAAACCTCAAGGTCAGCAGTTCGAAACTACTAGCTGTTCCACAGGAAGACTAGGCTTTCTGCTCCTGTAAAGATTTACAGCCTTGGAAACCCTATGCAGGGTCGCTATGAGTTGGAATTGACTAGATGGCACTTAACAACAGCAGCAACAAAATATATGAGTCCTGGTGTGTACACATGTACATATATACCCATATGTATATACATATATATGGATATGTATTTGGATGCCTGGAATAAATAGAAGACATATAATCTTTTTAATATTTTGAGTTGAGGCTTGAATTTTTTGCTTCAGTTCTTTCAGCTTGAGAAATGCTAATTGTGTTCTTTCCTTTTGGTTTTCCTCAGGGCTTCACACATTTCATTATGATACTTGATTTTGTCTTCTCAAACTGCCCTTTGAAATTTTCTGTTCTGTTCATTTATTTCTTCATTTCTTTCATTCATTTTAGCTTCTCTACACTCAAGAGTGGAGTCCTGGTGTGGTGACACAGGATAAGCACTTGACCTCAGTGTGGCTTTGAACTGCAAAGTTTGTGGTCAAATGAACCAGCCACTCCTCAGAAACCCAATACAGGGTTGCTATGAGTCAGAACCGACTCAACAGCACTTAACAACAACAATAACAACACTCAAGAGCAAGTTTCAAACTCTCTT
>NW_006408577.1:1418392-1422800 GCF_000296735.1 Chrysochloris asiatica
GTCTTGTTTTAGCTGATGTTACTGAGTTTCTCCATCATCAGTTGATTTCTATTTATTCCACCCATGAGGTCCATGTGTATAGTCATCTTTTATGTTGCTTAAAAAGGAATTTGCAATAAATAAGTCATTGGTCTTGCAAAATTCTGTCATGTGATCTCTAGCATCCTTTCTCTCTCTCAGGCTATATTTTTCAACTGCAATCCTTTCTCTTCAACCTTTGAATTCCAATCATAAGTTATAATCAATGCATCTCAATTGCATGTTTGATCAATTGCAGACTAAAGAAATTGGTAGAAATCTTCAACTTCATCATCATTGCTTTAGTGGTTTGTGGGTAAATTAGAATACTAGTGGTATTAACTGATCCTCTTTGTGGGTATGTGGATATTATACCATCACAGCCAGCTTATAAGATAGATCTTGAAATGTTCTTGTTGGCAATGAATGCAACATCATTGCTCTTTGTTGTTCCTGGCCTAGTAAACCACAAAATGTCCAATACCAGTCAATTTCAGCTCACTAATGCCTAGAATATGCATTCCATTTCATTTATGACAACTTCCAACTTTCCTATATTTGTATTTCATACATTCCACTTTCGGATTAATGAGTGTTTGCAGGTGTTTCTTGTCATTTTGAGCTGTGCCCCACCAGCAATAAAGGTTGTGAAAGCTTTGCTTTATTCATGTTATGATCGTTAACTCTACTTTGAAGCAGCAGCTCTTCCCCCATCATATTTTGAGTGCCCTCTGATAATGTCCCACTGCTATTCATAAGGTCAAACTCTCCTTCCTTACTCTGGAGACTTCAATGGACTCTGCTCACCATAATTGGCTCTCTGATATCTTAAATACCGGTGGCACAGCTTTCAGCATCACAGCCAATGGCAAGTCACCAAAGTATGAGAAACTGACAGATGAATGCTGGCTGGAGACCTATAAATGTATGATTTATGTTGACTTCCTCACAAAGGATGCCTTTTCTCTCAATTCTACCTGCTCCCACCACTCCCCTCATCTTTAGGTTTAGATGATAGCATAGGCCTGAAGAAAATAACATATTTACCAAAAGATTGCAAGTTCTTATTAATATGTACCAGCTGGAATTGGGGAAAACATGTAAGAGTGCATCTGAAAATAATTGGTCCAGAGAAGGGATAATATCAGACTGAATAGAGAAGAATATATTGACATCAGAGTTTGTGTGGTTTAATGTTCTCGCAAGGAAAACATGAAGATGGTCCTAATATGTTCTGGGATAGCACCTTGAAACCTGGACACAATGATATCCTATAGTTAACGAGGAAGAGGATTTGAAGACTTGAGGGAAAAAAATTGCACATTGGTTTTACTGTGTGAGACCAAAGAGCCTGCCAGCTGACTACGTTCCTCATCAGGGCCATGAGGAAACTTACTTGTTTAAGACTTTGAAGAATAAATACACATTGAATTTCTGAGAAACTCAAATATACCATGGACTGACAGATGAATGAAAAAAATTTTTTGGAAGAAATACAGCTTTTGCTCCTTAGAAGCAAGGACTGTGAGACTTCATTTCATGTCCTTTTGTCATGTTATCAGGACAGCCAGTCTTTGTAGAAGCTCATCATGCTTGGTGAAGTAGAGGATCAGTGAAAAAGAGGAAGATCCTCAACAAGATAGATTGACACACTGGTTGCAACAATGGGCTTAAGCATAAAACAACTGTGAAGATGCTGCTGGACCAGGCAGTGTTTTGTTCTTCTGTACATAGGGGTCCTCTATGAGTCGGAACCAACTCAATGGCACCTAACAGCAACTGTCAAGCCAGCACTGACAGTAGCACAAATGTCCTTTACCTAGGCTTTTTGGTTCTAGCATTTGATTGCTAATTGAAAGGTCAAAGGTTTGAACCTACTCCATGGGAGAAAGATGTGGCAGTCTGCTTCTAGAAAGATTATAACCGTGGAAGCCCTCTAGGGCTACTCTACTGTGTTCTTTATGGCCATTAAGAGTTGGAAATGACTCGATGGCATTGGGTAGTGGACTTGGTATCAGTGGGATGGATGCTGTTGTTGTTGTTAGGTGCCATCAAGTTGGTACCAACTCATAGTGATCCTATGTATAACTGAATGAAACACTGCCCAGCCCTGTGCCAACCTCATAATCAATGCTATATTTGAGCCTATCACTGCTGCCACCGTACTAATCCATCTTGTTGGGGGTCCTCCTCTTTTTCTCTGACCCTCCACCTTACCAAACATGATATCCTTCCCCAGGGACTGGTTCTTCCTGACAATATGTCCAAAGTATGAGAGACAAAGTCTGGTCATCCAGACTTCCAGGGAGCATACTGAGTATACTTCTTCCAACACAGGTTGGTTTGTTCTTTTGGAAGTCCATGGTATTTTTTATATTCTCCAACACTATAGCTCAAATGCATCAATTCTACAGCATTCCTTATTCCATGTCCAAATTCCACACACATATGAGGTTATTGAAAATATCATGAAAATATTGAAAATATCATGAAAAGATCATGACTTAGTCCTCAAACTGACACTTTAAAGAGGTCTTGTGAGCAGATTTGCCTAAAGCAATATGTCCTTTGATTTCTTGACTGCTGCTTCCATTAATGTTGATGATTGATCTGAGCAAAATAAAGTCTTTGACAACTTCAATCTTTTCTGCATTTCTATATTGTTGTTGTTGTTAAGTGCTGTCAAGTTGATTCGAATCTATAGTGATCCTGTAGAGGGTTTCCAAGGAGTGACTGGTAAGGTTGAACCACCAACCTTGCAGTTCAAACTGACTTTGCAGTCTAGCGCATTAACCCACATAGCCACACCAAGACTCCCTACATTTCTGTAACTGTTAATTATTTATTGATCCAGTGGTGAGGATTTTTATATATATACATACGTTAAGGTGTAACCCATATTGAAGACTGTGTTTTTTTATATTCAACAGCAAGTATTTTAAGTTTTCTTCACTTTCAGCAGCAAGGTTTTATCATCTGCATATCGCAGGTTGTTAATGAGTCTTCCTCCTAACCTGATGCCATGTCTATCTTTATATAATCCAGTTTATCCGATTAGAGTGGGATGGATAGGATTCTGAAATAGCATAGGGTAAATGGCAGGTTGTTAATGAGTCTTCCTCAAATCATGGTGTCACATTCTTCTTCATATAATCTAGTTTTTCGGATTATTGGCTCATCATATAAATTGAATAAATATGATGAAATAATACAATCTTGGAACACACTTTTCCTGATTCTAAACCATTCAGTGCCCCCTTCTTCTTTTCGAATGACTACCTCTTGGTCTATGTACAGGTTCCTAATGAGTTCTGGAATATTCATTTTCTGCATGCATCCATAGCTTGTAAAGATCCATACAATCAAAAGTCTTTCTTTGCATAGCCAATAAAGCACAGATAAACATCTTTCTGGTATTCTCTGCTTTCAACCTAGATCCATCTAATGTCAGCAAGGATATAACTTGTTCCACTTCCTGATCTGAATCCAGCTTGTATCTATGGCAGTTCCCTGCCAATGTACTTCTGTAACCATTTTTGAATGATCTTTAGCAAAATTTACTTGCATAGGATAATGATATTGTCTGATGATTTACACTTTTTGTTGGGTTACCTCTCTTTGGAATTGGAACAAATATGGATCTCTTCCCATCAGTTGGCCAGGTAGCTATTTTCCAAATTGTTGGCACAGAAGAGTGAGTGACTCTAGTGTTGCACTAGTTTGTTAAAAGATAGTAATTTGTAATTCAGTTCTCAGAGCTTTGTTCTTTGTCAATGCCTTCAATGCACCTTGGACTTCTTACTTCAGTACTTTTTTTTTTTTTTTATCATATGTTGTCTCTTGAAATGGTTGAATATTGACCATTTATCTTTGGTACAGTGACTCTGTGTACTCATTCTATCTTCTTTTGATGCTTTCTGTATCATCCAAAATTTTGCCCATAGAATCCTTCAGTATTTTAAGTTGAGGTTTGAATTTTTTTCTTTAGTTCTTTGAGCTTAAGAAACACTGTTTGGTTTTCTTACTCCAGGTCTTTGTACATTTCATTATAATACCTGACTGTCTTCTTGACCAGCCCTTTGAAAATTTCTGTTCAGCTCTTTACATTCTCATTTCTTCCATTTGCCTTAGCATCTCTATATTGGAGAGCTAGTTTCATAATCACTGACATTCTTCTTTCTTTTCCTCTTGTATGATGTTCTTGATGTCATCCCACAACTCTTCTGGTCTTCAGTCATTAGTGTCTAATGTATAAGATCTGCTCTTGAAGTGATCTCTAAATTCAGGTGGGCTATTGTTGTTGTCAGGTGCCATTGAGTCAGAACCGACTCATAGCGATCCCATGCACAGCAGAACAAAACAATGTCCGATCCTGGGCCAACCTCACTAC
>NW_006408577.1:1424877-1427693 GCF_000296735.1 Chrysochloris asiatica
TTGATGAGAATGTTGTTTATTGGTCCAGTGGTGAGGATTTTTGTTTTCTTTATATTGAAATGCAATCCATACTGCCGGTTGTGCTCTTTAATCTTCATCAGTAAATATTTTAAGTGCTCTTCATTTTCAGCAAACAATGTTGTATCATCTGCATATCACAGGTTGTTAATGAGTCTTCCTCCAGTCCTGATGCCATGTTTTTCTTCATAGAATCCAGCTTCTAGGATTATTTGCTCAGCATATAGGTTGAGCATGTATGGTGAAAGAATACAACACTGTCGCACACCTTTCTTAATTTCAAACCATTCTGTGTTCCCATGTTCTGTTTGAACAACTGCCTCTTGGTCTAGGTACAGATTCCTCATGAGCACAATTAGGTATTCCGGAATACTCATACTTCACAATGTTGTCCATAGCTTGCAATGATCCATACAATCGAAAGCCTTTGCATAGTCAATAAAGCACAGGTGATCATTTTTCTGATAGTCTCTGCTTTCAGCCAAGATCCATCAGACATCAGCAATGATATCCCTTGTTCCATGTCCTCTTCTGAATCCAGCTTGACCCTCTGGAAGTTCTCTGTCAATGTATACTTATAGCGTTTCTGTATTACTTTTAGCAAAACTTTACTCGCATGGGATATCAAAGAGATTGGCTGATGATTTCCACATTCCATTGGGTCACCTCTCATTGGAATGGGCACAAATATAGATCTCTTCCAATCAGTCAGCTAGATAGTTGTCTTCCAAATTTCTTGGCAAAGATGAGTGAGTGCCTCCTGTGCTGCCTCATTTTCTTGAAAGATTTCAATTTTTATTCCATTAATTCCTGGTGCCAATTCCTTCAATGCACCTTGGACTTCCTCCCTCAGTATCATTGTCTCTTGATAATATGCTACCTCTTGAAACAGTTCAATATTAACCATTTCCTTTCAGTATAATGACTCTGTGTATAGTCAAGGCCATATTTTAACCTTCATGAACTTGCTTTAATTTTCTTCAGGTTTGGCCTGAACTTGCATAGGAGCAATTGATGGTCTGTTCTACAGTTGTCCCCTGGCCTTCTTTTGGCTGATTGTATTGAGTTTTTCCACTGTCTCTTCCTACTGATGGAGTTGTTCTGATTCCTGTGTATTCCATCTGGTAAGGTCCATGTGTAAAATCCTTTTATGAGGTTTTAAAAAAGTATTTTCAATGAATATGTCTTTTTTCTTGCAAAGTTCTATCATTTGATCTCCAGCATCATTTCTATCACCAAGGTCATTTTTCTCATTACTGATCCTTCTTCTTTGTTTCCTATCTTCACAGTCCATTCACCAATATTTGTCAATACATCTTGATTGCATGTTTGATCAGTTTTAGATGGAAAAAGTTAGTAGAATTCTTCAATTTTGTCATTACTGGCTTTAGTGGTTGGTGCAAAATTTTGAATTTTAATGCTATTAATTCATCTTCCTTGTAGGTGTATAGATATTATACTATCACAGACATCATTGAATTTCAAGATAGATCTTAAAATATTCTTTTTCACGATGTTTGCAATTTCCGTGCCTCTTGAATTTTCATTGCCAACATAGGAAACCATATGATTGTCAGATTCAAAATGACCAATACCAGACATTTCAACTCACTAGTGCCTAGGATATTGCTCTTTATGTGTTCCATTTCATTTCTGACAACTTCCAATTCTCCCAGATTCATACGTTATACATTCCTCATTCTAACTATTAATAGATGTTTGAAGCTGTTTCTCCTCATTTCAGGTTGTGCCCAATCAGAAAATTAAGGTCCTGAAAGCTTTACTTCATTTAGGTCTTTTTGTCAACTCTCCCTTGAGGAGGCAGTTCTTCCCCAATCATATTTTGATTGCTTTCCAACTTGAAGGACTCATCTTCCAGCACTACATCTGATAATGTCCTATTGGTATTCATAAGGTGTTCAGTGGCTAATTATTCCAAAGTGACCAGACTTTCTGTCTTCCTAATCTATCTTAGTATGGAAACTTATTGAAACCTGTGTAATAATAGCACAATCATTGCTACACTTGAGCCCATTGCTGTTGCCACTGTTCCAAATCATCTCTCTCTTTGGGAAGCCTTCCTCTCTTTCCTGGCTCTCTAATTTACTAAGCCTGATGTCCTTATCCAGGGATTGGTCCCTTTTGGGGTATATGAAATGATGTCTCTTCATTCTGGCTTTTAAGGGGGATTCTTGCTGTGTTTCTTCCAACACATATTTGTTTGTTCTTTTGGTGGTCCATAGTACTTTTTGTATTCTCCTCCAACACCATAACTCAAATAAATAAATTCTTCTATGGTCTTCTTTATTTACTGTCCAACTTTCACATGTGTATAAGGTTATTGAAAAATACCATGACTTGGGTCAAGTGCACCTTACTTCTCAAACTGACATCTTTACTCTTCAACACTTTAAAGAGATCTTGTGCAACCGATTTGCCTAATGCAATACGTTGTTTGAGTTCTTTACTGCTGTTTCCATGAATATTGACAGTTGCCAATTTCAATCTTTTCTTCATTTATCTTGATGTTATTTATTGATCCAGTAGTGAGGATATTTGTTTTCTTTACATTGACGTGCAATTCATACTAAAAGCTGTGGTCTTTGATTTTCATCAGTAAGTATTTTAAGTCCTCTTCACTTTCAACATGCAAGGTTGAATCATCTGCATATCATAGTATATTAATGAATTTTCCTCCTACCCTGAGGCCATATATTACTTTACATAATCCAGCTTCTTGAAGTATTTGCTCAGTCAGCATACAGATTGAATAAGTATGGTGAAAGAATACAACCCTG
>NW_006408577.1:1428151-1430029 GCF_000296735.1 Chrysochloris asiatica
GTTCAAATGACTTTGCAGTGGTAGAGGCCTGTTTAAGTCTAGGAACAGGAGAGATAAGTGAGGCATTACTATGTATACACAGTGTGTTTAAAACTCAATAAAGCTTTTTTTGAATGAACAGATGTATAAATGAAATGAAATATGCACTAGTTTTTCAACTGCATCTTAGGTTTACTTTGTATTACTCCACGGTCATTTTAAAATACACTCTGAGCATTTATAGATTTTTTTTTTTTTTTTTCGCTAATGCTTCAGATAGTGTTCTTGAAAGTTTACTGGGACTACAGCTTAAATATTAAGGTAATTGATTTCCATGCACATATGCAATTTCTCTTAATAAATGCACTGAAGAAAAATAAAGCATTTTAGTGAGCTGGTACTGGTCTCTCTGACTTGGTCTCTTTATATTGCATTCTATCTAGTAACATAGATATGCATTCTATTATTCACTTAGAATGTATTTTAAAGCCTAGATGCTCATCTCCCATTCCATAATGTAAGGCTCTTCCCCTGAATCCCTCATCTGCACAGCAACTCTGTACCTCTAAGTCTCAACATTCTTCACATGTAACACTCACCACACATATCAAGAAAAGCAAAAATGGTGGATTAAAAAGTATATGCCCAAAATCATGCTTTATGCTGAGTTTACCTCATACATTCTAAAAAAAATAGGAGAAAATTAATTTAAATGAATCTGGAACCACAAAGTCTGATTTTTTTCTATTATCCAATGCTGTTATTTCTTGACATTTTATTTTGAAAACTATAGCGCTTCATTTGGGTTATAGAATTGTTAACATTTTTCTGGGTTTTTTTCTGGTTTTTATTATCCCTATTATTTCATAAACTTATGCCTGTATACTTTAGCAGCATTTCTTAGGTTTGTAGGCATTGTCATATGTAACTGCATAATGTAAAAAAATTAACAATATTTCCATAATGCCGTTTAGTATCCAGTATGATTCAAATCTTTCCAATGATTCAAAAAATGTTTTCTCTCTTTTAAACATTTTATGGCAGAGAAATCATATCATTGGTGGAAAAAAAGCCTTATTTTTAGTGATACCTTCATATGTTGTCTGACTAGGATTCCTCTCCTTAATGTTCTTATATCAAGGTGTTTGCAACTGTTTTCTGTACATGGGAATATAATTAGTTGTACACGGGGTTATGATCTGGATCTACAAATGATTAACATGCTAGTCTGTTAACTGAAATATTGGTGGTTCAAATCCTACCTGAAGCACCTCAGGAAAAGACCTTGGCAATTTACCCCTGAGAAATCAACCTCTGAAAATCTAATGGAGCACAGCTTTACTCTGACATACATGGGGTTGCCTTAAGTCAGATTTAATATGTAGCAGCTTCTTTTACTGGATTTTAAGGCAGCTGTGAAATGTGCTTTGTCTTCTTTTGTTCCAGAATATCTGTGTGTGCTAACTATCTGTATGTAGAAATGATGCACAGTACCTGTCTTTCACGGTATAAAAGGGGAAAGGATCTGATTGTCCTTCCTTGTGCTCTAGGCAGATTTGAGCAGTTATTTCACATTGACCGTGATCTAACAAATTGGTTTGGCAACTCCTCTCCACAGGGATTGAAGCTCATCAAACTTTCAAGAATAAGGATTTCATATCTGGAAGCCCTTTGGATATTTGCTGCATCTTTCTTTATATAAATTGAATAATATACATCTAAACACTTCTCATTACTGACTGCTTGTTGTTAATGTTTACACTGTTGTTTTCTCTTCGAATTGCTTTATATTTCAGTATTTACTTTTGAGGGTGTTGTAGTCCTCCTTTTCCAAGGTTGTGCATATATCAACATTTACCTCTGTGCCACTTAGCCCATGTGAACCTGCTTAACTGTTCT
>NW_006408577.1:1431935-1432406 GCF_000296735.1 Chrysochloris asiatica
GAACTTTATGAATTCATGTTTATTTTCTTATTTTACCCAGTCCCTTTTCTGCAAGTGTTGTTCAGTTTCCATGTATTGGACTTTATTTCCTTAGTTTTCTTGTTGTTGATTTCTAGTTTTATAGCATTGTGGTCTGAAAAGATCCTTTGTAGTATTTTGATATTTGTTAATTTTTGGAGGTTTGCTTTGTGACATAACACATGGTCAATTATGGAGAATGTTCCATGTACACTGGAGAAGAATGTGTATTGTGCTGTTGTTGCGTTGAATGCTCTATGAGGTCAAGTTGGTTTATTTTGCTGTTTAGTAACATTGTCGAGTTTCTTTCTGGTTGTTCTGTCCCTTTTCGAAAGTGGCATATAAAAATCTCTCACTATAATTTTAGATTTATCTATTTCATTCTTCAATTCTAGTAAGGGTTGCTTCATGTATCTTGGTGCTCTTTCATTGGGAGCGTATATATTTATTATG
>NW_006408577.1:1433601-1452221 GCF_000296735.1 Chrysochloris asiatica
TTTTTTGTCCTTTTTTCTGCTTGCTCTTTTATCTTAGAAGTATTGAGAGATTTGTATTTCAGGTTGCTACTTCTGGCTTCCATCTCTTCTATTCTGTCCCTTTGCCCTTTCAGTGTATTGTCTATTTCTGATATTTTATTATTAATTATCTGGACCTCTTTTTGCAGGTTTTGCATTGTTTCCAATGCTGTATTGATCTTGTTTGATTGCTCTTGTAGTACTTTCCTGCCTTCCTCCTTGTTTTCCTCCACCTCTTTTCGGAGCATTTGAATTTGTTTCTATATCATTCTTCTGAAATCCTTCTTAGGAAAATCCGAAACCTGCTCTTCCTTTTCTGGGGAACCTTTGTCTCTCTTCAGCTTATTCGTCTCATTGTTTTTGGACATGTTTTGAGATATTTTGTTGTGTTTTGTTGGTCATTTCCAGTAGTATGTGGGTTTTTTAATGCTTAAATGGATGTTTGTTGGTGTGATTTTAAGCTTACTAGGTGTCTCCTGGTGGATATAATCGGGAGATAGGCTTCCCTTTTCACATGTAATGCTTAGCAGCTATTATTGGCTCTTGTCTCAATGGTGGAATATTATGGGGTATGCTTGTAGCTTGGCTATATGGCCACAATTGCTGTCTCTTCTTGGGTAATGTAGGGTGAAAAATCTCCCACCTCCAGGAAAAATGTGTGATCAAAAGGACCAAAACAGAAACAATATAAAAGCCGAGACAAGAACCTCCATTTTGAAACAAAAATAAAACTGTGGCGGACTGTCCAGTTGCCTTGCTACACAGGCAGTGTGTGTGCACCATAGAAGCCTCCAGCAGTGGGTTGGTGTGTCCGCACACTTAGGCCTCTCCTCTAGTCACCACCTTAGAGGTGTGCAGATAGATATTGAGAAATTAATGGGAGAAAGATTGTCCACTATTTTTGTCTCTGAAGGTCAGTTAGATATCTGCATGTGCACAGCGTAATTCTCAAGATAATTGCATCCTTTTATGTTGGGGTTTTACAGATTGTTCATATGGTTTATCTGTCAGGCCTGCTTTTTTCTAGCTAGATTGGCTGGAGTAAAGGGTGCTGTACAAGTTAATTTTAGGGCTGTGACCCCGAGGCTGACATCATATGCAGCCACCAAGATTTTTCTCTCTGGGCCATGGGAAAACTGTGGGATCAGCACTGGACTTTTTCTGGGGGGGCACACACTCACCTGCCTGAAGGTGTCTGGGCTGGGCAAAGAGGGCGTGACAGGGAAGAGGAGGAAAAAATGTGTAGAATCCCCCACACCTCTTTTTGCAAATATCACTGCACTGCTGTTAGTACTCGTAACCCCACCCTGTGAACTCCACCCAGGCAGGGTAGCTGCAGAGGGGAGTCCCTTCTAGAGTAATTTCTAACTCGCAGAATTTTTCTTTATATTGTGATTTTTCCACTTGCACATGCAGGAAACTGACCTCCTAGACCTATGCTATATGCAGAGCTCTGGTGTTGTTCTGTGAGTGCAGCGTCTCTGGGTTTTAAATCCCTCCCCCACATACCCTTTCCTACCTGGCTGTCTGCTGCCACCAAAACCAGAACTCTAAACAGATTTTTAAATTAAAAACAAAAAGGAGAATAATTGATCATTTTAGAATAGGATCATTGCAGGGAAAATTAATGATGAGACTATCGGACTGTGAAAATAAAAGAAAATTTGACTGGGAAATCCTCAAACATGACCTTATAGAATAGTCCTTCAACTTAGTACTGAAAAGGTACTAAAATATACAAAAGGCTAGATAATTCTAATTCCATTTTCATCTTTATTCTCTTAAGATTAATAGAGCTATAATATCATTTCCTTGAATATCAATCTCTCCCACTACATGGCAAGTTTGTAATTTCTAAGTACAATCAGCTTTGGTTCATGTAGTAACTAAGCTTAAAGAGAGCTTTCCATTTTGAGTATGACAATGCTTTTTGCCGTTGTTAAGTGCCATCATGGCACTCTGACTCACTGTAATCCTGAATAGGGTTTCCAAGAAGTAGCGCTTGGGTTTCAACCACCAACCTTTGGTTATCAGCCCACTGCTTATCCTACAGCGTCATACCAAGACTCAATGGCAATGGTGGTGTTGGTGGTATGCCATAAAGTCAGATCCAACTTATAGCAACCTTATATAGAGTTTCTCAGGCTGTAAATCTTTACAAGAGCAGACAGCCTCATCTTTCTTCCACATAGCCACAGGTGGATTTAAAATGCTGACCCTGCAGATAACAGCCTAACATGTAACCAGGGCTCTTTATAGCAATCCAAAAGTAATATTTTAAAAGGAACATACATTAATAACAAATATAAACTTGGAAATTAGTGACACACATTAGATTTTAATGTGTGGCATTGTAGAATAAGCATTGTACTACTAACCACAGAGTCGGATGTTCAAACCTACCATCTGCTCCTTGGAAAACCCATAAAGGGTTGCTGTGAAATTGTTGAAACTGACTCAACAGTACTTAACAATTACAGTGGAGCTTGAAATTCTTAAGTACAAAAAGTTAATGTGATTGGCAGTCAGTTTAAAGGTTGAAGATTCCAGTTAACCCAGAATGCCTCAGGAGAAAGACCTGGCAATCGATATAAAAAAAAGTAACCATTGAAAACTCTAGAACAGAATTGTTCTACTCTGACACCCATGGGTTCATCATGAGTTAGCTTCAACTTGATGGCAACTGGTAGGAAGGTAAATCAAAAGGTGTTCTACAAGGACTCCAGTTCATACATGCAAGGATTTGTTACAAAAACAAAAACAAAGAAAAAGTGTTTAAATATGTTTCTGAAATCAGTGAATGTCCACAGACAAGTTCTCTTACTAGGGTGTCTTCAAAAAAAAACAGGTCCAATCCAAACAGTGGCTTCTCAGGGGAACTGTTTGGCCAGAAGGTTATGGTAAATGCTTTTTTGGATTTTGGCAGGATAATTTTTATAGGGGGTGGGTGGGGATTAAAACACTTTATTTTAATCATTGTTAAGATTCGTAAGTGATTAATGAACACGTAAATTTGCTTTCAAGGTACAAAAGCAGTTCCTCGGCCCGTTCTTCCCACACCTGTTGGTTGTTGACCACATTCAGTTAACAGTTGATTTTGGTAACTATCCTTGTGCCATTTATGTGTTTTGATCCTTCAGTTTTAGATTTTTCAAACTGTTGCCCCACTATGGACAACATATAGATCTTTACCAACATCCTCCTATGTATACACATTTTTCCTCCCTTTGTTTCTTGGTATATTATGTCATCTTTTAAGGAAACAAATATTTAATATTTATATTATTGTGACTATGTAAATATTTTTCATGAGTGACCAGTCTAGTGTACTATGGTTGCATTTCCTTCTGTTTTAGATATACTAATGATTGTGTCCCTTTTTTCTACTCTGATTTTTTATGTCCCTGTTGCTAATTTGTTGCCAAAATAATAAATCTCAAAACATTTAACACACCAGGTAGTCTATTAGTTTTAAACCTCTTGACCTTCTGTTCACATATAACACTATAACTCCTGTATACTTGCCATCTGGAATCTTCATTCACTGTCATCTTGTAGATTCTGTTTGTCTTTTCCCTGCGTTCAATACTCTATTTTCTAGATTCCATATCTTCTGCTTTCTTACTTCACTCTTACTTTGCATTAGAAAGGGGGCATAGGAGAGAAATTTTTTGAGGGTTTGCATCTCTGAAGATGTCATTGTTCTATTCTCTTACCTAATTGATAGTTTAGCTGGAGATATAATTTACACTGAGAATTTTGAAGATATTGGTAGATTGACTTCTAGTGCTGTGCTTGAAAAATCTGATGCCGTTCTGATTCTTGATCCTTTATTTTATTTATTTGTTTATTTATTTTTGAAGCTTTTGTTGTGAATTGACTGATAGTTTACATGGGAGAATAGTTTTATACTCATCGTTTCATTGTAGTGATTATAATCTCCTCCATGAAGCATCATTTAACAGTATTTGCTTCTATTCCATCTGCCTTTTGTTTGTTTGTTTTTCTGGGGATGTACACACAATCACTCAGGCATATATAAACACTTAAACAACCAAAGGGTATCTTCTGCAAGCCTTTCTCTTTCCAAGAATCTAGAGTCCCCAGCTGTTCTCTTTCCATGCCCTCATCTCTGCCTCCATCTCTGATGTTTTAAGGGGCAATCTTGATAGATTTTCTCAAAGTACATATCATGATCACAGGGGCTTATTATGCAGAGCTTTTAAGAAAATCAAAAGTAGCATTGGTGAAAGTTTTAATGAGGAATTTGTTTCCCCATCCTAACACTGTGCCTGTTCATTCTTCATTGGGGAGTTCTAGTGTAGCACTATAAGATAAGTGCTGGACCACATGGTTGGTCTGAACCCCAAGACAGTGGTTTGAATTCCACTCCTCAGAAACCCTATACAAGGTAGCTATGAATAGGAACCGAGTGCAGGGCACTTAACAACAACAACTCTAACAGTGAAATATGCTTGCTGGTGACAGTGGCTACAAACTAGGTTGCTAGAAATGTCCCACTCAAATAAACCATTCCCCAGATGACTGGTCCTCTGTTAGGCATGTCATTCTCTGTCTAATTTCTTCTGGGCACTCCATCATTGTCAGCCTGTGCTGGCCTTGTCTATATACTCACTGGAGAGTTTAAAGAAGGAAAAGTCCTTCTATTCCGTGAGAAACTTCTCACAACAGTAATCTTTCAGCACCAGAGGTGAAACAACCATGCCACAGAGATAGCAGCTTTTTCTGTGCTGCCCGGACACAAAACTTGACCTCCTTGACTTGTTCATTTTGGATTTTAGGTTTTAAATTCATTCAGCCTGTCAGTTTTTTACTTGACATTGCATGTTAAACTACAATCCCATCTGTGAGAACGTTGTCTAAAGCACACTGAGTAAGTGTTCTCAGGTTGTGCATTCTTTATTACCGCTCCAAGATTAGTCCTCTTTCCATCTAAGCACCAATGTCACTTTGTTTTAAAGATGGGAACCTTTGCTTTCTTTAATAATGGATTTTAAATCAGAAGGAAGAGAACTTTAACTCAAGTCTCTGTGGAGGGCAGAATATATGGTGCAGTGAATAAACAAAGACCTAGAAGGCTTTTGTCAGCCTAAAATACTCCCTGTGATTGTGTTTGGTAAAATAATAATAATTACTTTGATGGCTCATGCTTGCTACTGAAAACCTGTAATTTCTAACAGCTGTGGCACGACCAGCACATATAAAATAAAATATACATTTTCCTGAACTGAGATTACCCATGTATTCCAACACCGTTCTGGCTCTACCTTGTTTTCTAAATTGGTGCTTCATTTGAAACACCATGAAAATTAATATGTTTTCAATTTTTTTTGCATGTAATTTTTATAAGTATATAAATATAATGAATTATTCTTTTAAAAAATGATTAATATACCTTGACATAACATAAGTTATCAGATAAATTTTGCTATGTAAACCTAGTATTAGCAAAACCATTATTCAACAGGCAGACATGTGCACTTTCCCCCTATATCAGTATCATCAAGGAATTAGACGGTAGGAGAAAGATTACATATGTCATTTCCATAGTAATCAACTAGTGTGTTGCCAAATTTGCATTTCTATTGCCATTACAGTTCATTAAAAGGTAGAGAAAACCCTCCAAAGTAGTTTTCTGTTCATTTAAATTTTTGACAGATGTTACATTATTTAAAACCATTTGCTAAATAAATACCTACTCTACTCAAGAAAGACAATGTCCTTGCTACCAGGAAACATGAAAGAATCAGGTTCCTATTGCAAGGAACTTCTAATTTCTTAGGAAAGAAATACGCAAATAACTTTATTATCATTCCTTAAATACAGGAACAAATTCATAACTATAGGCATTCTTATGGGCATTCAAGGTGGATGATTTACAGGAAAAGCTCTAAAAAGAAGGAGGGAAGACAAACATGGCTGAAAGCTAGTGACAGAAAGTGATCTTGGCTAGTTTAAAACAAGAAATATGGTTTGTTTGTTAACTTCTTTGGCACTTGGCACCACATGAATAGTTGGGGTCGGAGTGGAGAAAGGGGTAAGGTCTTGCATGGAATGAGTACACTATTTCTCATAATTAGAAGGAGGGCTCTGGGCAGACAAGTCTATAGAGGTTCACTACAGACTTGGTATTTAATTGAATCTTGAATTTCAAGAGACAGAAAAGAGAAAAAGGGAAGAAATTCTAGGTCAAAGTTGTTAGAATTCCTGCCATTCTAAGCCAAGGGCATAGACATGGGAAGATTCATGTTGTGTAACGAAATTGCTCACCTTGACTAAATAATGGTGTGCATATTCTATATATTCCTTATTAATGGGATAATTAGAATTTGAGACAAGATTAAAGTCTCAAAGTTGAAGTCATATCAAAATGTGATCATATTCCTTTAATTCCTCCTTTTCTTTGGGTGCTCCTGCCATTATACACACACACACATAAATATAAAATTATGTGTAAATCAGCAAAATGAATTAACTTTTTAAGTTGGTATGAAATCATAAATATGTTTGAAAACAATATTGCATGCTGACTTTTCATAAACAATTTGATATCACTTCACAGCTTGGATAAAGCTGTCTGACTCAACAGGGAGGTAGAAAAAAAAAACACAGTGTTGTGGCCTCTAGTCCTGAAATAAAAATAGTGGTTTGATTAAATGCCAGTTGGTTGTAAATGATAACCCACATAAACAGTAGGAAGTCGTTAAGCTTAAGCAGTGAATTCTAATTTAATTTTATAGCCTTTGGAGGAAAATCCCCTAGACCAGTCAACAGAAGCAATGAAATGGCAACTGAGCTGACCGTTGATTGGTTGTTACGTGCTGTGAAATTGGTTGTGACTCATAGCGACCCTGCATAGAGTTTCTGAGGCTGTATATCTTTACGGGAGCAGGATGCCTCATCTTTCTCCTGGGGAACAATTAGTAGTTTCAAACTGCTGATCATGAGATTAACAGCCCAATTCATCGTCACTACGATACCAGAATTGTTGGAAGGATTGCAATTCTATTAGACCAATTACAAGGGGATCTGCTCCAGCCGCGGATATTCTTCTACCTGCATTCTTCCCATCATTCTTCTGATAAGGTCATTTTGTTGATAGTTCACCACTGTATGGATTTTAAATTCACATAAAAACCATACCACTAAATTCTTCTATATGATTTCTGTGCATTTACTAATTTATTCAGTAATCTGCATAACAAAATACCCTTTAACTCAGTCCTTTAAAAGAACTGTGATTTTATTATTTCTAATGAATTAGTGTGTCTGGAACTCCATAAGGGTTTGGCTGAACTATTCTCTGCCTCATGTGGAGTCATGTGGGGGTTCTTGGGGATATTACACTTTGGCTTAGTCATTCTGGAGGTAATAAGAAAGTTTCACTCAAAAACCTGTTGCTGTGATGGTGACAATTTGAAGATTATTCAATGGAGCTTTCTCTCTCTTTTCTCATGTGATTGTAGGACCTCCTAATGTTGTCTTTCCAGCAGGGTTGTCAACATTCTTATATGGGAAATCAGAGCTCCAAGAGACCAAGGTGGAAGTTACCATCTTTCCAAAGATTAGTTCTGAGCTTGGAATAGCATAGCTTCACTTTCTTTTGTTGGTCAAAATAGTCACGGCCAGTCCAGATTTAAAGGGAAGTGAAATAGACTTCATGTTTTGATTAGAAGGATATTCAAAGCTATGTGGCCCTCTTGAATCTACTATATCATATCCTAGAGTCTCTTGGAGAAATATGTCTTAGAAATGTATGAATAAAGATCAGTGGAAAATTATTGTTGTGGTCAAATTATTTCTTCACCTACTGCAGTCCTGCTGAACAGGCGCTGACTGGTGCAGATTGCCATTGTGTGAATAAAAATTTAAACAAGTAAGTAAAAGGTATTTATGGATTTTTTTAATGGAAATTTGTTACATGGATCTGAAATTTAGGTTGGATATTGGGCTCTATGCATTGATGATTACTTCAATGGAGCTTATCTTCCAATGTATTTCTTCCTCAACTTTTTGCTCTATGTGCATGTTCTGGGTTTTCCTCAAACACTAAACTACATAACTTGTTTGTTGGATATTGTAGCTGTGTATCCCAGGCAACAGACACAATGCACTCTGTTGTCTTGGCAGCACACATACTTTAAACACCGTACTGCTTCTCATAACCCTGTTAAGATTGTCTATTTTGGCACTGACTGACAGCAAGTGCAATAACATGTGAAGAAATGTGTTGGCACTGATTTGGATTTGTAGTCAGAGAAGACAAAGAGAGATTACCTTTCAGCATTTTGTTTTTGGATTGCTGATATAATCTGATCTACACAGGGGTTCATATAAAGATGCAAGCTGTATTAGATAGACATCTGGAACTGTCTGGCTGGGAGGAATCAGGACAAATTAAGCAAAATTAGCATAACAGTCCTTTGGTGCCAATGCAGGTGTAGTATTGGTTAATTGCTAGAGTATGGAACGAAATCAGCATAGCTTTACTCAGTAATGAAAGAAAGGCTACCTAGGTCTGGTGTGAGAATAGAAAATACTGAAGAATAATTGTTAGGTTGACATGATATAGTTGAGTTTATTCCAGCATTTATAAAATCCAGGGATTCCCTTCCAAGTGTTTTGAATCAGAAGAGGGAAGAAAAAAATGTGCATTTTCCTAAAATTTACATTTGGTTTTCTTTTTATTCTGAGAATTAAATAGCATTTGTTAACTTTAACCTATGTTAATACATTCAACAAGATATACAAAGAACCTGCTACATGCCAGACATTGAGCTAGGATCTGGAGTAGTAGTGAATAAAAGTAGAAATAGCTCTAGCCTGTTTAGGGCGCTTCTGTTTTATTAAGAGAGATAAGTAAACGAATAAATAAATTATATATTTGTTGTTGATATTAAAGTGAAGTGGAGTTGGTTACAACTCATAACAACCCTGTATACGGTTGCTGAGGCTTTGCATTTTTATGGGAGCAGAAATTCTCATCTTTCTTCAGCAGAGTAGCTGGTGGGCTTGAACCACAGACATGGTTCTCAGTCCAGTGCTTATCCTATGGAGTCACTGAACTCCCAATAAATGATATATAGTTAAAATTATAATATGTGCTGTGTGTTGTTATCATTGTTATTAAGTGCCCTGGAGTCGGTTTAATTGATCTGATGATATAGGGCTGAAACCCTTCTAGAGATTATTAAACAGACCCAGGGTAAATACAAAGCCATTTACCCAAAGTAAATACAAAGCCATCTTCCCTCTGGCAAACGGAGGCTGATTGAATCTCAATCTCATTGTACCCAGGTACTGGCAGTGACACTTTTAAATAAGAGCGTAGCAACCTTCATTGTTGTTCTTGTTAAGTGCCATCCAGTCAGTTCTGACTCAGAGTGACCCTGTGTCAGGTTTCTGAGCAGTGGAAGGTGAGTTTTAACTACACCTTTGGTTCAAACCTACCTTGTGGTCCAGCATGTTATCCTGCAGCAGCACACCAGAACTCCAGCAACCTTCAATACATATTTTTATCTACGGATACAAATGCTTTTAATTGGAAAAACAAAAGCTTGGACAATTTTTATTTTTATTTTCAGTCAGGTGTGAGAGGTAGGAAAAACAGGATATGGCTGATAGGGACTCCTAATCACTCAGTATATTGGAACCCATGTTTTGTCTGGAGCCCTAGTGGCACAGTGGGTTAAGCCTTAGGCTACTAACCACAACATTGACTTTGTGGTTCTTTCTGATCATGTTTTATCCAATCCTGTTTCCATTATTTTACATTTCCTGAAAGTTAAATGAGTAATATGTAATGTGGGAGTCAAGAGGTTGGAGAATTTGTAGTAGATATAGTTTTGATGACGTCTTTGGTTGGTGCAAATGGTTAAGGTGCTTGACTTCTAACCAAACAGAGGGAAGCTCCAATTTATTCTTGGAAGAAAGACCTGGTGATCTACTTTAGAAAAATCAGATAATAGTTCTACTCTGACACATGTGGGATCTCCATGAGTCAGAGTTGATGCGAAGGTAACCGATTACAATTTTGATATGGGTTAAGTTTAAGAAAGAAATTGGGATTCTTCAATGTCCCAAAATTGAGTTTGAGGATGTTCTGGTTCCTAATCCTCTGAGTTGCTCAATAAAATTCAGACTTGTGGGTTACCTCTATGTTAATGAGTAACTAAAGTTTTTGGGCTTTGAACCAGATTTACATATTAACCCAAATTCCCTTTTGTTTCAAGGCTGCTGGCAAGGGATGAAAGAGAATAGCCATAACAATGGTATTTGAATATGAATTTCCTAAATGGACTCATGGTGTGGCATTGTAGAATAAGCACTGTATTCTTAACTGCAAGGCTGGTGATTCAAACCCACTAACCACTCCTTGGAAATCTTATACAGGGTCACTAGCAGGCAGGACTGACTCTGGAGCACTTAACAACAATTTCCTAAATAATACATCAACTTTGATCTAGTGAAAATTTTTCTTTATACATAATCAAGTAAAATGTACAATAAGCTGTTCTTGCCTCTTTCAGTTGGTCAAAAAGAACTGTTTTGTCTGCAGTGATGCTGTTTGCTATGATCAGCTGTCATGGTTATGTTGGGCTTGTCAGAAGTCTTGTGAGAATCAATTGTAAGGCATAGAGGAGAATTGTGCAGATGCTATAGATTAAAGGACAGTGACTTTTCTCATTGACTTTTGACACTGTGTCACTGGTGGTCTAACTAATTTTATTTAACAAAGGTACAATTCCTAGGAAGTCTCATTAAAAATCTTCAAGTATTAAAATGGCTCCAAATCTGAAAGTTTTATATGATGAACCTACTTTTCCTCATGGTGATTATGCAATACTGAATAAATATTCCTATAGTAAATGATGTTTTAACTGATTTTTGTTAAGACTTTTAGAGGGACCCATATGTAACACTCTGAATTTTACTCTCTTCTAGCTATTTTGGTTAGACACTAAGCCACTGATATTGAATCAATTCTGACTCATAGAGACCCTATGTAGGCTATAAATCTTTATAGGAGCAGAAAGCTTCCCTTTTTCTCCTCAGTGCATTTGGTGGGTTTGAGCTGCTGATCTACAGTTAGCAGGCCCCTGCATAACCCACTATGAACCCAGGACTCCTTGGTTAGAAACTAGTTATTAATGATTTCTATTCATTTATAACAATATAGTGAATAGAAAGATTAATAAATGCTTTAAAAATCAATTCTCAGTAAAGTAACTGGAATTATAGGAGCCTTCAATAAATGCAGGACAAGGAAACTACCAATTCTGCCACCCACTAGAAGTGGTGACAGATGAAGCACTAAACAATAAGGAACCACACATTGTCTGTCAAAAGGGTTGATTTGGATACTTAACATAGAAGACAAAACTTGCTAAGCATTTCTTTTTGTAACTAAGTAAAATTATTTGAAATTGGATGATTGGATATAAAAGACCAGATTTCTAGAAGCTCATGAAAAATCAGACCAGGCACATTCCCCTATGACATCAATTATTCATGGCTCTTTACTTTGGATGATTAAATACTCAATAGCATGAGCCCTATGCTGCCAGTGATCCTGAAGGAAGAAGTCCAAGGTGCATTGAAGGCACTGGCAAAGAATAAGGCACCGGGAATTGATGGAATACAAATTGAACTCTCAGCAAACTGATGCAGCACTAGAGGCACCCACTCATTAATGCCAAGAAACTTGGAAGACAGCTACCTGACCAACTGACTGAAAGAGGTCCATATTTGTGCACATTCCAAAGAGAGGTGACCTAAAAGAATGTGGAAATCATCAGACAATATCATTGATATCCCATGTGAGTAAAGTTTTACTAAAGATAATACAAAAATGGCTGCAAACATACATTGACCGAGAAGTTCTAGAGGTTCAAGTAGATTTCAGAAGAGGACATGAAAAGAGGGATATTATCACTGACTTTACATGGTTCTTGGCTGAAAACAGAGAATACCAGAAAGATGTTTACCTGTTCTTTATTGACTATGCAAAGGCTTTTGGTTGTGTGGATCATGAGAAGATAGGGACAGCATTGCTAAGTATGAGTATTCCAGAACACTTAATTGTGTTCAAGAGGAACCTGTATGTAGACCAAGAGGCTGTTGTTCGAACAGAACAAGGGGACACTGAATGGCTTAAAATTAGGAAAGGTGTGTGCCAGTGTTGTATTATTTTACTATACTTATTCAATCTGTGCGCTGAGCAAATAATCCAACAGTCTGGATTATACAAAGATTAATATGTGTCAGTGCAGTGATAATGCTTGTTTTGCCTACTGATTTGATGGTCAAAGAAGAGAGCTTGAGCTGATGGCAATTTCAGTTGCTTGGATAATTCTTATATGGCAAAGTTTATTGTGGAGACTTCTGGGTGGGGGTGGAAGAAGCAGAGACAGGTAGAAGAGACTCCTCAGCAGAGGCACATAAAAAACAGAAAAGGCATTTTCCGGGAGCAGCTCCAGAGTTTTGGGTCTAATATAAGGTGGTGCACATCAGTTTCCTGTGCCCACCGGTGGAGAAATCTGACTGTGGAAGGAATGCATTGCAATTTCTGAATCGATTGGGATGCTCCCTGTGGGCCCCTCAGCCTAGGCTCAGATGGCAGGGACACAGCCAGGCTAATACAGTGAAACAGCACTAAAAATCATGGAGTAGCATCTGGAAAAAGAGGTATGATGGTCTTTACATTTTTCTTTTCTCCTCTTCCCAGTCACACCTTCACTGCCCAGCCTGGACACCTTTAGGCAGGTAGAAGCATACCCCCAAAAGGGTCCAGTATTGTGCACATAGTTTTCCCATGACACAGGGAGGAGGTCCCTGGGAGCCCATTGGTCCCATAGACTGATCCTTTGGCTGCTTCTTATAATGTTTGACTCTGGGATTCAGCCCTAAAGTTGATCTGGATGGGACCCTTTATTCCTGCCGTACCTAGCAAGAAACAGCAGGTCTGGCCATACAGCAAAACTGTATGTGCACCTTGTAAAATCCCAACATAAAAGGCAAGAGCCAACACAAACTACTACATACAAGGACACAGCTATTTTGAGAATTACACTGTGCATATGCAGATACTTAACTGACCTTCAGAGATAAAAATAGTGGACAATCTTTCTTCCATTCATTTCTCAATATCTATCAGCGCCCCCACAGTGGTGACTAGAGGAAGGGCTTGAGCAAGTGACACCCCTACCCACCACTGGAGATTTCTATTGTGCATGCACACTGACCTGCGCAGCAAAGGCTATTGGTCAGTTGGCTACAGTTTTATTTTTGTTTTTAAGTGGTGGTTTTTGTCTCTGCATTTATATTGTTTCTGGTTTTGGTCCTTTTGGTCTCACTTTTATCCTGGAGGTAGGAGTTTTCTCACCCTAAATTACCCAAGAAGAGACAGCAGTTGTGGCCATACAGCCAAGCTACAAGCATACCCCATAATATCCCACCATCTGTACAGGAGCCCATGCCAACTTCTAGGCATTAAATGTGAAAAGGGAAGCCTATATCCAGATGACACCCACCAGGAGACATTCAGTAAGCTTAACAACACAGCAGCATACATTCATTTAATCACTGAAAATGCTCCAAAATACTGAAAACGTCTAAGAAAAAAACAAAAAAAGATCTCAGCACATTTCCAAAAACACAGGAAAGAGTAATTGAGACAAATGAGTGAGCTGGAGGCAGACATAGACTTCCCATTAGAAGAAGAACAGGCTTTGAATCTACCTGAGAAGGAATTCAGAAGAATGGTATGGAGACAAATTCAAATGCTCCACAGAGGGGTGGAGGAAAATAAGGAAGAAGTCAGGAAAGTTCTACAGGAGCACTCAAACAAGGTAGACACAGCATTGGAAACAAATCAAAACCTGCAAAAAGAGGTCCAGATGATTAATAATAAAATATCAGAAATGGACAATACACTAAAAGGGCAAAGGAGTAGAATTGAAGAGACAGAAGCCAGAACCAGAGAGCTAGAAGACAAATCTCTCAATATTGCTAAGATAGAAGAGCAAGCAGACAAAAGGATAAAAAAAACAACAACAACTGCATGCTGGATAACATGAAGAGGAATAACTTAAGAATTATTGATGTTCCATAACAGGAAGAGAGTCACAGAAGTCCACAGAGGAGTTAGTTGAGGAACTACTGGAAGAAAATTTCCCTAACATCTAAAAGAATGAGAAGATAAGCATTCAAGAAGCTGAACAATTCTGGTTTGGGGGTGGGGAAAGCAGAGACAGACAGTGAAAGATCCTCTGCCCAAACCCAAAAAATGGCAGAGAAAGAGTGGTCCACAGAAAAACTGTGCAGCTTTGGATCTTGTTGACATTTCCCCATGCCAGTTTCCCACACCCAACTGAGAAGAAATCTGCCTGTGGAATTAAATTTGGTGATTTCTGAATCCATCCAGCTGTGGCAGCCAGCATCCAGAAGTCCTCAGGCCAGAGGGCGGGTCCACAGCCAAGCAGAGGCAGTGACCCAGCGCTAAAAGCTGCAGAGCTGTGCATCTGGAGGGAGAGGTGGGACCGATTTTTCATCTTTCACTTTCACTTTCATTTTTCATTTTTCATGTATCTCTCACACCTTCACTGCACAGCCCAGATGCCTTCAGGCAGGTGGGAGCACACCCCCAAAGGGTACAAGATTGCACCCACAGTTTTCCAACAGAACAGAGTGGAAACCCGCAGGCTGCTTCTTATGACATTTTAACCCTGGGACCAAGCCCCAAATTTAACCTAGGCTGGACTGTTTATCCTTCCCTGTACAGCAAAGGCCAGTGGACACCATCAATCACAATTTTATTTTTGTTTTTGATTGGTGGCTTCTGTCTCTGCTTTTATATTGTTTCTATCTTTGGTCCTTGTGGCCTTACTCTTCTCCCAGGGTTTGGAGCTTTCTCCCCATACCTTACCCTAGAAGAAACAGCAACTGTGCCCATATAGCCAAGCTACAAGCATGCCCTGCAATACCCTACCATCTGGACAAGAACCAAAACCAGCTGCTAGGCATTACATGTGAAAAGGGAAGCCTATCTCCAGCTCACATTACCAGGAGATGCTCAGCAACCTTAAAAAGAAAGCAACACACATCCATTTATGCATTAAAACTCACATAACTGATGAAAATGTCCAAGAAAACACAACTAAAGATCTCAACACATGTCTAAAAGCAGAAAAAAGTAACTGAGACAAATGAGCTGAAAGCAGACATAGATATTCAGGTAGAAGAGCAGGCTCTGGATCTGCCTGAGAAGTAATTCAGAAGAATAATATGGAAACAAATTCAAATGCTACAAAAAGGGGTGGAGGAAAATAAGGAAGAAGTCAGGAAAGTGCTACAGGAGCAATCAAACAAGATAGATATGGCATTGGAAACAATCCAAACCTGCAAAAAGAAGTCCAGATGATCAATAATCAAATATCAGAAGTGGACAATACACTGAAAGGGCAAAGGAGCAGAATGGAAGAGATGGAAGCCAGAACCAGCAAGGTGGAAGACAAGTCTCTCAATACTGCTAAGTTAGAAGGTCAAGTAGAAAAAAAGGATAATAAAATCTGAAGCGAGTCTAAGATTCATGCTGGATAACATGAAGAGGAATAACTTAAGAGTTATTGGTATTCCGGAATAGGAAGAATCAGAGAAGTCCACAAAAGAGATGGTTGAAGAGCTTCTGGAAGAAAAATTTCCTAACATCTTGAAGGACGAGAAGATAAACACTCAAGAAGGTGAAATAATCCCAGGAAGGATACACCAGCCCTTCCCCCCCCAAAAGGAAAATCACCGAGACATATCATAATAAAGCTCTCCAAAATCAAAGACAAGGAGAGAATCCTAAAAGCAGCCAGGGAAAAGAGAAGTGTTACCTACAAAGGCAAACAAATCAGATTAAGCTCTGACTTCTCAGCAGAAACCCTGCAGGCAAGAAAGCAATGGAGAGACATATATAAAACCCTAAATGAAAAAAGTGCCAAACAAGAATTGTCTATCCAGCAAAACTGTTAATCAAATACAGTGGTGCAATCAAAACATTCCAGGATAAACAGAAACTAAGAGATTTTGTTAAAACCAATCCAATGCTTCAAAACATCCTACAGGGAGTTCTTTGGAATGAAAACCTGCAAGAACAGAAAACAACCAGAGAGTGATAGACGTGGCAATACCAACTGGAACTTGGTTGATGGATACCAGAATTCAGAATGGAACAAAATTACAAAAATGAATTCAGAGGATCTGTGAGGCCAACCAAAGATCAAAATATTAACAATGTCAAAGAAGGGGAAAATATAGGAACAGAGATCCAGGTGGTGAGGAGGTTGTTTAGATGGCAGGATACAATAGACTATCTTAAACTCAAGGAAAACTTAACAGACTATAGTGTAACCCCAAAGAAAATTAGTACTTCACTTACCATGAAAATGAAGATCCAAGCAGAATAAGGAAACATTAAAACAAAGATGAAACCAATAAGAAATAGCACAAAAAACATGAATGCAGAACAAAGGAACAAACAGCACTACCAAAAAATTAACATAATGACAGCAGTTAATCCATACCAATCGATAATTACAATGAATGTTAATAGATTAAATGCACCAGTGAAGAGACAGAGAGTGGGTGAATGGATAAGAAAACAAGACCCTTCAATATGCTGCCTGCAAGAGACACACATTACACACAAAGACAAAAACAGACTAAAAGTTAAAGGATGGAAAAAATATACCAAGCTAACCGCAATTAAAAACATGCAGGAGTGACAATACTAATCTCTGATAAAATAAACTTTTAGGAAAAAACCATCATAAGAGATAAAGAAGGACACTATATCATGATTAAAGTGTCAATTGAGCAAGATGACATAACCATAATTAATATCTACGCTCCCAATGAAAAAGCACCAAGATATATAAAGCCAACCCTACTATTGAAGTAAGAAATTGAAGAAATAAATAGATAAATCTATAATTATAGTGGGGGATTTTAATATGCCACTTTCGAAAAGGGACAGAACAACCAGAGAGAAACTCAACAAAGCTACAGCGGAACTAAACAGCAAAATCAACCAACTTGACCTCATAGACGTGTAGAGAGCATTCAAACCAACAATAGCACAGTATACATACTTTTCCAGTGAACATGGAATATTCTCCAGAATTGACCATGTGCTAGGTCACAAAGCAAGTCTCCATAAAATTTACAAACATCAAAATACAACAAAGCATTTTTTCAGATCACAATGCCATAAAACTAGAAATCAACAATAAGAAGACCAAGGAAATAAAGTCAAATACATGGAAACTGAATAATACCCACCTGAAAAATGACTGGGTTGTAGAATAAATTATATAAACTCACAAATGAGAACAAAAACATAACATACCAACATCTTTGGGACATGGCGAAAGTGGTGCTGAGAGGACAATTTATTGCAGTAAATGCACACATCCAAAGAGAAGAAAGAACCAAAATTAAAACCTTAACACAGCATCTACAAGAATTAGAAGCAGAACAACAGAAGAAACCTACTGTCACCAAAAGAAAATAAATAATAAAGAATAGAGCAGAAATAAATGAGATAGAAAACAGAAAAACTATAGAAAGCATCAACAGGACAATAAGCTGGTGTTTTGAAAGGACTAATAAAACTGTCAAACCATTGGCAAACTTAACAAAAGAAATGAGGGAGAAGGCACAAATAGTATGTATTAGAAACCACATGGGTGATATCACAACAGAACCAAAGGAAATCAAAAGGATAATAACAGAATACTATGAAGAGTTGTACTCCAACAAATTTGAAAACTTAGAAGAGATGGATAAATTTTTAGAAAAACACGACCTACCTAAACTTATACAGAGTGTAGTTGAAGACTTGAACAGACCCATAACAATAGAAGCAATTGATCAGGTCATCAAAAAACTCCCAACCAAAAGAAGTCCAGGCCCAGATGGTTTCACTGGTGAGTTCTACTAAACATTCAGGAAAAAGCTGTCACCAAATCTACTCAAGTTATTCCAGAATATAGAAGAGGATGGAAAACTTCCTAACATATTTTATGAAGCAAGCATAACCCTCATACCAAAAGCAGGGAAGGACATCACTAAGAAAGAAAATTATAGACCAATATCCCTCATAAACAAAGTTGCAAATATTCTTAACAAAGTCCTAGCAAACAGCATCCAACAGCACATCAAAAAAAATAATATATCATGACCAAGTGGGATTCATATTAGGGATGCAAGGATGGTTCAACATTAGAAAAACAATCAATATAATCATCATATAAAGAAAAAAACAACAACACATGATCATATCAATTGATGTAGAAAAGGCATTTGACAAAATCCACCACCGATTAGTGGTAAAATCATTCAACAAAGTAGGAATTGAAGGGAAATTCCTCAACATAATTAAGAGCATATATACAAAACCAACAGCCTGTATTACTCTCAATGGAGAGAAACTGAAAACCTTCATTCTATGAACAGGAACCAGACAAGGATGCCCTTTGTCACCACTCCTATTCAATATTGTGCTGGAAATCTTAACCAGAGCAATATGGCAAGAT
>NW_006408577.1:1453026-1484089 GCF_000296735.1 Chrysochloris asiatica
CCATCAATGAAAAAATAGGGACAAATGTGAGGGCTCTAATACAGAGCACACACAGACTACCAAACATTGTGAAAGTTACACAAACAAAAGTAGACAAAACAGATAATTGGAGCATACTAAAAAATAAAAATTGATGTGCATTAAAAGACTTCACCAAAAGAGTAAAAAGAGAGCAGAATGGAGAAAAAATCTTTTGCAACAACGCATCAGAGAAGGTAATAACTTATAAAATATATAAGAAAGCACAACACCTCTACAAAAAAAAAGACAAATAACCCAATTAAAAATTGGCACAGAATATGAATAGGCACTTCAGCAAGGAGGAGATCTGGGCAGTCAACAAATATCTGAAGAAATCTTCATGATCACTAGTTGTTAGAGAGGAGCAAATAAAAACAACAATGAGATATATCTCACACCAGCAATAACAGCAAAAGTCAAAATATAGAGGACAGTAAATGCTGGCAAGGATTCAGAGAGACTTGGACCCTCCTACCTTGATGGTGGGATTGCAAAATGGTCCAACCACTCTGGAAAACAATATGGCGCTTCCTCAGGAAGTTGGAAATAGAAATACCTTATGATCCAGCAATTCTTTTACTTGGTATTTATCTACAAGAAATACAAACCATAATTTGAGTAGATATATGCACACCAATGTTCATAGCAGCACTATTTACAATAGCAAAAAGATGGAGACAGCCTTAGTGCCCATCAACTGAAGAATGGATAAACACACTTTGATACATTCATACAGTGGAATATTATGCTACCTTGAAGAATAACAAGGAAGCTGCAAGCCACAGCATAACATGGATGAACCTTGAGGACATTATGCTTAGTGAAATTAGTCACAAAAGGAGAAATATTGCATAGGGCCACTATTGTAAATGCTTAAGAAAAATACCCACACTAAAAGGGGGAAAATTATTTGCTGGTTACCAGGGTGTATGAGATGGGGTGAGGGCAGGGACGGAAAGGTGGAGAACAGGGTAGGTAATAGATACAGCATAGTTTGGGTGCTGGGAGGGCAATACACAAGAAGGGGAAGGGGAATGGAAGAAAAAGGCATATGGGAGAACATTTAGGCAGGTTTGCATGGGCCAAGTGGGACAGAGGTAAATAATGCATGCAAAACCATAGAACAGCAGGGCTCTGGGATACAGGGAATGAAGCATGGTTTGAATTGGTAAAAGAGGGGAAATAATGTTAAGATGTTTGGATGTCTTTTGAATCTTGGTTTCCTTTTCCTACTATTGTAAAATAGACACTTGCGGGGGAGAGAAAGGAATAGACAGAAACATCACCGCAGAAAGCTTGTAATTCTGTCTTCTGCCTATAACTGATTGAAATACCTAAATGGGGCCAGAACTTGCCCAGTGAAGGAGACTTCCTGTGGAGCCTCTGCATTACATAAGACCATAGATGGAATCCTGAACACCATCCAGAATCTTCTGAGGTGGGAAATTTCCACTTGAAAGGAAAAGAAGACCAGCCTGGAGCAGCTAGAAGAACAGAAGCTATTTCTTGAAAGAAGGACCAGCAGGAAAAATAAAAAACAATAATGGCAGTCTAATTGACTACTACAAGAACAAGCAGGTTGTTCCCCCAGGAGCCATCAAGGCAAGTGGTAGAATCCCCTCAGGGAAAACACACTTCCAAGACTGAGACTCAAGGGGAATACACAAGAAGGCATGTGGTCTAGATGATGACCACGTTGGTCACCGAGAAGGGGAAGTGTGGGTAAAACAGCAATGAAATTGTGAGCTAAGTCAGACCATGTTCAATAGACTCCTGAGAACCTGGGTTGAGACCTGGTTGGCCAGCAGTATGGCAAGTCTTGGGGACTCCTGGGCCCAGAGACAGGGGCATGGCCACAGAGGACTAGAGCGGAGAGTGAAGCATCCAGCTGATATGAAGTGAGGGGAGATGCACATGAACACTCATACTTGCAGATAGTTCCCACTTGACCTGGCTTCAATGGTTGGATGATCAGAACTTGACTAGAGAAGAAAGAAGATGGGAAAAAAAGAGTAATCTGCTACAATTTGATGAACTTGACCTATACTCATGAATGTAGTAGTTCAAAATAGGGAACAAGTCTTTATAATGAGGATCATTCCAACCCCCTCGGTACACAGGGTTGACGGAGATGGGCAACTTTGACTTTGGCTACCCAAAATGAGGGGAGGGGGTTGTAAGTGACTGGCTTACAAACTTTCAAGAGGGAGCCTAGTTCCAGAAGGTGCCGGGCAAGGTAGAATCTCCACTTAGTTGTTTCCAACCTGTCTGGGCATGGCTGATAAAGGTGATAGGGATAAGACTCTTAAGGTTCAATAGTGAATAATTGCTATCAGGACTGACTGTGAGTGTTATAAATGTAAAGGTAGATATTTTGTAACAAAAGGAGGGAAGTGGTTGATTTTTCAGTCCAGGAGTGGGGGTCCCTGGGACCATCAAGGGAAAAGAGCTGATTGTGGGACCCTATCCAGAGAAGCAGTGACACCAGAGATGTAGGCAGAGATGATGGTATGGGGAGATGGAGCAGCTGGATTCTCTGAACTCAGGCAGTGAGAGGTTCTGTGTGCTGATGGCCGGTGGGCAGGCTTGTGGGGTTTGATGATGCATGGAGGGGATTGTAATCATTGCAAAGAAATGAAATACAATAGGAAGAAAAAAAAGTTTATTGTATTCATTGTGCACTTGGCAGCAAAAAATAGTCAGTGAAAGTCACACGAAGGTGGAGGTCAGTTCCACACAAAACAAGTCTAAAGTGCATTTGCCTGTCCAGAGAAAAGGGGGTTTTGCACTTTTCAATGGAGATGTTGAAGAACAGTGAGTATGGCAGTCGGATAAAGAATACTGCAAAGGGAATTTTACCGGTAGTTAGAAATTAATAATCTCTTGGGTTTCACTCAAAAATTCTTTTAATCTATGACTTCAAGTTATGCATTAGGTTGCTTATTGAAGGAAGAATAAAAGGAAGGAAGATAAAAATAATTAGAAACTCCAGAGAGAAAATTTTTTTGTAACAAGAATTTTCTAAGGGTTAAGGAACCTTGGTAGCATACTGGGTTACAACTTGAGCTGCAAACCACAGTCAGCAGTTCTAATTTACCATCTGGTCCTTAGGAGAAAAATAAGGCTTTCTGCTCTAGTAAAGAATTGCAGCTCCAAAACCTGTTACAGGGTAGCTATGTATTAGAACCAACTCAATGGCACACAACCCCCACCACCAAGAAATAAATTAAGCTGAACCTAACCCAAGCCATGGTATTTTCAATTGCCTCATAAACATGTGAATGTTGGACAATAAATAAGGAAAACCATTGAGGAACAGATGCATTTGAATTATGTGTTGGAGAAGAATATCAAAAATACCATAGACTGCAGGAAGAACAAACAACTCTGTCTTGGACGAAGCTCAGCCAGAATGCTTCTTAGAACTGAGGAAGGCAAGACTTTTTCTCTTGTAATTTGGACCAGTCCCTGGAAAAGGACCAGACCTTGGAGAAGATGGATTGACATAGTGGCAGTAACTATGGAATCAAACAGAACAATTGTGAGTTTGGAACAGGATGGGACGGTGTTTTCTTCTGTTGTTCATAGGGTCACTATGAATCAGAATGGACTTGACAGCAGCTAACAGGAAGGGAGCTTCTAACTTTAGAGATTGTCATTGAGTAATCTAGACATGCATCCTTGGGATATAATGGGTATTTTAGAAAATTTCATTCTGTTTTTGTTGTTAAGGTGCCATTGAGTTGGCTGTGACTCATAGTGACCCTATGTACAGCAGAACAAACAATTACCTGTCTGTGCCATCCATAAAATCATTGCTATACTTGAGTCCATTGTTGCAGTCACCATTATTGAGGGTCTTCTTTTTTTGCTGACCCTTTGCCTTACAAAGAATGATGTCTTTTTCCAGGGGTGGGTCCCTCCTGACATGTCCAAAGTCCATGAGAAGAAATCTCACCATCTTTGTTTCCAAGGAGCATTCTGGTTGCACTTTCAAGACAAATTTGTTTGTTCTTCTGACATACCATGGTTCTTTCAGTATTCTTCAGCAACATAATTCAGATTCATCAATTCTCCTTTAGTCTTCCTTATTCATAGTCCAGCTTCCACATGTGTATGATGCAACTGGAAATGCTATGGCTCGAGTCAAGCGCACCTTAGTCCTCTAATTGACATCTTTGCTTTTTTATACTTTAAAAGGTCTTTTCTAGTAGATTTACTCAGTGCAGTAAATTGTTTGATTTCTAGACTCCTGCTTCCATGAATGTTGGTTATAGATCCAGTGAAAATGAAATCCTTGATAATTTCATTCTTTTCTCCATTTATCATGACATTTATTCATCTATTTGTATGGATTTTTGTTTTCTTTATATTGAATTGCAATCCATATTCTTCAATATGGATGGAAGAATACAGTCTTAAATATGGATTATAATTCAATATCAGTAAGTACTTCAAATCCTCTTGACTTTCAGCAAGCAAGATTGTGTCATCTGCATATCAAAGGCCTTCCTCCAAACCTGATCCCAAGTTCTTCAGAGTCCAGCTATTCTGATTGTTGTGCTCAGTGTACAGATTGAATAGGGTGAGTAGAAAACCTCCTTTCATTATTCTTTGTTCTGTTCTAACAACTGCTTCTTGGTCTGTGTACAGTGTACAGGTTCCCTATGATCACAGTTAGATGTTCTGGAATTCCCATTTTTTTCAGTGTTATCCATAGTTTGTTATGATCAAAAGCCTTTGTACAGTCAATAAAACACAATTAGACATTGTTCTGGTATTCTCTGCTTTCAGCCAAGATCCATCTGATGTCCCTTGTTTCACATTCTCTTCTTGATCTAGCTTGAATTTCTGGCAACTCCTTCTTAAAGTATTGACACAAACTTTTTTGAAATATTATCAACACAATTTTACTTGCATGTGATAGATGCAAGAGAAAAATTGTGTTGCTCAGTTTCTGCATTCTGGTGGGTTACCTTACTTTGGAATGGACACAAATATGGATCTCATCCAGTTAGTTGGGCCAGGTACATTTCTTCCAAATTTCCTGGCATACATTTTTGAGTGCTTCCAATACTACACCAGTTTGTTTGAAACATTTCTTATTGTAGTCCGTCAATTCCTGGATCCTTGTTTTTCTCTAATACCTTCAGTGCAGCTTGGACTTCTTTGTTCAAACCATTGATTCTTGATCAAATGCTGTCTCCTGAAATGGCTGAATGTGACCGGTTCTTTCTGATACAGTGACTCTGTGTAGATCTTCCATATTGCTTTGGTGCCTCTTGCACTGGTCAATATTTTGCCCATAAAATCCTTCAATGTTACAAATCAAAGTTTGACTTTTTCTTCAGTTATTTCAGCTTGATTTTTATACATTTCATTATGATACTTTACTTTGTCTTTATGTTCAGGATGTTGTATGGAGGATTCTTGAATTGTTGGAAAATGACTTTGGGTTTCATGGCAATAGATGAGCTCAAAATCTTCAACTCAGAGATTTTGCAGTTTGGATTTTTTTGCTTCTTTTACCCAAATATATTTTCTCTTTTTTACTCCATACAGAATTTCCTCAATGCTCACTTAACAAGTGTTTGTGTCTCTATTTACTAAAACCAAATCAATATTTAACTTGTATACACCATATATTGTTGCTCTTTCAAAAGCTGTTTGTTTTTTCTAACAGGCTGTTCATCTTACTTTGATCTTATTATTAGTGAATCTTAGTGATATCTGATCACACATAGAAAGAAATTAACCTATTTACCTACAAATCTAATAAGTGTATAATATAAACAATAATTAAAATATTAGTATTTCAGATACTCATTGATATTTTAGAGTATTTTAAATATTGATTTTTCTTTATTTTAAATACATGAATTAGAGCATTCTGACTCTAACAAAATGCTGTACTTATCAGTCATCAAGTACTGATTATTAGGTCAAGTATGCTATTAGTAACATTTTTCCTATGAATTAACATGTGATTAATTTATAAACTTAGGCAAAACTATATGAATGAGGAGAAAAAGGAGGATCAACTATAATATCATTTTATTGTTATTTTGATGTATGTGCTATTTTTATTTTGTTTTTCTTACAAAATTTCAGTCTTGATACACATACTATTTTGCCTGAAATTTACTTCATACTGTGTAGTTATTTTCTTTTGGCATTAAATAATTTCTTACACTCTTTCTCTCAGCATATTAAATTAATTCAACCAATACTCTCTTGGTGAATATATTGCATACATACTTGTCCTTTTTATTTTTGCTAGTATTAGTAAGGCTATGGTGAACTCCCTTCTTCATAAACCTTTGAGTATATAAAGAATTCTTTCCACAGGTGAAATGCTATTCTAGAAGTGGTGTTACTTTCTTCAAACGTTATCTTTCGTTTCAAGACTTTTATATAGACTCAGCTTAAACAATTTGATACAATGAATGGCAGAGTGAATATATTTAACGTCTTTCTGACAAGACGTTAGAATTAATCCTAGAAAAAATTTATTAAAATTTCAGCATGTTACCTAGTCAATATATTTAAGATTGTATGAATGCTATAAGTAAGTTATATTATAGGTTAAATCCTGAAATAAGGCCATTTCATCTTTAGGGAAAATATTACATATGACTGATTGGGAAAGATTGCCTTCTTTTCTCTCTTCTCCAACCCATTTATTCTCACATGTTGGGTTTGGTCTTCATCAGTCTTAGCAGTAGCTTATTCTGAAGAGTTATCAACACAGATATCAACAGGCTATCAACAGATGGGGAGCACAATTTATAAACGTTTTCCAGGTTTCCCTTCCAGGCTGCCTTGAAAGCTAGACTTGATCACATATGTGTATCAGTATTTCTGCAGACTCAGAACCAAATTGAAGCCAACTAACAACAACAACTTCCAGAGATTATTCAAAACAATTATTTCTAAATAAAACAAAAGTATCAAAGTTATACTCTCGAAAAATTTTATAATTTTAAAACAGAATTCATTTTTCTAATAGAAGCCTTTAAATTTATTTTGCTGGGGATTGCAAATTTGGATGTTATGAGGGGCAGGTAATATAAGTCAGCAAAAGTGAAAAGTAAAAGGCACCATAAATCCTACAAGCAACAAACAGACTGCAAACGGTATTTTTGGAATGCCTCCCATCTACAAAAGCAGTCTGTACTCATTTACACAGATTTTTGGCATGTGTGAAAGATGGGCACACTCTTGCCAGATTGTATGATTTTTTTTTTTTCCAAGAAAGGCCAGATATCCAGAATTTTATATGAAATATCCCAATTTTTAAACAGGTTGCAAGTTAAAATGCAAAACACACTTTACTAGCAAAAATTAACACATTTGTAGAAGAAGAAGAAGAAGAAGAAAAAAGCCTTTGCAACAGCAGCCTATGACTTTTGATCTAAATTTTGTCTTTTACTTGTTGAAGTATTTGCCTTTCTGCTATGTTTGCTGTTCTGATTTTTGTACAGAACATAAATTTATCACCCTTTACCCTTAACTAACCCAAGGGCACTTAGCATGGAAAAATTAGAAATACATTGAAACAAGTGTGGTATATAGTTTCTAGATATGTTAGTACATAGCTGGTCAACCTTAAAATTGTAATGTCAATTTAAATCCCTCTTTTGACAGTCAATCAATTCTTTTTGTCTTTTAAGTATTCTGAAAGGTCAAATGGAGAATTTTACTTTTTTCACACGAAAACACTGACTCTTACATATTGAAATAAGATAGGAGTCTAGGTTAGTAATTTAAGGCATGGAGGAAATCAGAATGTCCATCTAAGTCAATTAATATAACATGCAATGAACAATTTTAATGGACATGTCTAGAACATTTATAGTTTGATTATATATTTAAAATAATGCCCTACTTTTAGTATATCAGTTTCCTTTCATAAACTAATGAAAATGTCTTCACAACTTGTCTTTCAATATGTCGTCCTATAGTGACTTGCCTGTTGCTATGAAGCTGGAAGCCAAATACCAACAAGATCACCCAGAGTGGACAAGTTTCAGCAGAGTTACCAGACTAAGACAAACTTATAAGAAGGTGAGGTAGACTACTTCTGAATGTTTAGCCACTGAAAACCTTATGAATAGCAACAGAACAATATCAGATATAATGCCAGAAGCTGAAAACATTATGAATAGGAAACAAAACATTGTCAGATATAGTACCAGAATATTTGCATTTTAGGTTGAAAGGACCTCAGAATATGACAGGGAAAGTGCTGCCTACTCAAAGTGGAGTTAACCATAATGACATGAATGGAGAAAAGCTTTCAGAACCTTCATTTGCTGATGAGGCACAACTCAAAATTAGGAGAAACAGCTGCACACATCTGTTAATAATTAGAACATGGGCTGTAAGAAGTATGACTCTAGGAATATTGGAAGTTGTCAAAAGTGAAATGTAATTCATAAAGATTGATATCCTAGGCATCGTTGTTGTATTTGTTAAGTACTGTCAAGTCAGTACTAAGTGTTAGTGAGCTGAAATGGACTGATTTGACTATTTTGAAGCAGAAAAACATATGGTTTACTATGCCAGGAATGTCAAGTTCAGAAGGAATGACACCATAGTCACAATTAAAAAGAACATTTCAACATCTGTCTTGAAGTACAATGTGATAGAATAACATCAATACGCCTACAAAGAAGGCTTGTTATTGTCACTATTATTTAAATTTATGCACCAACTACTAAAGCCAGTGATAATGAAATTGAAGAATTTTACCAACTTCTTCAATCTGAAAATGACCAAACATGCAATCAAGATGCAGTGATAATTACTACTGATTAGAATGCAAAGGTTGGAAACAAAGAGGAAGTGTCAATTGTTGGAAAATAAGGCATTGGTGATAGAAATGATCTTGGATGTTGCATGAAAGAATTTTTCAAGACCAATGACTTACTCACTGTATTTTTTTATATATATATAGCACCAAAGGTAGCTATGCACATGAATCTCACCATATAGAATACACAGTAATCATTTGTGAGAAAAGACAGTAGAAAAGCTCAATATGATCAATGTAAAAAAGACTACGGGCAGACTTTGGAATAGATCATCAATTGTTCAAAGGCTGAAGATCAAGAAAATGAAAACAAGTCCAAGAGAGCCAAAATATGACCTTGAGCATTATTGTTAAGTGCTATTGAGTTGGTTACAACTCATAGTGACCCTGTATAGGGTTTCCAAGGAGCAGCTGGTGAGCTTGAATGTCGACCTTGTGGTGGTTCAAGTCAATTTTGCAATCCTGTGCATTAACTCTCAGAGTCACACCAGGACTCCTTGAACATATGCCACCTGAATTTAGAGATCATCTCAAGAACAGATTTGGTGCAGTAACACTAATGACATAAAACCAGAAGAGCTGTGGGATGACATCAACAACATCATACAGGAAAAAAGCAAAAGGTCATAAAACAAGAAATAAGGAAAAAACCAAAATGGATGTCAGAAGAGACTCTGAAACTTGCTCTCCAATGTAGAGATGCTAAAAAAAAAAAGGAAAAAATAAGGAAGTAAAAGAGTTGAACAGAAAATTTCAAAGGGCAATTCAAGAAGAGAAAGTCAAGTATTAGAATAAAATATACAAAGGTATAGAGTTAGAAAACTAAAATGGAAGAACATGATCAGCATTTCTCAAGCTGAAAGAACTGAACAAAAAAATCCATACCTCAACTTGCAATACCTGAAGAATTTTATGGACAAAATATTGAATGATGCAGAAAATATCAAAGGAAGACAAAAAGAATACAGAGAGTCACTATACCAAAAGAAATGGTCGATATTCAACTATTTCAAGAGGCAGCATATGATCAAGCACCAATGGTATTGACGGAAGAAGTCCAGCTGCAATGAAGGCCTTGGAGAAAAACAAGGCTCCAGGAACTGAATGAATACAAAATGAAATCTTTCAACAACCTGATATATAACACTGGAGGCAATCATCTATGCCAAGAAATAGATGATTTGGAAGACAGCTTCCTGGCCAACCAAAGAGAAGTGACCCAATAGAATGTGGATGTCATCAAACAATATCATTAATTTTATATGCAAGTACAATTTTGCTGAAGATAAATAGAGTTGCAGCAGTACAATGACAGGGATCTGCCAGAAATTCAAACTTGATTCAGAAGAGAATGTGGAACAAGGGATATCATTGTTAATGTCAGATGGATCTTAGCTGAAAGCAGAGGATTCTGGAAAGATGTTTATTTGTGCTTTATTTACTATGCAAAGGCTTTAACTGTGTGGATCATGACAAGTTATGGATAACATGTGAAGAATGGGTATTCCAGAAGTTCAGTTGTGTTCATGTGGAACCTCAAGAGGCAGTTGTTAGAATAGTACAAGTGGATACTCAATGGTCTAAAATTAAGAAAGGTGTGAGCCAGGGTTGTATCCTTTCACTATATTTATTCAATCTGTATTCTTAGAAATAATCTGAGAAGCTGGATTATATGAATAAGTACATGATATCAGGATTGTAGAAAGACTCCTTAACAGCTGAGATTTGAGGACAATCCAGCCTTGCTTGTGGAAAGCAAAGAGGATTAAAATACTTTGATGAAGATCAAAGACCACAGCCTTCAGAATGGATTGCACTTAAATGTACAGAAAACAAAAATACTCACCACAGGACCAATAAATACCATCAAGATAAATGGAGAAAAGATTGAAGATGTCACAGACTTCATTTTCCTTGAATCTACCATCAACACTCATGGAAGCAGGAGTGAAGAAAAATGAAGTGCTGCATTGTTGCACAAGAACTCTTGGGTATTCAAGAGCAAAGGTGCCATTTTGAGGACTAAGGTGTACTGACCGAAGCCATGATATTTTCAACAGCCTCATATGCGTGTGAATGTTGGAGAATGAATAAGGCAGACCATAGAAAATTCGATGCATTTGCATTATGATGTTGATTAAAATATTGACAGTACCATGGGCTGCCAGAAGACCAAACAGATCACTGTTTGAAGAAGTAGAGTCAGAATGCTCCTTAGAATCCAAGGTGGCGGCGAGACTTAGTCTCTCACACCTTAGACACGTTATCAGGAGGAAGCAGTCTTTGGAGAAGGACATCATGCTTGCTTAATGGCCTTGGAAGTCAGTGAAAAAGAGGAAGACCCCTGACAAGATGACTTTGCATAGAGTCAGCAGCAATGAACTCATGCATAGCAACAGTTGTGAGGATAATGCAAAACCATGCAGTGTTTTGTTCTATTGTGCATAGGGCCACTATGAGTCAGAATGGACACAGCAGCAGCTAACAACAACAACAACAATGACATTATCTTAAATACTTCTATTTTTATAATAATTATTTTATATGCAAATATTTACTGTGTAAAAACTTTCCCTGAAAGTTTTACTGCTGTTAACTATAACTAAGGGTTTTAATAAGGAGCTCTGGTAGCGTAGTGGTTACTAATCGGGCTGCGAACCGCAAGGTCCGCAGTTCGAAACTACCCGCTGTTCCGCAGGAGAACGATGAGGCGATCTGCTCACGTAAAGATTTACACCCTCAGAAACCCTGTTCAGGGTCACTATGGGTCAAAACCGACTCGACGGCACTTAACAACAACAACAACAAGGGTTTTAATAATTTTTATGATATGTGAAGTTAATTGAGACAAAAGTTTATAACATTCCTTTGTAGTTAATATAAAAATATGTTTTTAAATAATTCTGCTATGTTATACAATGCTGTTTGTGTGATATGAATGGTAAGTTCCTAAATGATTACACCAGTGTCATTTACTATTTGTTCATATGAAGCTGACAGTTCAACTGGTTGTTTTCAGTGTGTATTATGTTAATCATGGGATTTATAATTTAGTGTTTCAGCACAAATTTAATTATCACATGAAGGAAATCAGTGCATTTGTGACTGAAATTGATTCTTTTATAATGGCCACTCAGAACTGTGATTTTCCTTGGAGTGTCTCTCGATTTCTTGGTTCACTCGAAAGACACAAAGAGCTATTGACTAGAAAATAACTTGTGCTTCAAATTGTAATGGAACAAGAGAGAATTTAAAGGAAAATATTGACAGAAAGAGGTACTAGAAAATTCACACTTCTGTTGCTCTCTCATACCGGTGGCTTCCCAAAGAGGGCCTGCATGAAATACATAAGGAATTTGTGGAAGAGCGAAATAAGCATGACCTCTATAAATTGATTAGTTCAATGCTATATTATTATTACACACTGGGATATTTGGGGTAAAAGAATGGTTGTGTAAATATTTTAATTTTTACTTGGTTCAATTTTTATAGTTGTCATATGGCTGAAAGATATAAAGAAATGTCTTTTGCTGACAAATTTTGAATAGTTAAAATTTAATACCATGGCAGTGGGCTGATAAAAATCAATACAACTTATTAATGTCTTTTAGTTGGCTAGGTATGGTGAAAATTTTCTGTAATAATCCATGTGCATGAGATAAAATGTTGGCTACAAAGTGGAAACACTCAAATAAGTTTTATGTCAGTTCAGGGATCTATCTATGTGGATACGATTTACAACAGCATTAAGTGATTTTTCATTAATTATTGAAAATCCAGATATTCACATTTTGAAGTACACTGATCCATGGGGTTGGATGTGCATGTGCATACATGAATAAGAGAAAAAAATGCCCATGTTTTATAGGTAGATCTGGAACAAAAAAATGATTTGAACACTGTTAAAAAAAATAACATCTTCATTGAGATATTATTCCCATACCATAAAATTCACATATTAAAGTATAAAAATCAGTGACTTTTAGTATATTCACAGGGTTGTACAATAGTCATCACTATCTAATTTCAGAACATTTTAATCACTCCAAAAAAGAAACCCTGTGTCTATAAGGAGTCACTCTTGGAGTTAATTGCCTATTCTGAATATCTTGTATGATTTTTATAATATAATATATGATTTCTTTAACCACTTTCACTCAGTACAATGCTTTCAAGTTTCATCCACATTGTAGCACATATCAGAGTTTAATTTCTTTTAGTTTCCAAGTAATAGTTATTATATAGATATACCATGTTTTATTTGCCCATTCATTAGATGATGAACATTTGCATTCTTTCCACTTGGGGTCTATTATGTGAATATTTATGTGCGTGTTTTTGTGTGGATATATGTTTTAATTCTCTGCAAATATAGGTAGAAATAGAATGGCTGGTTCATCCATTGCTGAGTCTATGCCCATAGGGAAAATTGCTTGTAGTGCCTTAAGTGAAAGATTGATCAGTAGTTAGCTAGGTAGGTAGTGAGAGGATCACTTTGTTGAGTGCTCTGCTTATGGAATGTTATACAGACACATCACTTCCACACCTTGAGATACTGCCTTATACTACCTCTCCATAACACTACAGCTTAGATTGATGTTATAGCTGATTGGGTATTGAAGACAATGTTTCTTCCTAACTTGTAATCATTTCCAAGAACTGGGATAAAAAATAATACAGTTAGCAAGTTTACTCTTTCATCCTTTCAGTGTATTTTCTGGAAAGCTGCCCCTTTCAAAACTATCTCCCGTTTGTGTTGTGACCAAGAAGTTGAGGGAGCTGATTGACTGATTCCCATTATTATGGCTTTATTCAAATATCCTGCACAAGTCAGTCTGGATACCCCTAGGCCTCATACTGTTACATCCTGTCTGAAACAGTGTTAAAATTCCTTCAGAATATGAAATATTCTAGGTTCATTCCTCTACCTTTATGGTTATGTGCCGTGGACTCGGTTCCGACTCATAGAGACCCTGTACAGGGTCTCTGAGGTTGTAAATGTTTACAGGAGCAGAAATCCTCATCTTTCTCCTGTGGAACAGCTGGTAGTTTCAAACTGTTGACCTTGCAATTCACAGCCTGATTCGTAACCACTATGCTACCAGAGCTCCTTTCCTCTACTTTTAGCAGACAGTATTTCCTTACTGACAATTTTATGGGTGGTGGTGGTGGTGATGTTGGTTGTGTGTGGAAGAGTTGATCTGATTCATAGCAAACCTGTTGAGGGTTCCTGAGATCATCAATCTCTTTGGGAGCACAAAGCCTCATCTTTCTTTCATGGAGCAGCTGGTAGATTTGAACTGCTGACTTGTGGTTAGTAACCCATTGCATAACTGCTAAGCTACCAGGACTCAAAATAAGGAGGATGGTGATTGTTGGCCGTTAAAATTTAAGCATGCTTACCATCTGTCTAGGAGTCAGAATTAGGCAACTCATAACTTTTGTTGTTGTTAACTGCCACCGAGTTGGTTCCAAATCAGCAACTCTGTACAAGATTTCTGAAGAGCAACTGGTGGGATTGAACCACCGACCTTGTGGTACAGTGCTTAACCTACAGCGTCATACCAGAACTCTGCCATGAACTTTAACATAGCTATTTACCTTTCATCATATTCAGTGAGGGCATTGGCGGTTCACTAGGAAAATCCCCACCTGTCATGAAGGAGACATGGGTTCAGTTTCTGCTCAATGAATGTTTTGTGCAGCCACCACCCGTATGCTAGTGAAGGTTTGTGTGTTATTACAATGCTAAACAGATTTCAGTGAAGCTTTCTGGCTAAAATAGACCAGGAAGGAAGACCTGGCTATCTACTTCTGATAATTAGTCAGTGAAAACCCTGTGGCTCACAATAGTCTGAAATGCAAGTGATCATGTGGATGGTGCAGGACTGGGTGGTGGGCAGCATTTCATTCTGTTGTCCATGTGGTCTCCATGACTGGGGACAGACTCAATGGTCGCTAACAGCATGAAACTTGCTTTGACCAATGAAATGTGAGGAGGAGGAGTGTGTGTTACTGTGTTACTTCTGGTCATGGGCTTTAAGCACCATGTTCCTTTTCTGTTTCTTCAGGGTTTATGGAAACATATGTAGGTGGAGCCTCCATTAACTGGATTTTTGAATGACTGGCAGGAGCACACCCCACCCCTGTTAACATGTAGCACAAGTAAGAGATTGGCTTTTACTATTTTAAACTTGTTATCCCAGCATGACCTTACCTATTCAGACTAATACAGGGATAAATTCCAGCTTTTCTAATAACTAATTGCGTGATGTATGTTGTGAATTAAACCAAAGTGTTGTTGTGTGCCATTTAATCAATTCTGACTCATAGCAACCCTATGTTGTTGTTATGTGCTGTCGAGTTGATTCTAACCCATAGCGACTCTGTATAGGGTTTCCAAGGAGCAGGTGGTGAGCTTGAACCACTGACCTTGCAGTTCAAACGACTTTGCAGTCTGGCGCATTAGCCCACAGCGCCTTTCACAACACAGGGCAAAACCGCCCCTTAGAGTTTCCTAGGCTGTCATCTTTATGGGAGCAGATTGGCAAGACATTTCTCCTGCAATCACGTGTATTTGAATGACTGACCTTTCGGTTAGCAGCTGAGTGCCTTAACCATTGTGCCATCAGTGCTTCTTAGCCCAAAGTAGAAAACACAAAATAGATTATTTTGCCTTGTTGTTGTTATTAAGTGCGGTTGCATCACTTCTGACCCATAAAGAGCCTGTGTAGGGTTTCCTAGGAGCGACTGGTAAAGCCTGAAACTTCAAACTCACTTTGTAATCCATCTCATTAGCCCACAGTGTCACACCAGGACCTACCCTTCCTTTTATTCATTAATGAAAAGAAAAATTAAGAACTTCAGGTTCACTGGAGAAAAAGATTTTAAAACCCAACCTTTTTCCTTCCCAAATCAGTTCTTCAAAATCATATTGAGAGATTTAATTACCTTTCTAATGCCATGTAGAAAGCATTATACTCCTTATTCTCAACAAGACTGTGATGAGGAGTTCATTCTTCCTTTTTAGTGCTTGTAGGGGACTATTGCTGTGTGCCCTCAAATAGATTCTGACACATAGCAATCCCATGTAACAGAGTCGAACATTCCATAGGGCTTTCTTGGCTGAAGTTGTTATGGAAGTAAGTAGGCCAGGTCTTTCTTCCATGGAACAGGTGGGTGGGTTCGAGTCACTGACCTTTTGATTGACAGCCGTGTGCTTAACTGTTGATCCACCAATATATCTAAATTCACACAGGAACAGTAGGAGTTTCAGTTTATTTAGAATCTACATTATTCAGAACTTTTTTTAGGCTACATAATTTTCAAAATGATTCCTAAATCTGTTTCCACTTCCTAGTGATAGAGTGCAGCTCCACCCAGCATTATCAACTTGTCAAACATCAAGTTCTGGATGTCAAGAAATGCATTCAAACATAATTTTAAAAAGACAGATATTGTTCCTTGCCGTAAAATGTTGTTTGCAGCCACTATATATACTGTATTTTCTCCTTGAAGAACTTAACTGGCTTCTATCTCATCTAGAAGGTCATTCCCTTTCAGCTGAAAATGATGTCAACTTCTGTAATCATGGTTTTATTCAATCTTCAAAATGTAAAAAATAAATGAGACTATTTTAAATAATGTGATGTAGTGGTAGTTATTTTAATTTTTTTCTCTGAAATCATTGATGTGCATTGACATAGTATTTACTGTGTGGTATCCATATAACTATGAATAACATTGGGAAGAATGGGTATTCAGAATGCTTAATTATACTCAGGAGGAAACTGTACATAGAACAAGAGGTAGTTGTTAGAATAGAACAAGGGGATACTGAATAGTTTAGAATCAGGAAAGGTATGCTCTAAGGTTGCATCCTTTCATCATACTTATTCAATCTGTATGCTGAGCAAATAATCTGAGAAATTGGATTATGTGAAGAAGAATATGGCATCAGGACTAGAGGAAGACTCATTAACAACCAGTGATATGCAGGTGATACAACCTCGCTTGCAGGAAATAAAGAAGAAATACTTATTGATGAAGATTAAAGACTACAGCCTTCAGTATGGATTGTACCTCAATGTAAATAAAACAGAAATCCTCATAGCAGGAATAATAAATAACATCATAATAAACAGAAAAGACTAAAGTTGTCAAAGACTTAAATTTGCTTGGATCCACAATCAACACTCAAGGAAGCATATTGAAGGTATACATTTGAGAGTTCCTCGGCATTATTGAATGTGTTAAAGACCATAAGAGTGGTTAAGATTACCTAAGAGTAAGGAACACTGTAGCATTTATAAGTCGGGGAGATGGAGAAGATGCCGCAAAACAAAATGTGAAGCAGCAACCAGAATGGATAAGATACAATCAGGAAACAATAAAGTATTAACATTCAAGTCAAAAAAGATTTTACAGAGGAGGAAGTGATGAGTTGTATGAAATGAGGCTTAGAGTTTAAGCTGAAAGGCTGAAGGGAGACTGGAAAAAGGTGGGGTTAGAGATGGTGCTGGGGGTTAGCTGTGATAAATATTACAGCATGATTTGATGATGACAGCAATGATATAAAAAGAGGGGTAATTGATAATGTGATGAAACAAAAGTGAGAGATTATTGTGTCAGTCAAGTCCCATCGTAGGCAGGGGTGGATCCAGTGTGAGAGAGGAAAAGTTCAACTATGTAGAACATGAACAGTGGATCTGCTCATACAGCAATAGAGACAAAACATGCATGGTTATAGATGCTGGTGGTTTGGTAGATTCAGAGGTGATAGTGAAAATTGCTCTTTCAATTATTCCATTTTTGTAGTGGAACAAGAAGGAAAGCTATTCCCCTGGAAATATTTCTTTTCTGAGAAGATTATGAAATCCAAGGGTTTGGGTAGAAATCAGATTGCAAAATGAACTATAACGCTGTAAATCTTTACGGGAGCAGAAAGCCTCACCTTTCTCCCGCAGAACAGCTGGTAGTTTCGAACTGCTGACCTTGCAGTTCACAGCCCAATTTGTAATCACTACGCTACCAGAGCTCCTTGAAAATAATATTTATTTAAAGGATGATCCGAGGTCCACCTGTATTCAACTTCCCAAGGGTGCCTGATTTTAAATGCAGAATCACCAGTCCACAGATAGCTCAGGTTTTGGAATCTCTACCTGTGGGTTCCAAAAGTGTGTGTGACTGACAGATTCCCTGGAAATTCTTTTAGTTGTCTTTGCTGTTAGGTGCCAACCAGTCATCACAACAGAACGAAACACTGCCTCATCCTGTGCCATCTTCACAATTGTTATGGTTGAGACCATTGATGCTGACACTGTTAATTCATCTTCTTGGGAGTCTTCCTTGCTTTCACTGACTCTCCACATTTCAAAGCATGATGTCTTCTAGGGACGGGTCCCTCCTAACAAAATGCCCAAAGTACAAGAGATGAGGTCTTGCCATTCTCACTTCTAAGGAGCCGTCTGGCTGTACTTCTTCCATCACAGATTTGTTTGTTCTTCTGGCAATCCATGGCACTTTCAATTTACTTCAACATCATAATCCAAATGTATCAATTATTCTACGGTCTTCTTTATTCACTGCCCAACTTTCACACGCATATGTGGCAATTGAAAATGCCGTGGATTGATTCAGGCACAACTTATACTCTGGGATGTCTTTGCTCTTAAACACTTTAAAAAGGTTGTTTACAGCAAATTTGCCTAATGCAATATGCCATTTGATTTCCTGATGCTACTGCCAAGAGTGTTGATTATGGATCCAAACAAAATGAAATGTTGGATAACTCCAATCTTTTCTACACTTATCATAATGTTATTTCCTGGTCCAGTTATAAGGATTTTTGTTTTCTTTATGTTGAAGTGCATCAGTAAGCGCTTGTGTCCTCTGCCTATCACACATTGTTAATGAATCCTCTAATACTGATGCCATGTGTTTCTTTATATAATCCAGTTTCTCAAATGGCTTTTTTTCCATTTTCAAATGGATTTTCATAGTCAATAAAACACAGCAAACATCTTTCTGGTATTCTCTGCTGTCAGGTAGGAGCCAACTGATGTCATTAATGATAGCCCTCGTTCCACGTCCTCTTCTGTATCCAGTTTGAATTTCTGGATGCTCTTTGTCTATGCATTGCTGCAATCACTTTTGAATTATCTTCAGCAAAATTTTACTTGCATGTGATATTAATGATATTGTTAATGATGTTCCTGAATTCTCACTTCTCTTCTTCCTGAATTATGTCTCCAGAGAGATTTAGTCCTTACTCTAACACCAGCTCAAATTTGCTGCTTCTCATTAACTACTCCATGTCTCCTCTTCCTTACTTCTTTTGTTGGATTCCACTTCCTTTTTTGATATTTTAATGACTTCCATATTCATTCTAGACTTTCATTGAAAAATGAGATCTCAAACCCAAACAATGTTTTAATTCTCTCTGTGATATTCCTGAAATTTTACTATGTGGCCTTTAATTGACTCTATTGAAAGGGAACTCTGAGGCCATTTGTTCTAAGTGTATAGACAACTAATCTTTAGGGAAAAAAGGAGCTCTGGCTATGCAGTGGTTAACAGATTGTCTGCTATCTGAAAGGTTGGTGGTTCAAACCCACCAGCTGCTCTATGGAATAAAGATGTGCCGCCTACTTCCATTAAATACTTGCAGCCAAGGAAAGCCTATAGGGCTGCTATGAGGCTTGACAGCAATAGGTACAATTGTTAGAACCATCTTCCTTATAACAAATCAAAAGAAGTCTCTCTGTAATTAGCACCATTGATCATAATACTTCCTTCTGGTACTTGTACTCTTCCTTTACATGATAGCTTTGACTAACTAGTGAATATTTTCTAACTAATGAGGATTCTGTAATGTACCTTGAGTACTCAGACTAAATATATTCTGTGAATTTGAAATAGGAATTGGCCATCTCAATTAACATTCCAGGGTCAAACTCTGCACACATGTGACTTTGAAATGAGCTGATGGCCACTAACCACAGCAACAACAATCTATCCCTTACTAATGGTAATCATTTCTCATAATGGAGGTGGAAACAAAAGGAGTTCAATGACATTTTTCTTCAACTGTGAGGCCTTTTGTTGTGCATTTCTGTTTGTTTGTGTATGTGTGTGTGTGTGTGTGTGTGTGTGTGTATTTGGTGGAACTGGAGTTGTTTATTTTCTGGGAACAAAAGAATTCTGTCTGGTATTTATTTCCAAGTCACTATAATTTCTCAAGCTCAAAAACACCTGATAGTGTTGAGAGAAAATATAATCTAGCAATGGTTAACATTAAGTCATTTTCATCCAACCCCCCAACACAAGCCTGGTTAATGCACAAATCCTACAGCATCTCCTCAACTGTATTTATTATTAATTGAGATTTGAAGAAATTTCTGGACAAAGCCAGTATGCTACCAACCAAACCAGAGTGGTTCATGCCAATTCTTAACAACTTTGACTGATGCCAGCATGATTTCCCTTCTGTATTCCTAGAGTGGATAAGTTCTTATATTGAATGTCTTTTTTGTGTGAGTTCATAAAGTGTCGAGGGATTGTCAGAAAATCAGGGTAAAATGGAGAAAGTATGCCTAGGTATAGCTGTTCCTGCAGTTTCACTGTATGATCCTTTCCTTATTCCTAGCTCTTGTTTGTGATGTTCTTTATATCCCTATTACAATTTCAATTCTGACATTTAATTTTCTTAATTGAATTTCCTTTTGTTGAATTTTCTTGACCTCACATTCTGATCCTTGATCAAGATTGAAAAACCATACTCAAACTATTGTTAATATTCTTTTGCCCTCCCTTCATGTGACACACATGGAAAGGAGAATGCTTGCAGTATTGGGTACTTGGCTTCCTGTATAATGAAAGAGACTTCCATGACACTTGCTGAACTTAAGCTTCAGGACCCTCAGTTGTTCAGGACCCTTTCAAGATTCAGAGATGGGCTTAATAATATGGTTCTTATATGGTTTTATATTTGCAAAAAGAGAAATTTTAGTGATTCTCCTTTAAGACTGATTCTCCTTCCACCAGGATGCTTCTCATCACCGCCCCCCCCCCCCCCCCCCCCCCCCCCCCCTGTGTGATGAGGCTTACATGACTATGGGCATTAAGTATGAAAATGAGGGGATGTAGACTTTGGGATACATTGCATTCTGTGGACATATATTGATATCTTTAGGTTAAGAGATAGATTTATGTGGTATGCAGTCACATCCTGGCATCTTTAGTTTATTGCTATCTCCCTCAATGTAGGACTTGCTTCCAGAAAGGCATTCCCTGTCATGCCTCGCCTGTTGTGTAATAGGAGGTAAAGAACTAGCAGCCATGTCCTGACATGGACAGGTCCCAAAGCATCAAGCATTGGATGCTGCAAAAAATTTCATCAACAATCCCTCCCATAGCATTCCCTATTCAACTAAGTTCAACAATTCATTGCAATGGCTACACAGAACTCAGACATTTATTAGGGAAGTTGTCAGGTCACAATTCAGAGTCAGAAATGCTCAGGGCACCATTCTTCTAGTCAGGACAACCTCTCCTCAGCGATGCCCACAGGCAGACCTCCCTCTACCCCTCCAATTTTATAAAGCTCTTTAGGGCTGATGATAAATGCCCACAGGGCATACCACTCCACCATAAACCCCAGCCAAGTCCTGGTGTGGCACTCTGGGTTAATGCACTGAACTGCAGTGGCAGTTTGAACCTCAGGATCAACAGCTCAAGCTCACCAGCAGCTCAGTGGAAACTCTATACAGGATTGCTATGCATTGGAATTAATACTACGGCATTTAACAACAACAACAACAAAGACACTTGGCCCTAGTTCCATAGGTCAGCAAACGTAGCTCCCCTAGTTAAGTGCCTAGAGGCACCCAACTTTGCAAGCAAACCTCCTGCCCATAGTCATTTATTTTTACTTGCTGGGAAGCCCACAACTCTGTCTTGAGCTCTGGTTCTTGATTCTGTTGCAGCTGCTCCTCTGCCTCTCCTTCACTGTTACAAGTTTCTGTCCCTCGGTCAGGGAGAGTCAATGTGCAGGGATATTGGGGTTAGGGTCCAAAGGAAACATTCTACTTCTTGATGGTAGCAAGATCCCGCCCCCCTGCTTCTGAGATGGCTTATTGAAAATCCAGCAGGATGGAAAATTGACCAATCACAATTAACCCTGCTAACAATCTCTCAGGGGATGACGGACTATGGAAGAGACATTAATTCACTGCACTGCAAATATATCTGGGCATACAAGGAGATATATGGTTGAAACTGAACAGGGCAAGAAGTAGTCTATGATACATTCTTCCAAACAACAGATGTGTAAAATTTTAACTAAAGGATTCAGTTCTCCTTGATATCAACTCTAAACAGAATTCTCTTCTGTCAGGAATATTCACAATAATGAATACACACAATGTACTATGCAGGTCATATTTTAAAGAAAAAATGGAATTTATTAGATTTCTGGTTTGAAGGCCAAACCTGAAGCAGTATGTAGACTTAGAGTGCATAGTAAGTTTGAAGAACCATGTTTTATACATCTAAATTATCAATAATAAAAAAATATTTCAAGCAGTTATGCTAGAATAAAAACTCAATTCTCATTTTGCTTTCTATATAGAATATGTTAGCATAAAATTATAATCATATGAAGCAGTAATGATGAGATTATGCAGCCAAAATTTCTAGGAAAAAAAAGTGTTTAGATTATCTGTTAGACTTATATTAGTTTTTTGTTATTTTTCTGGAATTTGAATGTTTGGTTTTGCCAGTCTTTTAAAATTGATAATTCGTTGTGATTTCTTTCTTCGTTCTGAATAAATATTCATTTTGTACTAAATGCATTTGATTTTATAGTCTTTTTCTTAAAGGGACCCACAAATTATAAACTCTAGGACTGAGAAAATCTATATCTGTCCTTTAATTATTTATCTGAAAACTTTGTTAGAGTGATGTAAACACTGCTTGCTTACTCATGAGTGAGAGCTGCCTTGCTTTTAAATAGCAGCCTTCAGAGTCATCAGGCTACCTCAAGATCCAGGATAATGGTGTTGTGGTTAAGTGCTGTCAAGCAGGTTCTCATAGCAACCCTGTTTAAGGTTTCTGAGGAGCAGCTGGTGGGCTTGAACAGCCAACCTTGTGGTTCACAATCCAGTGCTTATCCTATAGCATCATACAGACCACATGTAATGTTGTTTTTGCGAAGTGCCCTTGAGTCAGTTTTTACTTATAGTGACCCAGTATAGGGTTTCTGAGGAGCGGCTGGTGAGTTTGAACTGCTGACCTTGTAGTCCAAATCAACTTTGAGGTCCAGTGCTTATCCTGCAGTGCCATATCCTTCTCCAAACTGCCACAAACAACAGGATTTGAGTATCACAGAAACAATGGACTATGGAGTAATAATGAAGGAAGCTGGCAGCACATGATTAAGAATGCAACTGCTAACTGAAGGTTTGGAAGTTGGAACCCACCAAGCTGCTGTACAGGAAAGAGCCACGGTGATCTGTTCCCGTAAAGAAAATCCTATGGAGCAGCTCTATTCTGTCACAGAGGGTCACTATGAGTCAGAATTGAAGCAAAGGCACCCACAACACAACAATGATAGTAATAGTATAAGTGATTTCTTTTACATAGGGCTTTGCATGCAGTTTATGGATATTTTTATATACATTGCTTCATTAGGTAGTCACGACAAAGCAGAGAACATCCTGTTGTTAGGTGCTGTCGAATCAGTTCTGACTCATAACGATCCTGTGCCCAACAGAACGAGACACTGCCCAGCCCTGTGCCAGCCTCACAACTGCTGCTATGCTTGAGCCCATTGCTGCTACCACTCTGCCAAACCATCTCTTTGGGGAGTCTTTCTTCTTTACACTGATCCTCCACTTTACCAAGCATGATGTTCTTCTCTAGGGACTAGGACATCCTGATAATATGCCCAAATTATGAAACATGAAGTCTCGCTATCCTGGCTTCTAGGAAACATTCTGGCTGTTTTTCCAACACAGATTAGATTGCTCTTCTAGCAGTCCCTGACACTTTTGATGTTTTTTTCTAACACCATAATTCAAATGTATCAAGTCTTCTATTGTCTTCCTTATTAACTGTCTAACTTAAATAATCATATTAGGTCACTGAAAATACCATGGCTTGGGTCAATACATTCCTAGAGTCCTGGTTCCTACTTAGCTTAGAGTATTTTCCCCCCTCCGTAATATTATCCCTGCTGTGGCACTGTAGGATAAGCACTGGGACTACTAACCAAAGGGTCGAGTTGGAACTGACTGAACGGCACAGACAACAAGAATCTCACAGCAAAGGACAAACTAAAATTCTGAACAAAATTGCCATTTTCAGTGGCAGATTTTAAGAACTTTACAAATGGTGCCAAGTAGACCTGCTTCTCAGGTAAGGTGTGATCCAGTTTAGGAACACATAAATCAATTACTGTGAACCCTTCAGTCATAGTCTCTCTTTGACTCTAACTAAAAAGGAATCTGTAGACATGTTTTGGACAAAATCAAGACTGCACTTTTATGCTTTATAGGTCTGACAGGAACAAAGATACGTGGAAAGGATACTTTAGAAGAAAATGATGCTTTATAATATTTTGTAACATTGCACTGTCTTTCCTGGTGAATATGTCACTTCCATGTTGGGTATGACTGGGATGATGTGAACAAGGTGGAAAAGAAAAAGGAAAAAGAAGAAATTTGTGATTGATTGGAAGCTCTCTGCTAAGCTATATCCCTACCAATACCTCCACTTTTGCCACACTCATACTTTTCCAAACCATGTAGTAATTCTGCATCATCATTTTTACTGTCTTTGGTCAGGAAGAATTTACAGAACATCATGTAATATCAGCTATTTTATTGCCTGTTCCATGTGTTTTTGTTGCTATTGTAAAAGCTCTCTCTGAATATTCTTTTTTTGTCTTGGAGTTGGTTGGTGATATTTATGTTTGTATGTTATTGTCACTTGTGTATATTACTTACTTGTCTTGACTCCTCAGGGAAATACTTTAGAGGAGTAACTGTGTTCTTGATCCTTGGTAGCTTCACACAATATCTGTGGTGGGTGGTAGAGTGGGCATTAATTCCTGGTAACACAACAAACTTGAATGAGATGGCAGATGTTCCTGACAGGTGAAGGCACAGGAGAAGAGCAGAGAAAGAGAGAATTAAAGCAGCAATAAGAAGTAAATGGTAAGGAAGAGAAAGAGAGGCATGCGTGTCACTGTAATAATATACTACAGATACAAGAACTCATCCTGCAGAACCACATAGCTTCAACATCCCAGGAAGCATAGATATTTGTTTGTTCCTATTCCCATATTTCCATTACATGATTTAATTTTGGCAACAAATTCTACAAGCAGCCTTTGTGCTCCTTATTATTTCAAGCACACTTTTTTATTGTTAACCTCTAAACTGGCTCCCTGAAGTCCTGATGTGGCACTGTGGATTGATGTGCTGGACTGCAAGGTCAGTTTGAATCACAAGATCAGTGGTTCAGGCTCACCAACTGCTCTTGGAAACCCTATACAGGGTCACTATCAGTCAAAACCAACTTGAGGGCACTTAACAACAACAAACTGGCTCCCAGGTTCTTTGCAATCTCTTTTCTCTAATCTACTTTAGATAGTTCTTTTAGATGAACTTTAAGTGACTCCTCTGCTAAAAATGGTGTCCCACTGACCACTGCATTAGTGTTCACATTCAGACTGGAGTGCAAAGACTTCCAAATTAGCTGGATTGTTATGTCTTGTTTCTTGTAACTTTCTGCAATAATTTTTATTGTCTATATTGTTGTTATTGTGAAGTGCCATCGAGTTGGTTCCGACTCATAGTGACCCTGTATAGGGTTTCCGAGGAGCAACTGGTGAGCTTGAACCGCCGACCTTGCAGGTCAAATGGCTTTGCAGTCTGGCGCATTCACCCACAGCGCCACACCAGAATTCCTTATTGTCTATATACTAACATGCAAATATGAAGCACAGTAATGCTATTGATTTATTTTTTAAAACTGTGAAACATGGACTAAGTACTAGAGCAGTTCAGAGAAAAGGAAGCAATGTAATTAGGTGTTGTTAAAAAAAAAAAAAAAATCTGGTACAGTATATTACCAACCAGAGAGCAAATGAGGAAGAACTGGGGCTGCATGAAAAGAATCCACCCTGATTCGTTTTGTACACATTCCTGATTGTCGCCCCCTTATACTAATACTTCTATGACTCTCTGCCTTCCTTCATTACCTTCTAAATTCATTTAGTACAGATTTCACTCTGACAAATAAATGAATGTATAAGAGGGCCCCTGGCAAGATAAATCACCATAGTATGAACTCTTCCCACCTGCACACACCACTTATGGAAATTCTCCTGGATCTGGTGCAATCGTTTTTACATACAATGGATATATCAACAAAACATCATTTTTCTTGGATTGCAGGTCAACATAGTCCAAAATTAGGAAAGGGATGGGGCTATAGAGTACTCCCATGACAGGCCAACTCTACAGATTTAGCTATGCTAACAAAGCAGCACTAAAGTCTAGAAAAGTAAGAAATTCATGTTGTGACTGACATCAATCATGTTATTCACATTATTCACAAGCAAATAATAGGTCTCACACATCTACAGACTTCTTCTAGACATTGGGATGGGCTATAGCAATACTCAGCAGCTGCTCCTTGGAAACCCTATTCAGGGTCGCTATGCATCAGAACTGACTCAACGGCACTTCACAACAACAACAACATAGCAATACTATTGCTGGTGTGGTGCTGTGGGTTTATGTGTCAGACTGCAAAACTCTTTGAACTGCAAGTTCGACGGTTCAAGTTCACCAGCAGCTCCTCGGAAACACTGTACAGGGTTGCTATGGGTCAGAATCAACTCAAAGGCACTTCACAACAACAAATAGTAATACTATAGAATTCCAACACATATTTTTGGGGTACAGAATTCAATCCACGAAAAAATTCAAATATAGTAGATTAAAAGTATAACAGTATTAAGTAGACAGCAAGATGTAAATATCTATGTGTTAACATCTTTACATCTTACCTGTTTAGGAAATATAGATTAATATCAAGATATCGGAACCGACTAGACGGCACTTAACAACAACAACATCAAGATATCATTTTTTTCACTCATAAGATTGATATAAACTAAAAATATCAGTAAGAGTTCTAACCTAGAGAAATATGATGAAATAGATACTCTTGTACATTTCTGGTGTATGTGAGATATAACAATTTAAAAAATGTATCTGTTTACATGTATTTGTATCTGTTTACACGTACTTTTGAAATCTATCAATGGGGGGAAAATGAATGACTCAAACTCCTCTCTCTTTTTTCTCTACACACACATTGTTGTTGTTGTTGTTAAGTGCCATTGATTCGGTTCCAACCCATAGGGACCCTGTGTAGGGTTTCTGAGGAGCAGCTGGTGAGATTGAACCACCGACCTTGCAGTTCAAACGGCTTTGCTGTCTGACACATTAACCTACAGCGCCACCCCAGGACTCTCTGCATGCACATACATACACACAAATATGTACATATAAGAGGATAAGTAAAAAAGTCTTGCTACACAATCATAGAAATATTTATTAAACAAAAGTATCAAAATGTGGAGTTACTGTTTCTCAACATATCTTTCCTCTAGGTCCATATACTTTTGAAGGCTGTTTCCATCTCTCTGACACTTCACAAAAAAACTTCTGCACTCTTCTATTTGTACCACATTCAATCAGCAATTTTGGCATCCTCAAGAAACTCAGATTGTGCTCCTTGAATTGGGTGAACAAAAGGAAGCCTGAAAAAGCAAGATTAGGACTGTAGAATGGATGGAGAAAGGTTTCCTAATGAAATTTTAATAGGAGAGTCCTTGCTACCCCATAGAATGAGCAGATGGATTGCTGTGATGAAAAATAAAAATTCCTCAGCACAACTTAACTGGCCTTTTTCTCACCAATGCAGTTTTCAATTTTCTTGAAACTTCTAAATAATAAGATCCCATGATTGCCCTGTGTCCTTTGATAAAATTTATCAAGATTATCCCTTTGGAATCCCAGAAAATAATTTCCATAACCTTCAGAACTGACTTTTATGCCTTAAACTGAACAGGCCCAGTAGATCTCCTTGGGAACCACTGTTTTGATTGGACCAGTTTTTTTTTTGTTGTTGTTGTTTTTGGAAGGTACCCTAATGAGACTAAGAGAAATGTATTACTGAGGAAATTTTATCTGCAGTCGTCCACTGATTGTAGAGACATGTTTTAAAGTTTTGTTTGGAATAAACCTATGTGTGTATGAACTAGAATCCTAGTAACAATATTTTTTAACTTACCTCCTAAAAATATATACATACATGTACACACACACATATACACCCATTTATGTGTGTATATGTGAATATATGTGTAGACTGTTCATGATAGTACTGTTTGTCAAAGCAAAACCCAGAAATAACCCACATATGCTTTAATAGAGAAATGCTTACAGGTGGTTTATATATACCATAAAATACACTGGCAGAACACCTGAGACGATGATTCTTAGTCAACCTTCAAGATTGTAATTGAACCCACCCCCATGACTCCACTTTCAGCCAAGCAAAAGACAGGCCTATAAAGTGATGAATTAACATTAGGAAGACACTGACTCATTATAACAATCAACCACACTAGATCAAAATGGCAATATTTGCTCAGGAACAAAGCTCAGAAGGCAAGAAGGAAAAGAAAAGAAGGATCAAGGAAAAGAGTAAACATAGGGAGAAAGTGGAAAGAATACAGTTACATGTGGGGATTGCAATCAGTGTCATAGAGCAAAATGCTTGTGAATTATTGCATGAAAACAAATTTGCTCTGTCAACGACTTTCACTCAAATTACAATAAAAAAATTCTTTTTAAGTCAGACAAGCTGTGGGTGGTCTAGAAAAAGAAGGAAACTTTCACGTGAACTGTGTAAGCAGAACACATACCAAGGACTGTGGGTGTTCTCTAGGAAGTGGGAGCAGTCCTGGCCAACATCTAGCAAGAAACTACAATTGCAAAGAAACAGAATTCTTCTATTAACCCAAATGAGCGTGTGAGAGAATCTTAAACCTCAGATGCCAACCACAGTGCCTCCAACACCATGATTTCATCCTTGTGATATTTTAAACAGAGGATCTAGCTAACCTGTGCCCAGACTCCTATTCTACAAATACTGTAACAGAATGAATTTGCATTGTTTTAAGAGATCCATATTTGTGCCCATTCCAAAGAGAGGTGACCCAATGGAATGTGGAAATTATTGAACAATGTCATTAATATCACATTTAATTAAATTTTTTGTTGAAGGTAGTTAAAAAATGGTTGCAACATCACATCAACAGGTAACTACCAAAAAGTCAAGCTGGATTCAGAAGGGGCCATGCTGATATCAGGTGGATCTTGACTGAAACCAGAGAATACCAGAAAGATATTTACTTGTGCTTTATTGACTAGCAAAGTTTTCAACTGCTTGTATCAAGCCAAAATTGTAGATAAATTGTGAAGAACGGGCATTCTAGTACACTAGTTATGTTAATGAGGAGGCTTACATAGATCTAGAGGTAGTCATATGAACAGAACAAGGAGACACTAAATGATTTAAAATCAGAAAAGGTATACACCAGGATTGTATCCTTTCACCATGCTTATTCAATCTGTAAATTGAGCAAATAATCGAGAAGCTGGATTATATAAAGAAAAATGTGGCATTAGGATTAGAGAAGACTCATAAACAACCTGTAATATGCAGATGAAGGAGCTTTGGTAGCGTAGTGGTTACAAATCGGGCTGTGAACCACAAGGTCAGCAGTTCAAAACTACCAGCTGTTCCGCAGGAGAAAGATGAGGCTTTCTGCTCCTGTAAAGATTTACAGCCTCAGAAACCCTGTACAGGGTCGCTATGAGTTGGAACCAACTCCACAGCACTTAACAACAACAACAACAATATGCAGATGATATAACTTTGCTTAAATTGAAAAGAACATTTAAGTACTTAGTGATGAAGATCAAAGATCACAGTCTTCAGTATGGACAGGACCTCAATATAAAAAAGCAAAAATCCTCAAACAACATGATAAATGGTGAAAGGATTGAAATTGTCAAAGACTTCATTTTGCTTGGATCCACAACCAACACTCGTGGAAGCAGTAGTAAAGATATCAAAGGCTGTATTGCATTACACAAATCTGCTACAAAAGACTTCTTTAAAGTGTTAAAGAACTAAAGTGTACCTGATTTTCAGTTGCCTCATGTGTGTATGAAAGTTGGACTATGAATGAGGAAGACCATAGAGGAATCGATACATTTGAATTTTGGTATTGGAGAATATTAAAAGTACCATGAACTTCCATAAGAGCAAGCAAATCTGTCTTGAAAGAAGTGTTGTTTCTCATACTTTGGACATGTTATAGAGAGGGACCCGTTCCTGTAGAAGGACATCATGCTGGGTAAAACGGAGAAGCAGCAAAAAGAGAGAATGAACTGATACAGTGGCAAAAAGAAGGGGCTCAAGAGTAACTGTTGTGAGGATGGCCTGGGACTGGCGATGCTTCATTCTGTTACTCTGTTCTTCATTTGGTAGCTGTACATCTAAACCAATTCAATGGCACCTAACAACACAACAACTATAAGTCATTGTTGTTGTTAAGTGCTGTTGAGTCAGTTCCAACTCATAGCGACCCTGTGTAGAGTTTCCGAGGAGAAGCTGGTGGATCTGAACTGCTGACCTTATAGTTTGAAGTTCAGTACTGATCCTACAGTGCCATATAAGCCATTAATATATGCAATTTGTTACATGACAATAGGATTTTATATATTGGTCATTCCCCTAGCAATCTAATATCCTGTCATAATTAAAAGACATTGCTCAAAAAACAAATGAAAATAACTACCATATATACCTTATATATTTGTGAAAATTAATTTACAGAAATTAGATGACCCAGTAGCACTGTCAGAAACAATCATGGTGTTGTTGGTGAAATCTAAGTCTTCCTTAACATTTACTCTGCAACTGAGTTCAAAATATATTTTTCTTTAATTGTCTTTTCAATGGTAGATTACTTACCTTGTTGTTGTTGTTGTTAAGTGCCGTTGAGTCGGTTCTGACCCATAGCGACCCTGTATAGGGTTTCCGATGGTATAAATCTTTACGGGAGTAGAAAGC
>NW_006408577.1:1484189-1499977 GCF_000296735.1 Chrysochloris asiatica
ACCATGATTTCATCCTTGTGATATTTTAAACAGAGGATCTAGCTAACCTGTGCCCAGACTCCTATTCTACAAATACTGTAACAGAATGAATTTGCATTGTTTTAAGAGATCCATATTTGTGCCCATTCCAAAGAGAGGTGACCCAATGGAATGTGGAAATTATTGAACAATGTCGTAACCACTACGCTACCAGAGATTACTTACCTAGCTACCTATAAAGAAATAATGGTACCTCAGATTAATCGGGCTGCGAACCTTAAGGTCAGCAGTTCGAAACTACCAGCCGCTCCGCGGGAGAAAGATGAGGCTTTCTATTCCGGTAAAGATTTACACCCTCGGAAACCCTGTACAGGGTCGCTATGGGTCGGAACCGACTCGACGGCACTTAACAACAACAACAACAGATTTTAATAGCATTTCTTTATTCAATCCCAGTCAAATCACAATTGAACCAGAGCCTTGGGATACCCATAAAGCACATTGTTAGTGTTGCTTATCCTGTGATAGCTGTTAGAGTGGTAGTCAATAGCACATGAAGGAGCTCTAGTAGCGTAGTGGTTATGAATTGGGCTGCTAACCTCAGGGTCAGCAGTTCGAAACTACCAGCTGTTCCATGGGAGAAGGACGAGGCTGTCTGCTTCCGTAAAGATTTACAGCCTTGGGAACCCTGTACAGGGTTGCTATGAGTTGGAACCGACTCCATGGCACATAACAACAACAACAACAATAGCACATAAGGAAAACCTCTAGCAATACAACCAGGAGCATAAGCATTTTGACAATTCACAGACTAAAATAGTGGCTATATTTTACCAATGAAAATAATCATCCCACACCTTCCTTAATTAAAAACTGCAGTTTCACGTCAAATTGAATGCAACAAAACCTTATTTAAAAAAAAAAAAAAAGAGGCTGCCAGCAAACTCTTTTTTTTTTTGCAAGAACATCAGAGAAATGAGCCTGCTGAGGTACTTATCTGTTTAAACTTCTCAACTCTACAGTGTTGTAGTGAAGGAGCCATTTATAGGTCTTTTGTCTCCTTTAGGAATGAATCCTGATGTGGCACTGTAGGATAAGCACTGGATCACAATATCAGTTTGAATCAAAAGGTCAGTGGTTCAAACTCATCCATTGCTCCTTGGAAGAAATCCTACACAGGGTAGCTATGAGTCAGATCCTACTGGACAGCACTTAATGACAACAACAGCAATGTCTCCTTTAAATCCTCCTCATACTGATCTAGCTAGATCAGAAAAACCCCATTTTGTTCAGAATTGTATAGGCTACCAGAGAAACAAGGTTTTAAGTTAATCAGATGTCTGATTGTATTCCCCAAACCTATTCAAGTATGGCTTCCCAGTCAACATTTAATAAGTATTTCCTTTGGCTTGATAGTCTCTATTGCTTTGTTCAATTACTTACAATTTTGATCACAAATTTAGGTAAGATATAAGTATTTGTTTCCAAAGTCATTGAATGGGACAATGCAACCATTAATGCACCTTAGAATAAGAACCTTGAAAATTGGCAAGCGAAAATATGAATATAAATATTCCCCTAGAAGCCATGTGGTGAGCACAGTTGAATGTAGTGCAGAAACGAACTGAAATCCTGGATAGAAGGAATTAAACCGTAAGCCTTGTCTCTGTACTCCCAGTACTTCGAGTTGTGCTTGACACTCAGCACCAGGGAAGGAAAAGGAAGCAGAAAAGTACCTAATCAAAACCTAGCAAAGGTGTATAATTTATAAAGATATTCATTTTGTCCTGGAAATAATTGTAGATTATTTTAAGTGTCAGAACTTCAAAGTTTCCATTAAACGTTTTCTAAAATCAGCAGTGTAGTGATGCTTGATTGAATCTGAGACTGATTGTAAGCTTCTAAGGACAGAATCAGGCCAAATGTCCTTTCTGTTTTATTTATACTCCCTTCAATCTTGTGTCATGTGACAACTTCAGTAGCTATTGAAAAGAAAGCCACAGGTGCACTGAGTGAAAGAATGTGTCTTGTTGTTGTTTTTAGTTGCCATCAAGTTGATGTTGACTCAAGATGCCCTCATGTGTGCTGAATAGTGGATTTTCAAGACTGTGATCTTTCAAAAGCAGGTCTCCTGGACTGTCTTCTTTGTAGGTTTGGACAGACACCTAGTAGTTAAGTGTTTAACTATTTAAAAGGCAGGAAGAATTTCAAGATCAGAGTTGTCATCTTCTATTTTGGCGCTGTGGGTTAATGTGCCAGACTGCAAAGTCATTTGAACTGCAAGGTCGGCGATTCAAGACCACCAGCTTCTCCTCGGAAACCCTATACAGGTTTCTTTGTAAGGAGTAGTTGGTGAGTTTGAAACACCAATTTGTTGGTTCAAACCAATCTTGAGGTCCAGCGCATTATCCTGCAGTGCCACACAAAGGACTCTCTCTCTCTCTAGTTATAGATAAACACACATAACAACAACAACAACAAATTTTTAGTATATGAAGCTGTAATAGAGCACTGGTGGTGGTGGTTATGTGCCATGGAGTCGGTTCCGACCCATAGCGACCCTGCACAAGGTTTCCGAGGCTGTAAATCTTTACGGGAGCAGAAAGCCTCATCTTTCTCCCACGGAACAGCTGGTAGTTTCGAACTGTTGACCCTGAGGTTGGCAGCCCAATTTGTAACCACTACGCTGCCAGAGCTCCATAATGGGGCAATGGGATTCTAAAAATTTTTAAATGTAATGTACCAGATAGAAGGAACAGTCAGAGGAAGAATCAATGGACAGAGAAGTCACTAAATGAAATAATACCTCATGCTGGTTAAGACAAGAGACTCGAGATTGAAATGCCTGAGTCCAGTATTTTCTATTTTTGTTTTTGGAAGCATTTCTTAACCTCTTTGTTGCTCTCAGATAAGTTAACCACATCAGCTGTTCAAAAAGCCACCATCCACTCCTCAGGAGTCCGATGAGGTTTTCTGTCAGTTCAAACACCCTGGTTGCTCCTCAGAAACCCTGTACAGGGTCTCTGTGAGTCAGAACTGACTTGATGATACTTAACAACAACAGCAACAACAAAGATTTACAGGTTTGGATACCCCATACAGGGTCGCTATGAATCAGAACCAACTTTATGGCTGTGGGCTTTTGCTTTTTTAAGGATTAAATTATTTGATTCATGCAAAGTTCTTAGAACTATTGTTATTGTTAAGTGCTTTCTAGTCAATTCTGACTCATAGTGACCCTGTATGTTCCCCACATTCATGGCTACTTTGCAGTAAAAGTAAGTACCCATGTACAACCCTATATGTTGTTGTTGCCAAGTGCCATCAATTTTGACTCATAACAACCCTCTATAGGGTTTCTGAGGAGTGGCTGGTGAGCTTGAACCACTGACCTTGCAGTTTACGTTGACTTTGCAGTCCACCGCATTAACCCACAGCGCCACACCAGGACTCCTACAAACACACATATATAGTTGTTGTTGTTAAGTGCCATTGAGTCAATTCTGACTCATAGCGACCCTGTATTGGGTTCCCAAGGAGTAGTTGGTGAGTTTGAAACACCAATTTTTTGGTTCAAACCAATCTTGAGGTCCAGCGCATTATCCTGCAGTGCCACACCAGGACTCTCTCTCTCTCTAGTTATAGATAAACACACATATAAAAAATTATCTACACTCAGGTTATATTAAAGCACCCGTTCACATCCTTAGCTGATGACAACATTGAGTGTGCACGTGAAATAATTCTGTTGAGTAGACAAGTGGATTATGTGGCAAATCAGCCATGGTCCTGCCTATGAATTAATCCATGACAGACTTAGGTTATGAAAAGTTTGTGGGAGATGGGTACCGAAATAGATCAAGGAAGAGCATAAACAAAAGTGTTTAGACATCTGCAAACAAAATTTGGAACGATACTTGGAGGAAAATAAAAATTTCTTAAAAAAAAAAACATGTTACTTGTGCTGAGACATGGATTCATCACTATGAGCTTGAAAGTAAATAGAGGAAACCTACTCACTTTCCAAGAAAAAGTTCAGAAGTCAACTATCAGCTGGAAAATTGATGCTCATAGTCTTCTGTTATTCTCAAGGGCCAGTACTGGAACACTATCAGGAAAAATGTTCAACAATCAACAGTGCTTATTACAGTGAGATGCTCACTGAAGAGATGAAGCCTAAACTTCAGATTAAACACAGAAGACCACTATCCAAGGGCATTGTGTTGTTGTATGACAATGCACATCTGCACACTACTGCCCACACTGTTAACACGCAAAAACTTCGTTTTGAGGTGTTAAAGCATCCTCCATATAGTCCTGATCTTTCTCCATCTGACTTTCTCCTGGTTGGTCTCTGAAAGCAGCCCTTTGAGCACGAAGATTCATCTCTGATGAAGAAGTGAAGATAGCGGTACATTCGTGGCACACAGAACTTAGCATAAAACATTTTTTAATAAGGGGCTATTATTAAAACTTGTTGACAAATGGACAAAATGTATTGAAAAGCAAGGAGATTATGTTTAAAAATGATGTAGTTGTCTTTTCTGGAAATTGATTAAAATAAATTCTACAGTCAGAATACAGATAATATTTGACACACCCTTGTATATGTGTGTGTGTGTGTTTGTGGGTATACTCTCACTCTTCCTCCCACACCCATTCAGCTTAAATGTCTATCAGTGCATCTATTCATTTATTACCTTTATTGTATGATTGTGTATGTAATAGTATTTGCTTCTGTTATCTTTAACTCTTGCACTCCTCCCAGTGTCTTCTACAACCTCCCTCTTATTGTATATTGCCTTCCCCTTCACCCAAGTTAACACAAATCTGCCCTCCAGCCAGTAACTTACCCTCCCTTGTCCTTTCATTTCTGGTAACCATCTAAGAATGTTTCTTTTAGTGTGAAAACCTATTCTGGACTTTTTACAATAGTGGCAGGGAATCTGTTTTCAAACAAAGTAACATAAACTGGAACTTGGATTTAGAAATTCACTGTATCTTTTCAGGAGATGCTATTTCTGTCATTAACAGCCTAAAAATCAAGTCAAGAATTCGTTTGGAGTTAGCCTTATGCAGAAAGCCCAGAAAGGTAAGTGCTCTTAGAGTGAGAGGGCTTTGTAAGTCACTGTGAGGCTTTCTAAGGGACCATGGTGGTATAGTGGGTTAAGCATTACCTGTTAACCTTAAGGTCAGCTGTTCAAGTTCATCACCCACTCCTCAGGAAAAAGATGAGGCTGTTTAAATGCTCCCCTGAAGATTTTGTCTCAGAACTCTTAAGTAGCAGTTCTACTCTGCCCTGTAGAGCTGCTATGAGTTGAAATTGACCTGATGGCAGTGGGTTGGGTGGTTTAGGGAGTTAACCCACCAGTTGTTCCATGAGCAAAAGATGAAATTGTCTGTTCCTATAAAGATTTATAGCTCAGAAAACCTAGGGATCAGTGTTCTACTCTGTTTTATAGGATCACTATGAGTGAGAGTTGACCTGACCATAATGGGCTTGGGGTTTTTGGTTTGGGTAATACTTTGCTCTATTAGATTATGGCTGCTTAGCCATCATTACTGACTTGCTTAATGTCATTTGTAGATTTTTATTCCTGTAAGTATTTCTCCCAATTCTTGTTCTAAAGAGTGCTAAGAACTTTCAGTTTGTTGTTAGGTGTTGTCTCCTAAGTTCTGAATCATAGCAACCTTATGCAAAATAGAATGAAACTGCCCGGTTCTGCGTTATCCTCACAATTTTTTTCTTATTCTCACTGCAGACTACTGCTGCTGCCACTCTGTCAGTTCATCTCATTGGGGATCATACTCTTTTCCCAAGCATGATGTGCTTTTTCAGGGGTCTGGTACCATCTAATAACATGTCTAAAATACTAGAGATGAAGTCTCACCATCTTCGCTGGCTGTACATCTTCCAAGACAGATTTATTTGCTCTTCTGGAAGTCCAAGACACTTTCAATATTCACCAATACCATAATTCAAATGTATCACTTCTTCAATGGTCTTCCTTATTCATTGTCCAACTTTCACATGCATCTGAGGTGACTGAAAATACTATGGCTTGGGTCAGGTGCGCTTAAGTCCTCAAACTAGAACCTTTGTTCTTAAACAATTTAAAGAGATCTTTTGGCAGCAGATCTGACAAATGAAATACGTCATCTGATTTCTTGACTGCTGATTCCATGAACATTAATTGTGGATCTAAGAAATATGAAGTCTTTGACAAATCAATTCTTTTCTCCATTTTTTATGATTTTATTTATTGGGCCAGATGTGATGATTTTTGTTTTTTTTTACATTGAGGTGCAATGCATACGGAAGACTGTAGTCTTTAATCTTCATCAGTAATAATTTTAAGTCCTCTTCACTTCCAGTAAACAAGGCTGTGTCATCTGTATATCTCAGGTTATAAATGACTTTTTCTCCATTCCTGATGCTATGTTCTTCTTCATGTAATCAAGTTTCTTGCATTATTTACACAGCATAAAGACGAGTAAGTATGGTGAAAGTATGCCACTCTGATGCACATCTTTCATTATTTTAAATCATTCAGTATCTCCTTGTTCAGTTCAAATGATTGCCTCTTAGGCTACGTACAGATTACTCATGAGTACAGTAAGTGTTCTGGAATACCCATTTTTTGCAATGTGTTACATAGTTTGTTATGATCCACATAACACAAATGCCTTTGCACCATCAGTAAAGCATGAGTAAATGACTGTATGGTATTCTCTACTTTTAGCCAAGGTTCACCTGATGTCAAAAATGATATTCCTTTTTCCACATTCTCTTCTGAATCGGACTTGAATTTCAGTAGCTCCCTGTCAATGTCCTGTTGCAACAGTTTTTAAATTATCTACAACAAAATTTTACTTGCATGTGATATTAATGATATTGTCAATGATTTATACATTCCATTGGGTCACTTTTCTTTGGAAGTGGCACAAATATGGGTCTCTTCCAATCTGTTGATTAGGTAGCTGTCTTCCTAATTTCCTGGCACAGTGAGCCTCCAGTACTGCATCAGTTGGTTGAAACATTTCAATATGTATTCCATTAATTCCTAGAGCCCTGTTTCCATTTCAGTGCAACTTTCAGTGCATCTTGGACTTCTTCCTTCAGTACCATTTGTTCTTGTTCATACGTTACATCTTGAAAGGACTGAACACTGAACAAGTTTTTTTGGTACGGTGACTGTATGTATTCCTTCCATCTTTGATGTTTCCAGAGTCATTCAATATTTTGTCTATAGAATCCTTCAATATTTGCAGCTTGAGGCTTGTATTTCTTTTTAAGCTCATTTAGCTTGAGAAATGGTGGGTGTATTCCTCCCTTTTGGTTTTCTAACTCCAGGTCTTTGCACATTTCATTATATTACTTTGTCTTTTCGAATTGCTCTTTGAAATTTTCTGTTCAGTACTTTTATTCCATTGTTTCTTCCAGTTGCTTTAGCTTCTCTACGTTCCAAAGCAGGTTCAGAGTATCTTCTGACATCCATTTCTGTCTTTTCTTTATTTCCTGACTTTTAAAGGACTTTTTGCTTTCTTCATGTATGATGTTCTTGATATCCTCCCGCAACTCTTCTGGTCTTCTGTCATTATTGTCTAATGCGCTAAATTGTTTCTTGAGATGGTCTCTAAATTCAGGTGATATATATTCAAGGTCAGATTTTGTCTTAATTTTCTTCAAGGTCATCCTTAACTTGCGTAAGAACAGTTGGTGGTCTGTTCCACGGTTGGCCTTATTTGTTATTGAGCTTCTTCATTGTTTTCCCCATAGATGTAGTCAATTTGATTTCTGTCTATTCCATCTGGTAAAGTTCATATGTATACTCATGTTTATATTGTTGAAAAGGGTATTTACATTGAGTAAGTCATTGGTCTTGCAGTATTCTATCATGTGATCCCCAGGATCGTTTCTAGTACCAAGGCCATATTTTCCAACTACAGATCTTTCCTCTTTGTTTCCAACTTTCACATTCCAATCACCTGTAATTATCAACGCATCTTGATTGCATGTTTGATCCATTTAAGACTGAATAAGTTGGTAGAATTTTTCAATTTCATCGTAATAGACTTTAGTGGTTTGTGAGTAAATAATAATAGTGATATTAACTGAATCTTCCCTGTAGGCATATAGATATTATCCTATCACAGACAACTTTGTACTTAAAGATAGATCTCGAAATGCTCTTTTTAAAGGTGAATGCAATAAGATTCCACTTCAATTTGTCATTCCCAGCATAGTAAACCAAAGGAAAGTCTGATACAATATGGCCAATACCAGTTGATTTCAGCACACTAATACATAGAGTCTTTATGCATTCCATTTCATTTTTGATGACTTTTGATGACTTCCTATTTTCCTAGATTCATACTTTGTACATTCCACTTTCTGATTATTATTTTGCAACTGTTTCTTCTCATTTTGAATTGTATCCTACCAGTAAATGAAGATCTCTAGATCTTTATTCCATGCATGTCATTCTGGTCACTGTACTTTGAGGAGGCAGCCTTCCCAGTCATATTTGGAGTATCTTCCAACATGAAGGGCTCAACTACCAGCTATATCAGACAATGTTCCACTTCTATTCAGTGGACACTAATTCTGGTTCCAGTGAGCGTTATGATCATAGAATTGAAAACCAATGAAATATGTTCCAGTGGTGTCAGGTGAAGTTCAAGATTAACAAAGAATTTTCAGTGTGTGAATATGATATATTTGGAAACAGATTGAAATGTGTAGTATTATTTTTGTTCTAAAACTGTCAATAAAATGTGAGGCAAGAGTGCTTACACTATTCATTATCTTCTCTAAAACCTTTAAAAATGAATTCGGAAAAGAAGAAAGTATGAGTTCTTGGAAAAATCAAATTAGAAGGTAGCAGAATTTTTTCACAACTTTTAAAAAGCTCCCTTATATAAGTTGCATTCATACCATATGAGGACAGAACTTTGCCAATAAAAATAAGCAATTTCCTAAAATTCTCCTGTTAAGCTTTGACTTAAGTAATCATTGCTGAATGTATTAAAGATTTTTGAAAGCATGCTTGTGTTCAATTGGTGAATTACTATTAATTTCACAAGATTAGATTATGCCATTAAAGGAAACTAATATTTTCACTTATGCAGTTCTTTGTAAAATGTTTTCATGGCAGTCATCCATTAGTAGACAATCCAGAGGTCTTGCAATTGCCATCATTTTATAAAAAAAATATATTATTATGCTAATAAACAAATTGCAGTTGTTTTTTTTCTCCAATGGAAAGCTTAGAATTAAAATTCCTGTTAATGTTCTAGATTTATGTCTGAATAAATTGACTAAGCAATTGATCTATTTTATTAATAAAGAACTGCCACTCTACTGTTCTAACTTGAAACACATACATAGTATGCGCATGTCAAAAAAACATTAAAAGAAATCATGGTATTTTTTATAGAAAATAGAAAACAAAAAACAATAAATACATGTTTGCTGTTGCATTCAGAGCAGAAGATGATGGAGTAGTGGGTGGTGGTGTGCCTTGGAGTAGATTCTGACTCATAGCTACCCTGTACAGGGTTTCCGAGGCTGTAAATCTTGACGAAAGCAGAAAGCCTTATCTTTGTCCCACGGAAGGGCTGGTACATTCGAACTGCTGACCTTGAGATTAGCAGCCCAACTCGTAACCACTATGCTACGGGGTAGTGCAGAGTGAGGGAGCGGGCATAAGCAATGAAAGTTTGGAACAGAAGATTCATATTCTTAATCCCAATTCAGAAATTTAACTGGAAATGAGCACATCACTGAACCTCATTAAGTGCAAGGGGTTATCTATGAAAATGGAATTACTAATGTCTGATACAATAATCTCACCTACTTTTTGTAAGGATCTATTGATAGAGTGCAGTCAGCGCCATACGATAGACACTGGACTGTGAACCGCAAGGCACGTGGATCGAGTTTGCCTGCCACTTCATGGGAGAAAGACGAAGCTCTCTACGCCTGCAAAAATTTGAAGTCTCAGAAACTCTAAGTAGGGTCTCTCAGAGCGGAACTGACTCAACTGCTCTTAAAAACAACTGAAAAGATTATATGTGAAAACACTATATAAATACATGGTGCTTTTTACTGTGGTGTTGCTCTGTGGGCTAGTGCGTCAGACTGCAAAATCGTTTGAACTGCAAGATCGGTGGTTCAAGCTCACCAGCTGCTCCTTGGAAACCCTATACAGTATCGCTATGGGTCGGGGTCGACTCAACGGCGCTTAACAACAATTTATCAAAGTATGTTCATATGGGGTCCTATTCTCTCCTTGAAATCAATACTTAAGTTTCTCTGTTTTAAAATTTACTTTTTATTACACAAGGAATACGTGAATATATTCTCAGTGAATTGCCCATCATCAAATCTCCTCTTCTTTTTTTATAGTACCATCATAAATAGCGTGGTGAGTTTTCTTTCAGAATTTTTCTAAGCATACATATGTATATATATATATATATATATATATATGGAAATATAATTTTATTTCACGTAACTAAGTTTATTTCTGACTCACAAATTTAGCTTGCTCAAACAAAACAAGGATGCTCCCCCAATCTTCTCTTTATGAAATGTGACATAATTATTACTGAAATAATTTCAAGTAAGAGCTTATTGAGGAGAGTTAGAGTGGTGTAGGAAAGTGGGATGGGTTTTTGTATTCACACCAAGGACAAAACTTATATACAAATGAACGTCTTTTAGTCTCATAGTTATGAACCCCTGCTGTGTTAACAAACGGGAAATAGCACCTCATGGTAGTCAATCGAAAATAATCTCTATATGATAAGTACCGCTGATCTGCCAAGATGCACAGATTCTCAGTGTGATCACATAGATTTCATTGGCTACAAACAGAGAAAAGCACATGATTGTACTGAAAACGGTGACAATGCTGCCAGCCCAGAAATCACTGTTCAGTCTCTGCAATAGCAGACTATCATACCTGCCACTTGACAGGTGTGCACTAAAATTTATGAAAAGTTTTTCTAGCCCAGCCATCAGGCTGCTGAAAAGAATGGTGGATGCCTTGAGCTTTGACATTTATTACAGCTTTGCTAGTGTATCTGTCTTGTAGAGTGTGATTTGAAAAACGATATGTCTAACCGTGATCTTAATAAGTTCATTTGTTCCAGGATCTCATTGTACTTGTGCTTTCTGATAGAACAGAGAGGGCCAACAATATAAATAACAGACATTTCCTAGTGAAATGACTGTACTTATTTCAATACGGAGACAGTCTTGCTGTTTAACATTGCCAGTTGCCTGTATAAGAGAGAAATTACAATGCTACTTTGAGTTGCTTAATATTAGACACCCCACTTCTTTTTTAACTTTGATATCAAGTAATTTGGCTACTAACACTGAAATTATAGCATATATTATGAAATACACGTATTGATGAAGAAGCATGTTTATTCTCCAGCAAACTCCCCTTGCCCGCACAAAACTCTTTAGATTTACTTTAAGAGGTAACTGATATTTTCTTATTTTAAAGATTAAAAACACTTGTGTTTTTATTCATTTATTATTGAAATACCATTAGAAGATAAACATGGGTCCAGAATTCACAACTGATACTGGATGAGCAAGAAGAAGTAAACAAAATGCTTAAAACCATCTTTACCAGTGTCCGTACTATAGTTAGCACATTTTTTTTTAAGTTTTTATTGTGAATTGAGTGATAGTTTACATGAGAGAACATCAGTTTTACATCCATCCTATTGTATTTCGTTTCATTGCAATGATTACAATCCCCTCCATGCTTCATCATTCCACAGCATTTGCTTGCATTCCCTCTGTTTTGTTTTGTTTTGTTTTGTTTTGATGTACACCGAAGCACTCAGGAATATATTACCATTCAAACAACCAAATGGTACACCCCGCAAGCCTGCTCCCGGCCTCCAGCACACAGCCCCTCTCCCTCCCTGAGTCCAGAGTTCCCAGCTGCTCCATCTCTGCGAGTGATGGTCTCTGTCTCCATCTCTAGAGTCGTTGCTTCTCTGGATAGGGTACCACACTCCTCTTTTCTCACTTGATGGTCCCAGGGACATCCACTCCTGAACTACAAGATCCACTCCCCTCTTTTTGTGACAAAATATCTACCTTTACGTTTGCAACACTACAGTCAGTCCTGATAGCAATTATTCACTATTGAACCACAAGAGTCTTATGTCCATCTCCTTTCACCAGCCCTATCCAGACAAGTTAGAAACCACTCAGTGAAGAGTCTACCTTTCCCTGCACCCTCTGAAACTAGGATCCCTCTTGAAAGCTTGTAAGCCATTCATTTTGTCCCTTTGTAGTCCTCCATCCCCCATTTTGGTTTGCCATTGTCTAAGTTGCCCATTCCTGTTAACCCTGTGTACCGAGGAGGTGTGAATGATCCTCGCTGTAAAGATTCATTCTGTCTTTTGAGGTACTACATCCATAAGTATAGGTCAAGTTCATCAAATTGTAGCGGATTACTCTTTTTTCCTCTTCTTTCTTCTTCCAGTCAAATTCTGATCATCCAGCCATTGAAGCCAGGTCAAGTGGGTACTATCTGCAAGTATGGATGTTCTTGTGCATCTCCTCTCACTTCATATCAGCTGGACACTTCACTCTCCACTCTAGTCTTCTGTGGCTATGTCTCTGTCCCCTGGGCACAGGAGTGCCCATGTCTTGCCATACTGCTGGCCAACCAAGTCTTCATCCAGGTTGACAGGAGTCTATTGAACAACTTCATTGCTGATTTTACCTCACTTCACCTTATTGGTACACCAACATTGTCACCAGCAAGACCTCATTCCTGCTCCCCTTGAGTCTCAGTCTTGGAAGGGGGTTTGCCCCAAGGGGATCCAATCACTGGGGCCTTGATGCCTCCCCAACGAACATCTTGCTTGTTCTTGTAGTAGTCAATTGGACTGCCATTAGTGTTTTTGACTTTTCCTGTTGGTCTTTCTTTCAAGAAGTATCTTCTGTTCTTCTAGCCACTCCAGGCTGGTTCACTTGTCCTTTCAAGTGGAAATTTTCTACCTCAGAAGATTCTGGATGGGGTTCAGGATTCCACCTATGGTCTTATGCAATGCAAAGGCTCCACAAGAAGCCTCCTTCACTGGGCAAATTCTAGCCCCATTTTAGATGTTCCAATCAGTTATAAGCTAAATACAGATTTAACAAGCTTTATGGTGATGTTTCTGGGTATTTCTTTCTCTTCCCCTCAGGTGTCTATTTTAAAACAGTAAGCAATGGAAACCAAGTTTCATAAGACAGTCAAGCATCTTAAAATTATTTCTCCTTTTTCACCCATTCAAACCCTGCCTCAATGCCTGTATCCCAGAGCCCTGTTGTTCCAAATTTGAACATACATCACTATTTCCCTCTGTCCTACTTAGCCCATGTAAACCTGCCTAAATGTTCTCCTATCTGCCTTGTTCTTCCTTTCCCCTTCCCCTTTTTGTGTATTGTCTCCCTCACCTCCACCCCCCTCACACACCCAAACTATCTTGTGTCTGTTCTCTACCTTATGCTCCACCTTCCCCTCCCTCCCTTCACCCCACTCCCTATACCCTGATAACCAATAAAGAACCCTTCCCCCTTTTTGTGTGAGTACTTCTTCTTAAGCTTTTACAATAATGGTCCTATGCGGTATTTATCCTTTTGTGACTGATTAATTTCACTCAGCATAATGTCTTCAAGGTTCATCCATATTATGCAGTGGCTTACAGCTTCCTTGTTATTTTTCAAGGTAGCATAATATTCCATGTTGTGTATATGTTGCTCAGTTTGTTTATCTATTCTTCAATTGATAGACACTTAGGCTGTCTCCATCTTTTTGTTATTGTAAATAGTGCTGCTATGAATATTGGTGTGCATATATCTATTCATGTTATGGCTTGTATTTTTTGTGGATAAATACCAAGTAGAGGAATTGCTGGATTGTAAGGTATTTCTATTTCCAACTCTCTGAGGAAGTGCCATATAGTTTTTCAGAGTGGTTGGAACATTTTGCAATCCCACCATCAATGTAGGAGAGTACCAGTCTCTCTGCAAACTCGCCAGCATTTATTGTCCTCTACTTTTTTGGTCTTTTGATGCATATAAGTTTTAAATTTTAGTATGTCCCAATTATCTATTTTGTCTACTTTAGTTGTGTAGTTTTCACAATGTTTGGTAGTCTGAGCACACATATTTGTTGGTTTTATGGATAAATGTAGGTCTTAGCCCACACAACCTACTAGAGGACTTTTAAAAAGTTTTTGAAAAAATTCCACTATCTTTTAATTCTGTTAATTTTTAAAGGCCTTTCATATGTTTTAATATATTTCGTTTGATACAAGGTACCTGTCTATTAAGAGACAATACTCATTTAAACACAGATATTTAAGTATATCATGATATAGTGATATTTTCCAATTTTTGGAGTTCTGGTGTGATGTGGTAACATAGGCACTGGACTGCTGACTCACCAGTCACTCCTTGGAAACCCTATAGAGGTTGCTATGAATCAGAACCTACTTGATGACAGTTAACACAATAATAACAATATGTAAAATCTAAATTTGTTTTTCTTTCTCTGCTCACTGGTACCAAAAATAATTATTTCATTTATAAAAATTGGATACCTTTCTTTTATCTACTTGTATGTCTTTATTACAGCCAATTAAGATATCAGTTCCTGGCCATCATTGTGCTGCCTAATTGTGCTCATCTTGAGAACCAGACTTCCTGGGGGAATTAACTAACTAAATAAAGCAATATACGAAAGCCAATAAAAAAAAAAAAAAAAAAGACAGAAGTTGCAAATCAATGAAATTAGTGGGAGAACACTGGTATGGTATCTGTATAGAGGTTGTATTTTTAAAAGGAAAATATGGAAAGCTCTGTGCAAATAAATTTTAATGTCTAAATTAAATGAATAGACCATTTATAGAAACTATTAATAGCTACAGTTAACTTAAGAAGAAGAAATGTTGAGGTTGAACAAGCTATTGTAGTATTCTTAGACTTAGAAGAAAGCAAAAAAAAAAAAAAAAGATACCATAGAATTACCTTTAAAAAATGACTCCAAAACACAATGGTTTTACGTTATTTGCAGATATATTTTTCAGGTAATTCTGATAGTTTTCTCATATTTTCCAAAGGAGACAAAATCCCATTGATAAAGTTTTCCTGATGTGGATAAGGACAGAATGCTACGTGAGATAATGCCCTGGACTGAAAGGTTGATTTGAACTGCAAGGTCGGTGGTGCAAATTCACCAGCCAGTCCTCAAAAACCCTATACAGGGTCACTATGCATCAGAAGTGATTCAGCAGCCCTTAACAGCAATAATGAAGCTTGATTAAAAAAAAAGAACACAGAAAATCACACACTTCTCTTGTGAAATACCCATGAATAAGTAGACAAAACTCCAAAATAAAATACATGCAGTTGTATCTGCTATCATATTTCCAAACACACTTTTTTCCCCGAGGGATATAAGAATAGCTTACAACTAAGAAATTATCACCATAATATGCTATATCAATTTATCAAATGAGAACCATTATTTAAACCTCAGAAGATACTAAGGGCCTTTAATAGATTTCAAAGGACATTTAAAAGCTATGATCAGGAGAACAAACAAGATGGCGGATCGGGTGGACGTATAGCAGAGAGCTCCGCCAACAACAACACAGAATACCTGACCAAGCAGGTTCAGGGGATGATCCCAGAACTCTGAACCACATATAAAGGAATACTTAGAAGGTTGGAAGGCTCACAGCTGGGGGAATTTGTGGCAGAAGCAAGAAATCTATTG
>NW_006408577.1:1502917-1505341 GCF_000296735.1 Chrysochloris asiatica
ACAAGTTATATGAATTGTTGAATGTGAAACTGATGATGTGCCCTGTAAACTTTCACTCAATCCAAAATAAAAACCTTAAATTAAAAAATAAATAAATAATAAAAATAAAATAAAAGCTATGATCAAATGCCATCTCTTTCAAGAAGTCATCCTTGATTTCTTCAAATGAAAGTAATCGCTCATTGAACTCTCATATGACTGTATTTATTTCTTGTTTATGATACTTTTTATACGGTTACATCTTTGAGTAAATACCCCATCTGCTTTGTTTAGCTATGATGTCACAGAGTAGAGATTCTGTTGCATTTATTTTTTTATCTCCTATAGCATTCAGGGAAGAGCAGTTTATTTATAAATGCTTAATGAGTAAACAAATGCCTGAAAAATGAGCATATATTATTTACAATTATAAGTGCTTGGATGTGTATAGAGACAAATAACAATGACTTGTGTAAGTTAATAACTGTGGCATCAGTTAATAATTGGGAACTTCAGTATATGCATACCAGAGATCATGTAGCCTTTCTGACTGCTTTGCCATCATGATTCCTCTCCTCTGACAATATATGCTAAAGAAATAAAGGACTGCATATTTTATTCCATGATAGTAATTGTGCTAATTTTCCCCCTGGGGAAATAGGGACTGGTAGTTTGTCATAAGGAGATTATTGTTGCTTTTTTTTCTTATTTTCCTGTTTGAAGAACACATAAACTTTCTAGACAGTGTGATATTCCATCAAAGAAAATTAATATCTTAATTATTGAAAATGAAGAGATGACACAATTATACTAAGGAGCATGTTGTGTTTTTGCTAGGTGCTGTTAAGTTGGTTCTGACTCATAGTGATCCCGGGTACAACAGAATGAAATACCACCTGGTCCTGCGCCATCTTACAATTGTTATTAGGTCTGAGCCCATTGTTACAACCACTGTGTCAATCCATATCTTATTAAGGGTCTTCCTTTATTCATTGAACTTCTGCAGAAACAGGTACTTCCTGATAACATGTTCAACACACATTAGACAATTCTCACAATCCTTGTATAATGACTTTATTTCTTCCAAGACAGATTTGTTCATTTACAATGATTGTTCATTTAAAATTAGGGGGCTTACAATATACAAACGTTCTTGCTACAACAATAAGTACCTTTCCTCCAAATTATCCAAAATACTTTCACCTAAAATTTCCAAAAGGTTTCTCATGGACTCCTGCCATTGCAAAGTTGGTTAATGCTTCAGACTGCAAAGCTATTTGAACTGTAAGGTCAGCAGTTCAAGCTCACCAGCTGTGCCTTGGAAACCCTATACAGGGTCGCTATGGGTTGGAATAGACTCAACAGCACTTAACAACAACAACAAGGTTTCTCATGTGATTTTAGCGGAGAGTCCTTATACATAAAATCATGCTATTATGGATCTTTAATGAGGAATTATATCCTAAGGAAAAATTAATAGCAACCCAAAAATAAATGGCATTTATTTTGTAATGCACCTAAGTAAGACTGTCCCATATTGCTTTGATTACAAAATTGCAAATTACAGATCCTTCTTTGTCATGTTCAGTTGCCCTCAATGTGACCAATTTACAGAAAGGCAACATGATGTAGTACAAAACACACAAGATGTGGAAGCAGACAAACCTTTTGTCTTATAACTACTTTGTCATTTGTGATGAACTTGGACAAGTTACAATCTGAATCTCAATTTGTTGCTCCCCACAAAAATATAAGTACTTAATTTGTGTGCTGTGGGTTAGCTCTAAGTATATGATTATGAAAGTACCTACCACATAGCAAGTGCACAGGCAGGGCTATTTTTTATTATTACATGACAGATCATACCTCACTAGGGCTTCTGAGCCTTCACTAATTGGTCCTAAAGTCCTTCCTTCTGAACATCTAGACAAAAAGAAGATAGGCTTAAGGAGGACAGACATGGTTCTATTACAGCTCATTGAGTTAAACCCATGAAAATATTTCTGCAGTTTATTTTCAGTTTACTGTCTAACAGAAGCTTAATCTTTTTGACATTACCCATTATCTCAAATAAAACCTAAATTTGCCTAACATTACTAGGTCATATTGTTTTAAGCGCTGTTGAGTAGGTTCCACCTCATAGTGACCCTATATAGGGTTTCTGAGGAGTGGCTGATAAGGTTGAGCCACAGACCTTGAGATTCAAATGTGGGCTAATGCATCAGACTGCAAAGTCATTTGAACTGCAAGGTAAGTGGTTCAAGCTCACAAGCTGCTTCTTGGAAACCCTATACAGGGTCGCTATGGGTAAGAATAGACTTGACGGCACCCAACAACAACAACGACATTATCTCAAATAAAATCTAAATTTACCTAACATTTGCTTGGTCACATTGTTGTTAAGTGCTGTTGAGTATGTTCCACCTCATAGTGGCCCTATATAGG
>NW_006408577.1:1506296-1507445 GCF_000296735.1 Chrysochloris asiatica
TGGGGGATATTGGCCTAACCAATAGTTATGTTGTTGTTGTTAGGTGCCATCAAGCCAGTTCTAATTCATAGCAATCCTATGCAAAACAGTAAGAAATACTTTGGACTTGAGCAATTGTTATGTTTGCATCCATTGCTGCAGCCACTGTGTCAATCCATCTTGTTAGAGGTTTTCTTTTTTGCTGACTCTCCACTTTTTCAAACATGATGTTCTTCTCCGGGGACTTGTTCCTCTTGATGAACTGGTCCCTCCTGATAGAAAGTACGAAAGAGCATTCTGGTTGCACTTCTTTCAACACAGATCTCTTTGTTCTTCTGGCATTTCATGGTACTTTTAATACTCTCCAATAATTCCCTCTATAATTCAAATACAATAATTATAGTCTATTAAATTTGCTATTTTCCCCCATATAAAACAATCTGTTTTATGGGGAAATCTACTTGATTTCTTTGCAATTTGGATGTTCTGTATCTACACTATTCCTTCTTTTTACTTTGTAGTTGACTTCACTAAAAATTGATACTTCTGTTTCCTTGTTTTCAGTCTTATAGGCTTGTTTTACTCTGGATACTTCTGTATCTGAATTGAGTATCTGGTCATGGCATCACATATATTAATCTCAGGTTGGTGTCGGCTATTGTTGGTTCTCAGTCTAAAGAACATGCTTTACCACTTTTTTTTTTTTTTTAATTGGTCTGGTTATTACAAATTCCATTTCTATTTCTCTGACAACATCCTAATTTCACTGGTGTATTTGAGGGCCAATTAGAAAAGTATATGACTCTTCATTGCCAATTTTTTTCTTTCAGATTTTGGTATATGTCATCCCATGTTCTTCTTGCCTATGTGATATCTGCTTACAAACCAGAGGTTAGTTTTACTGATTCCCCTTTGTAGGTAACTTTTCATGTTCCCCTCACTGCTCTCAGGATTCATTCATTGTTGTTGGTTTTTAAAAGTTTGACTATGTGTCTTTGTGCTTTTTGGGGAGGGTCTATACTGTTTAGAAGTCCTGGCACTGTGTATTAATGCACTATGTGTGGCATGTGGGTTAATGTACTGCACTGCAAGGTCGACAGTTCAAGCTTACCAGTTGCATCTTGGAAACCCTATACAGGGTCACTATAAGTCAGAACAGACTTGACAGCA
>NW_006408577.1:1507625-1509147 GCF_000296735.1 Chrysochloris asiatica
CCTCATTGTTCTTTCAGCTTATCAATATTGAGAGATTTATCTTCAAGATCAATAATTTACACTTCCATGGATTGAAAGCTACTCCTTTGCCCTTCCAGTGCATTGTCCATTTCTGAAATCCTAGTGTTAGTCTTCTGGATTTCTAATTGCAAATTTTGTATTGTTTCACAATATACATTTATTTTGTCTGTTCTTGTAGTGTTTTCCTGAATTCTTTTAAAGTGTTTTATGGGTTCTTCTTGCTTTCCTCAATCTTTCTGTTAATACATTGACATTGCCTAAATACCATTCTTTTGAATTATTTTGCAGGTAGTTCCATTTCCTGGCACTGTATCCGGATCATATGTTTGATCACCTGTGGCTTTATGTGATCTAAAATTGCCTGCTTTCTCCAAGACACTGCGGTGTCATTGTGTTTGTATTTAATTGATGATTGCATGTTAGTGTGTTCTTAGGCTCTCACCAACTGTCTTCTGGTAGGTGTGATTAGAGAATAGGAGTGTGTGCATCATTTTCCATTCCCCATTCCTGCAGCTCAGTTTTGGGTGGCTTTGACTAGCATTGGCTGATTAGGTGTTAGAGCAGATGGTATTAACTCTTGTCCAGTAGGTAGATCTGCAGTGGTGTGGTCGTGGCTGAGCTCTTGTAGTCTCTCATTGTGTGGTGTCAGAGGAGAAAGTACACACAGGAAAACAAAACTGCAAAAGCAAACTAGAAAACAACAGCAAAAACAGAATATAATAAAGAATTTTAAAAAAAGCAAAAATGGATACCACAAGAAAAGACTATAATAACTAAAAAGAGAAAAGAGGGAAAGGAAAATAGAGCTATAAGAGAAACATAAAGCTGACAAAAAGGAAAGAGAAACAAACACTAAAAAAAAGAAAAATAGAGGGAAGATGAAAAGAGAAAGAGACTAGAGAACAGTAAAGAAATTCAAGAGAAAAAAAGGAGAAGCAGCTGGAAATGAGAAACAGAAGAAAAAAATAAAACAAAAGAAGAGATGGAAAGGATAAAATTCAAAGGAAGGGAAAGAAAGGAAGAAGAAGAAGAAAGAACAGACAAACAAAAACAATGAAACAACAAAATAAAAATATAAGCAAACATCTTATAGGAAACTGCAAATCTGCCATCTTATAGGAAACTGTGTGCAAATCATTGTTTTAGAAACACTGCTTTATAGAAATGAAATGCAAAAAGACTTGCTAGTTGTTGCAAAACTAAGTGATAGAAGGGAATTCTTGAGAAAGTTAGTTCTTTCATAAGAAAACATGAAGAATTATTTGAATTTTATCAATATAAATAATAATTTTGATAAAAATTAAAGGAAAAATAAATACTATGAAAGAACTGGTAAAGGTGCTCTAGATACATTATAGTGGAGACTGCCAGTTATACCCAAATATGTGTTCTTCTTCCATATATATATATATATGTTGTTGTTGTCAGGTGCCATCGAGTCGGAACCGACTCATAGCGACCCCATGCACAGCATGTCCGATCCTGGGCCAACATCACTACC
>NW_006408577.1:1510277-1512116 GCF_000296735.1 Chrysochloris asiatica
CTTTGACAACATCAATCTTTTCTCTGTTTATCACCATGTTATTTATTGGCCCAGTGGAGAGGATTTTTGTTTTCTTTACATTGATCTTCATCAGTATATACTTGAAATTCTCTTTGCTTTCAGCAAGCAAGGATGTATTATCTGCATATCACAGGTTGTTAATGAGTCTTCCTGAAATTCTGATGCCATGGTCTTCTTCATATAACTTAGCTTCTTGTAGTATTTGCTCAGTGTACAGATTGAATACGTATAGTGAAAGAATACAACCTTGCACACACTTATCATAATTTTAAACCATCCAATGCCCATTTGTTCTGTTCGAGTGACTGACCCTTGGTCTATGCACAGGTTCCTCATGAGCACAGTTAAATATTCTGGAAAATCCGTTCTTCCAGTGTTATCCATAGCATGCCATGATCTCTACAGCTGCAGGTCTTTGAATAATCGATAAAGCATAGGTAAACATCTTTCTGGTATTCTCTGCTTTCAGCCAAATTCCATCTGTTATCAATAATATCCCTTATTTTTTATTCTCATCTGAATCCAACTTGAACCTCTGGCAGTTCCCTGCTAATGTATTCTTGCAGCTGTTTTTAAATTATCTTCAGCAAAATTTTACTTGTATGAGATAATGATATTATCTGATCACATCAGTATTCCATTTGATCACCTGTCTTTACACTGGACACATATATGGATCTCTTCCAATTGGTTGGCCAGGTTGTTGTCTTCCAAATTTCACTTTGTTGAAAGATTTTAATTTGTATTCCATCAACTTCTGGGACCTAGTTCTTTGTCAGTGTCTTAAGTGCACCTTATACTTCTTGAATACCTTTTACTCCAAGGAGATCATATGCTACCTCTTGAAATGGTTGAACATCAACCTTTTTTTGCGCGTGTAATGACTGTGCATTCCTTCCATATTCTTTTGAGGATTCAAACATCATTCAATGTTTTATCCATGGTGGTGGTGGATGTGTGCCGTGGAGTCAATTCTGACTCATGGCAACCCTGTACAGGATTATTGAGTTTATAAATCTTTATGGGATCAGAAAGCCTCATCTGTCTCCTGCAGAATATCTGGCAGTCTCAAACTGCTGACCTTGAGGTTTACAGCCTGATTCGTAACCACTATCTACCAGAGTCCTTTAATATTACAAGTCAAAACTTGAAGATTTTGGTCATCTTGTTGAGAAATGCTGGTATATTCTTCCCTTTTGGCTTTCTAAACCTGGTATCTGCACATTTCATTATAATATTTTGTTTTCTCAAGTAATCCTTTGAAATATTCTGTTCAGTTCCTCTTCATTTCTTCCATTTTCTTTAGTATCTCTATGCTGCAGAGCAAGTTTTAGCATCTCTTCTGACATTGATTTTGGTCTTTTCTTTCTCTCCTATCTTTTTAATGACCTTTTGTTTTCTTCCTGTATGATGTTCTTGACATAATTCCACACTTTTCTGGTCTTTGGTGATTAATGTCTAATGCATCAAATCTGTTCTTCAGATGATCTCTAAATTCAGGTGGGATATATTCAAGGTCATATTTTGGTTATGTGGGTCTGTTTTAATTTTCTTCAGCTTCAACCTGAACTTGTTGTTGTTGTTGTTGTCAGGTGCCATCGAGTAGGAACCAACTCATAGTGACCCCATGCACAGCAGAACGAAACAATGTCCGTTCGTGGGCCAACCTCACTACCGCTGCCACACATGACGCCATCAATGATGCCAGCTGCCTGATCAATCTCGTTGGGGGTCTTCCTCTTTTTCTCTGACACTCCACCTTACCCAGCATGACATCCTTCTCCAGCGACTGTTCCCTCCTGACAATATGTCCAAAGT
>NW_006408577.1:1523641-1531227 GCF_000296735.1 Chrysochloris asiatica
CAAATTCCCTAGCTGTAAACCCTCTGATCCTCCAAACATAGCTTTATATTTGTTCCAGAGTTCCAACACCATCTCATGAGCCCTCTTGGCCCGGTGTTCCGTGTTGTTGTTGACCAAGCTTCTCACTACACGTCTACCCGATCCGCCATCTTGAAGGAGCAAGGCCTCATAGTGTAGTGGTTAGACCTCGCTGCTTTGAAGATCTCACTGGTTCGAAGATCTTGCTAAACTTGTATATATGTAATTGATGGTCTCTTCCATAGTCTGCCCTGGGCTTTGTTTTGGCTGATGATATTGAGCTTTTCCATTATCTCTTCCCATAGATGTAGTAAAATCGGTTTCTCTTTATTTCATATAGTGAGGTCCATGTGTACAGTCCTTTTTATAGTGTATAAAAGAGGTGTTTGCAATGAATAAGTCAATGTCTTACAAAATTCCATCATCAGATCTCCAGCATCATTTCTTTCACGAAGACCATCTTTTCTAACTACTGGTTCTTCCTCTTCATTTTCAGCTTTTGCATTGCAATTTCCAGTAATTATCAACATATCTTGATGGCATATTTCATCAATATCAGACAAAAAAATCAGTAGAATTCTTCAATTTCATCATCACTCTCTCTAGTGGTTGCTGTATAAATTTGAATGATAATAGTATTAACTGGTTTTCCCAGTAGTTATATAAATATTATCCTATTTCAAACAGTATTTTACTTCCAGAAAGATCTTAAAATGTTATTTTTGGTGATGAATGCAATGCCATTCCTTTTCAATTTTTCATTCCCAGCATAAAAAACCACGTGCTCCTCAGATTCAAAATGGTCAATACCAGCTCATTACAGGTCATTAAATGCCTTGGATCGAAGTTGTCAAGAACTTCATTCTTCTTGGATCAACTATCAACACTCGCAGAAGCAGCAGTCAAGAGATCAGATGACATATTGCATTGGGCAAATCTGCTGCACAAGAACTTTTTAAAGTATTGAAGAGCAGAGAAGTCAGCTTGAGGACTAAGGTGCGCCTGACCCAGGCCATGGTGTTTTCAATAGCCTCATATGGATGCAAAAGCTGGACAGTGAATAAGGAAGATCTTAGAAGAATTGATGCCTTTGAGTTGTGGTGTTGGAGGAGAATACTGAAAGTGCCATGGACTGCCAAAAGAACCAATAGATCTGTTTTGGAAGAAGTGCAGCCAAAGTGCTCCTTGGAAGCCAGGATGGCTAAGCTTCGTCTCTCATACTTTGAACATATTGTTCGGAGGGAACAGTTGCTGGAGAAGGATGTCATGCTGGGTAAGGTGGAGGGTCAGAGAAAAAGAGGAAGACCCCTAATGAGATGGATTGGCCAGGTGGCATCATTGTTGGATTTAAGTGTGGCAGCGGTAGTGAGGTTGGCCCAGGATCGGACATTGTTTCGTTCTTCTGTGCATGGGGTCCCTATGAGTCAGTTCCAACTTGATGGCACCTGACAACAGCAACAACAAATGCCTTGGATATAGAACTTTATGTGTTCCATTTCAATTGTGACAACTTCCAATCTTCCTAGATTCATACTTCATACATCCCATATTCTGATTATTAAAGGATGTTTGCAGTCATTTCTCCTTATTTTGCATTTTACCCCATCAGCAACTGCAGGTCCTGAAAGCTTTACCTGATCTGCATCATTATAGTCAACTTAATGGGGCAGCCCTTCCCCAATCATATGTTGAGTTCCCTCCAGCCTGAGGGGCTTATCTTCTGAGACTATATCTGACAATGGTCTACTGCTGTTCATAAGGCTTTCAGTGGCTAACCATTCAGAAGTAGTCTGTCTCTTCTTCCTTCTAATCTGTCTTAGTTTGGAAACCCAGTTGAAAGCTGTCCACTATGGGTGATCCTACTGGTATTTAAAATACTGGCAGCATAACTTCCAGCATCACAGAAACACATAAGCCACCACAATACAAGATGGTGAAAACTTGAAAATATATCATTCAAAATGTCCCTTGTGGTTATTATTTGCAAGATAGAATACAACTATTTTATTTCAAGTTATTTCTTTTGGGCTACTTGCATTTTCTTAGTTTTTTCAAATAATAAGTATGCATTGTATGAGTACATGTCCATTATTGATTCATTATTTTAATGGATGGAAACAGAGGTCTGAATCAAATGCATTTTTCTTTAAAATCAGATTTCTTTCCATTTTTTTTTTTTTAATAATTACGGTATTTTGCTTACATTAATTATGTTTTCAATGGGGATATTAAGATTCAAATAAATAAATAAATGTGATCAAGCAGTTTCAGGACTAATTGCAAAAGCTATTTTATTTTGTCTCCCACAGTCTCTTCAAATCTTGTCAGTGGGTGTTAATCCCACCTGTTTAAAAAATTTTCTGACTACAGTGACAACTTGTTGGTAATAGAAACCACACACAAATACACACACACAAAATGTTACTCTCTCTGTCTCTCAATTCAGTAATTATTAAACTTTCAATGTGGTTTAAAATGAAATTCTTTCTTTTCCCCACTTGAGACTGGCAACAGGAAGAACCCAAATGTAGAAAGACCTCTCTCTCTCCATGGTGATTGAGTTTCTACTTCTTTTAGGTGGCTCTGGAAACTTTTTGGAGACAGAAGACGGGGAGAGGGAAAGGAAGGCAGAACAAGAAAGTTATTACTTGACTCTCCTAATTTCTCTCCCAAGTCACTTGCGAGTGTGGATGATATGTAAAGTTGACTCTTTCTCTGGTGAGCACATTCAAGATTTCCTCAGATACCATCATTGGGAACATTTCCCTGCTACTTCTTGTGATGAAGGTGGTGTATGTTCGTCAGACTGAAGCTTCTACCAGAGCCCTGATATCTAAACATTCTACTCCTCAAATTGTTTGCTGTTGTGGTCCCAGCCTCTCATATCCAATAGACTGTGGATCATAATGGTCTATCTTAGTACTCACTTAGGAATAGAGCAACTCTTACCTTTGAGTTCAGCTGTAACAAAGGCAGGAAGTCTCTCATTTCAATAATCTGTTACATGTATTGTATATTTTCTAAGTATACATTCATTGATTATGAATCGAACTGATCTGACAGACAAAAAGTTATAGTTGGTCATCGTTGTAACCAATCACACAATGTTCCTTACATTTTTAAAAACATCAGCCTATGTTTCTCCCTAGACTAAACAAAAGTAATATCAATAGAGTATTTATTTTACTCTTTTTGCAAATATCATTTCCACTACTTACCTCCAATTGTAGACGCAGGGATTTTATATTTTATTTTTGTCTTAAATCTTTCTGTATTCTGTTTTCTCCCATTTTCCTAAAATCAAATACTTGTTCACATTTACTTATTAATTTGAAATGTAATATCCCCACAGAAAACAAAATTAATATAAACTTTACATTTACTTACTGAAAGCACTATATCATCATATGAAACAATTTCTTAAACTGCCTGGGAGAAAGGTATTCAAGCAGCTGGCTAGATTCCAAAGCATCCATTCTCTCCCTTTACTAATGGGAAATCTTGTAGGGAGAGAAAATGGATGACACAGTCTAATCTCCTTGTCAGATGGATCCCTTGATGAATTTTTCCAGTTGCTGAGAAATCACTTCCAACTCATGGCAATGTCATGCATGTCAGAGTAGAACTACCACGATTTTCTTCTTGGTGGATTCAGACCTCTACTCTTTCAGTTACCAACAAACTTTATGAACTGTTTGGACAACCCAAGGACTCCTCTAGTTAAACTGATAATTATTCTTTTATTCGGAGGAAGGGACCATATATCTGAAATGTCCTTATGAGGATATTCCTTACTAAGTATTATGTATAAACAATGGAATATAGAATCTATGTAGCAACACTCCTGGAGATTGTCACATAGGCTACAAAACTCTATGTGGTATAAAACTGAAACATTTCATAATGAAAACATTCCCTCAATGTGATGAACCCAAGAGTATCACTTACAGATGGCATGTATTATCCTGGGCATGAGGTTCATATCCAATGCTAGACAAAAGGGACGAGCAAGCAGCCCTGTATATCTCAGCCCTTTCTGCTTCCTCCGAACCACTGAATACCTGTTTTCTTGTTATTATTTAGTAACATTTGATATTAAGTAACATCTCTGATTCATGTGAGTCTGATTTGACAATCTGCTTCTGTGTAAATTCATTTCCATAACCTCTTTTTAGGAAGTTCATCTTCGATTGCCCTATATTAATACCAATGAATTCTTGCAAGGAATGTTGTGCTTACTTTCAGAATATGTCATACTGATATATTCTTGACCTCAACTTCAAATGATTTATGACTAGAATTTTTGTATTTTGGTAAAGACATCTGTAGGTGTAATTTTGCAATCAACTGATTACAAATGTACTATCTATAATTGCCTTGTTATAACCACAGACGTGAGTTGAACAATGAAATCCCGGCTTTTACTCTGAATGGACTCTGTAATTTACCCATTCCTTCTACAGGTTTATTTTATCTTGTCTTGATTGTTTTTAAATTTGATCTCCCTGGGTTTGCTTTTAAATTTCATTTTCTTTTTTTGACTTTAAGTCCTATACTCCAGGTCCCTTTGCTTTTTTTGCCCCCCTTTAATACTAATTCTAGTACAGGCCTTCCTTTCTGCTCTTATCTGAAGACCTTTATCCTTTCTCTAGTTGATGCCAATGACTACCTCATTTGATTTGCTTTTTTTCAGTATTACCATTTTCTACCATACTAGAATGTCACTAATTTGACTTTCTTTACCTATATTTTCCATCTGAAAGAAATCACTAACAATATGACTGACAGCAATACCCCTCACAACTATCATAAGACTGCATATATGAAGTATTTGCTTTTATTTCTGTCTAGTGTAATTATAAGCATAGGACCATATAATATAAAATACTTTTTAAAAAATTAATAAAATACTGTATTAGAAGCTAAAGTGCTAGAAGCTTATACTCTAATGGCTATGGTGGGAATTGGGAAAGGGAGACAAGTAATAAACAAGCTATCAAGGCAAAGGTAGGAATGATAGATGACACTTCTGGAGTGAGAGGGGCTGATTCCTTTTATAGATTAAAAAAAAGGGGGGGGGGGACTTTTAAAACCAAACTTTCTGTATACCGAAGGAATGGATAAGATGAAATGTCACTTGAGTAATGAGTCTTCATGCCTGGAGTCTGATAGAGTTCAAGAGTAGGATAAAATAACGAAGAAGAGGAAAAGGAGGGAATGTCAAACTCTGACAGGGCAGTCTGAAGAAATATGACTGGATATTAAGAATTCCTGGGTTAGACTCTGCAAAGCCTTGTCCTGGGTTGTCATATTACTGATTCTTTTGATTCAGAAGGAAATGGATGGATCTCTTAATATGACTATAATTACAGTGTAAAATCAAATTGCTCTGGATATTTGAAGTATCTTTGAGTTAACAATTTCAATGTTTGGTTGGGTCAGGGAGGAAATAAATTCAAGCAAAGATTTTGCCAATGACCTTGAAAATTAAACACAATCATGCCTCTGCCTTGGTCCTTTGCTGTTGCTCTTCGTAGAGCACCAAAAGTTAACTTTAGATTATCTAGAATTGACTAAGATAAATAATTAATTTTTCAATAGGATTTTCCTCCAGCAAAAATCTGCTGAGTTGGTTCCAACTCATAGCATCCCAAGTATAGGGTTTCTGAAAAGCAGCTGGCGGGTTTGAACTGCTGACCTTAGGACCCTGGTAGCATAGTGGATTACAAATTGAGCTACTAATTCAGCAGTTCTAATCCACTAGTCACTCCATGGGAAAAAGATGAGGATTTCTGTTCTCGTAAATATTTACATGAAGAGCAAAGATGTCAGTGGGAGGGAGGACTAAGGTGCGCCTGACCCAAGCCATGGTATTTTCAATAACCTCATATGAATGCGAAAACTGGACAGTAAATAAGGAAGACTGTAGAAAAATTGATGCTTTTGAGTTATGGTGTTAGAGGAGAATACTGAAAGTGCCGTGGGCAACCAAAAGAACCAACAGATTTGTGCTGGAAGAAGTGCAGCCAGAGTGCTCCTTAGAGGCCAAGATGGCCAAACTTTGTCTCTCAGACTTTGGACATATTGTCAGGAGGGAGCAGTCGCTGGAGAAGGATATCATGTTTGGTAAGGTGGAGGGTCAGAGAAACAGAGGAAGACCCCCAATGAGATGGATTGGCCAAGTGGCAGTATTGATGGCAACAATAGTTCGGTTGGCCCAAGATTGGGCAGTGTTTCGTTCTGCTGTGCATAAGATCACTATGAGTCAGTAGCGACTCAATGGCACCTAACAACAACAACATATATTTGCAGCCTCGAAACTCTATTTGTTGTTGTTGTTAGGTGCCATCTAATTGGTACTGACTCATAGCAACCCTATGCACAGCAGAACGAAACACTGCCTGATCCTGGGCCAACCGAACTATTGTTGCCACGCTTGAGCCCATCAATGCTGCCACTTGGCCAATCCATCTTGTTGGGGGTCTTCCTCTTTTTCTCTGGCCCTCCACCTTACCAAACATGTTATCCTTCTCCAGGGACTGCTCCCTCCTGACAATATGTCTGAAGTATGAGAGACGAAGTTTGGTCATCTTGACCTCTAAGGAACACTCTGGCTGTACTTCTTCCAGCACAAATCTGTTGGTTCTTTTGGCTGCCCATGGCACTCTGTTTCTGGACTGTAAGATTAACCATTCCCCTGTTTTTGCTACAAAACTTCTACCTTTACAATTGTGACAGTCGCAATTAGTCATGATAACAATGACTCTCATCTCCAGATCAATGGGAGTCAATGGACTGTGGTTGAACTCAGCCCGTTTCTTCACTGCTGCCTTTCTCCCTCTTCTACTCACCAGTAGACCAATATGGTTGCCAGTAAGCTTACATGCTTGTTTGTGTGTTCCCTTTGAGTTTCAGTGTTAGAAGGGTGTTTTTCCTGAAAGAACTTGATTGCTTGCTTTGATGTCTTCCTGGCAAACAACTTGCTTATTCTTGTAGAAGCCAGTCATGCTGATATTTTTGTTTTGGGCTATTCCTGATCATCTTTCTTTGAAGATGTATCTTCTGTTACTGTATCTGTTCCAAGCTGGTCTGCTTATCCTTTCTAGTGGGAATGTCCCACCTCATAAGGTTCTGGATGGGACTCAGGATTCCACCTAAGGTCCTTTACTCTGTAAAGGCTTTGCAAGATGCCTATTTCACTGGGCAAGTTCTAGAACCCCTTTTAGGTATTCCAATGAGTTATAGGCTGAAGACAGGCTTACACGTTTTCTCTAATCATGTTTTCCAACATTTATTTCTATCCCACTCATGTCTATTTTACAATAGTAGGTAAAGGAAACTAGTATTCATAAGACAGTTAAGCATTTTAGTATTATTTCTCCTCTTCAAGCTATACCTAGATCCTTGTATCCCAGAGCCCTGTTGTTCCAAGGTTGAGCATGCATCACTATTTACCTCTGTCCCACTTAGGCCATGCCAACCTGTCTCAGTGTTCCCCTATTTATCTTGTTCTTCTGCCTCCTTCCCATTCTTGTATTGCTCTCCCCTACACCTGAACTAAACCCCCA
>NW_006408577.1:1531959-1534041 GCF_000296735.1 Chrysochloris asiatica
CAGCTCTTCAACTATTTCCTCTGAGGACTTGTGTGATTCTTTCTGTTCTGGAATGCTGATAATTCTTAAGTTATTTCTCTTCAGATTGTCCAACATGAATCTTAGGCCTTCTTCAGATTTTTTTAAATCCTTTTTTATGTTTAGTCTTCTATCTTAGTAGTGTTGAGAGATTTATCTTCTAGCTCACGAGTTCTGGCTTCTATCGCTTCAGTTGTACTCCTTTGCCCTTTCAGTGTATTGTCCATTTCTGGTATTCTATTATTAATCATTTAGACCTCTTTCTGTAGGTTTTGGATTGCTTCCAATGCTGTATCTATTTTATTTGATTGTTCCTGTAGTGCTTTCCTGACTTCTTCCTTATTTTTCTCAACTTCATTTTATAGTGTTTTGATACATTTTAAAATTATTTTTCTGTATTCCTTCTCAGGCATTTCCAAAGCCTGCCCATCTTCCAGTACGGAGTATAGGTCTACTTCCAGCTCATTTGCCTGAGTCACTTTATCTTGTTTCTGGACACGTGCTGATATGGTCATCTGTTTCTGATTTTTGGGCATATTCAGGAGTTATCTGTGGCCTTAATACTTAGATGGGTGTGTATTTTGACATTTTTTATGCTTTCTTATTGCCTCCAGGTAGATGTGATAAGGAGATAGGATTCCCTTTTCTCTCTACTTCCTGAGAAATTTCAAGGTGCGTCTGTTGGTCATTGTGACATAACTCAGAATTTAATTTTCAGCTTATTTCTTTTTAATCTGCCTGTCCCATTCCACAATCCCCGTTCAGGCCTTTTTCCTAGTGATAAACAGTTCAGGGCCAGCTGTGACCATTGGTTTTAAGTGGAAACTCTCACTTTAAATTTTGAGGAGATCTATGTGCATGCATAGTAGAACCCTCTGTGGGTGAGGGTGGGTGTCTACTCGCTCAGGCACCCCCTCTAGTCACCAGAATGGAGGTGCACAGACAGCGAGAGACAATAAACAGATAACAACAACAAAAACAGAATGTCCACACCTTTATCTCCATGGTTCTGCCAGGCATCCGTGGCTGCTCTGATCCTTCCCTCACTTGGTCTCACTCAAGATGATGGCTCTGGGAGCAGCTAAACATCTTGAATTAGAAAACAATGGATTTCTTGGTTCTGTTACAAATTCCCTTAGCTGTAAGCCTTCCAACCTCCTAAATATTCCTTTATATGTGTTTCAGAGTTCTGGAACCATCTCCTGAGCCTGCTTGGTCTAGTATTCTGTGCTGTTGCTGACAGAGCTCTTCACTGCATTTCCACTCAATCCACCATCTTGTTTGATCCAGAAGTTTACTCTTGTCTTAGGAACTTTGCAATTACTGTTTCCTCTTCTTGGATACTCTTCCCCTAAAGGCCACCTAGCCCACTTCCTCACTTTCTTAATGTCCTTCCTCAAGTCACTTTCTTAGTGAGGTCTTTCTTGGTCATGGAGTCTAAACTTTAAACTCTGACTCTTATGTTTCACTTATGCCTGTATTACCCTCCTCTGCTTTTGATTTTTCTTCGCACATTTTTTGGTGTACAGATTGGGCAGTGTTTCATTCTGCTATGCATAAGGTCGCTGTGAGTACCTACTCAATGGCACCTAACAACAACAGTGACATATACTGTGTGGGAGTCCTGGTGTGGTGTTGCAGGTCAATGTGTTGGACTGCAAGGTTGTTTTGAACCACAAGGTCAGTGGTTCAAGCTCACCAGCTGCTCCTCAGAAACCTTATACAGGGTCACTATGAGTCAGAACTGACTTCATGGCACATAAAAACAACAGCAATATACTGTATGAGTATATCTTCTTATTTAATGTTTCCTTTTCTGTCTCTCTGGGTAGAATGTAAACACTATGTAGACAGAGATTCTTAACTATTTTGCTGCATATTTCCAATTCCTAGTACAATTTCATTCATACTTGAGATGCTAACAAATATATCTTAAATGAATGAATAAATAATTTTTTTCATTATATAATTCCTGTTGGCATAATTTTTATGCTAGTTAGAAAAGTTGCATACTTATATCTTAATTCACCCTAAAATGTGAGAAATTATGATTCAAATATTTTT
>NW_006408577.1:1534151-1542310 GCF_000296735.1 Chrysochloris asiatica
TATATACACACACACACACATACACACATATATAATATGTTGTTACTGTTAAGTGTCATAGAGTCTGTTCCAATCCATAGCAAGGAATGGCTAGTAAGTTTGAGTTGCTGACCTTGAGAATCAACCCACCTTGTGCTCACCCTACAGTGACATACCATGACTCCATATTTATATATTGTTATTATTAAGTGCCATCAAGTCTGTTCCGACCCATAGTGATCTGTATAGGGTTGCAAGGAGCAGCTGGTGAGCTTGAACTACAGACTTTGCAGTTCAAATGAGTTTGAAGTCTAGCACAGTAACCCACAGCACCACACCAGGACAGGACTTTCTCTATCTCTACATATCTAGATAAATAGATAGAGAGAAAGAGTCTGAGATATTCCAACTATTTATTAAAATTCAATTTGCGTTATTAAGTGTTTTAAGAAAATCAAAACACAGCAGAATTTTTCCACATTGCTTTCATATAAGGGTGTCAATATTCTAGCAATTAGAAACTTCATTAGTGGCCATATGGCCAAACGAACTCTCTATGGGGCTTTAAATCCATTGCATTTTCATCATCACAATGCTGCTGCTAAGTTGTATCTACTATATTAGTTGTTTGATTTGTTTGTACTCTCAAAGGAATTACAGACCATTCATGTCATCATGAGATATAAATCTTGCAACTGAAACTTTAATAGTATGTGCATGCTAATATTTTTTCAAATTACCAAATTATTTTTTTAAGTATTTATTTCATTTGATATGCCTCATTCTTTCCATGTTCCTAAATGAGATAACTTCTCATATGATAATACCATAATTTTTCACAAGACAGATTTAGTGAAATTTCAAGAAAACTGTCATTTGAAAGTTTGTTGCTGCATTTCTAGATTAATTTGTAAAGTATAGGTGAATTTCTTCATTCATGAAAAAACTGTTTCCCAACTCCTCTACCATCTACAAAACTAATATAATCTTAAATATAAGACCAGGAGATATTTATTAATTGTGTAATAAGACCATTTATGACTCTACCAGTCCCTTGGTACATAAATCTGTTCACAGGGGAGGAAGTAGTAAATTAAAAGAGAGTACTTTGAGTTTCCTGGGAGGAAATCAATCAGCAAGGGTAGATGAGAAAATACACTCTCTACTCACCCATGAATTAATTTACTATAAAAAAAAAAAAAGAGAGAGAGAGAGTATCACAGGTTGAACTTTCAAGAAGCAGATCCTGAGATGGGACTTGGGATGAAAGATGTTTATTAGGAATCAACTCTTCTTACAAAAATGGAGAGAAAGCAAGATTAGGCAGAGGAAGAAGTTGAACTACCTGAATATGCTTCACTCAGCCAACAGGGAGCATGGCATTAAGTATTGTTTGGTCAGAATAGTCCACACCTATGTGAAAATAGATAGACCTTTCTACTCTTGCCTTATACAGTCACTGAATATGAAGTGCCCTGGAAAGGCCATAAACTTGGTGAGCCTCCCTTTCACTTTCTATTAGATTACTCAACCTACGGTACACCAGTTGCCATGTTGTCACACTGCCCTTGGGAAAGGGATCACATAATGAGGTACTGGGAATAGCTAATAAACATGTCAGTAAGCTAGGAAGTGAAACACTTCCTGCCATCAAACACACACACACACAGGAAAACCACCAGATGAGACTGCAGCCTCTACTGTCATTTCAACTGCAACTTTAAGCCAGAAATACCTAGCTAAGCCATATTCTAATTTTCTAACTTACAAACATTTGAGAAAAAACATCTCTTGTTTAAAACAGGATAATTCATTAGCCACAATAGATAACTAGCATTGCTAAGATAGACCCTGCATACAGCACATTCTTATAAGAAGAAGAATCTAGTTGGCCTATCTCAGTATCTACCACAGTCAACCTTTCTGGTGTCTTGCATCCACTTCACTGGGAAACAAAACTTCCAGGATTCTGGTGGGTCTTTCTTCCTGAGGTGGAGATTTAAAACAAACTAAACCTCAGTCTGCTTTTAGTCATCAATGATTAAACAATGGGGAAATCACTTTCCTGTAATTCTCCAGTAAAAGGCTGTGTAGGAAAGTGGTTCCGTACCCAACTATAGAACAGGGCATGCCTACTGGACTTTTTGGGTAACTCAATATCTGTGAGACCTCAAAGGTCTCTTGTCTCCCTGATCTTTCTAAGCTTCACTGGATGACAGGTGTCCTTCTTTATCAAGTTATTCTTATTACTAGGAGAATATACTTGCAAAATGTTTCTGCAATAGCCTGTCAACTAATGAAGTCTCAATACAAGTTAAAAAGTATTGCTACAAAATCATAGAATGTTCTACTAAACAAAAATATCATAATGCTATTGAAAATGATGAAGCTATTGTTTCTAGACATATCTTCTCTCTAAGTTTAAACACTTCTTAATGCTTCCCCAAAGAATTCTGTACCTTTAATTTACATCACGTCAAAATGACAGTTCTGACATTCTCAAGGGACTTAAATTGCATTCCTTTTCAATGTTGTTTGAATTGGGGGAACTAAAAGAAGTCTGAAGAAGCAAGATCAGTGTTATAGGGTAGATGGGGTAACGTTTCTAAATGAAATTCTCTAGCTACTCTCAAAGAAGCAACAGGTGCATTGCTGTGATGGAAAAATTCCTGAGTGCAATTGCCCTGGCCACTTTCTCACCAACTCAGTCTTCAATTGTCTTAAAACTTTTGCATAAATAAGACCCCACAAATATTCAGTGTCTTTCGAGAAAAATGTATTAAGATTACTCCTTGTTGCCAAGTGTTATGGAGTCAATTCCGACTCATAGTGACCCTGTATAGAGTTTCTGAGGATTGGCTGGTGATTTTGAACTGCTGGCCTAGGTTCAAACTAACCTTGGTGGTAAAGTACTTATTTTACAGCACCACACCCTGACTCCTGTGGAGTCCTAACAAAGAGTCACTACAGCCTTCTGGACAAACCTTTCTGCTTTGAATTTAAATGGTCCAGCAGACCCTTCTGAAGTCACTGTTTTAATTGGACCTGTTTTTGAAGGCAACCTTAGGTGACTAAGACAAGTTTATTGCTGAGAGAATGTACAGACATCCACTAATCACAAAGTCATGTTCCAACATGTTTTGTTTTATGTGTATGAACTGGAACCCTAGTAGCAATGCTCTTTTACTTACCCTCATACACTGAATGAGGAGCAGTTATAAGATTTCAAGACAAAAATCTGATTTGGAATCACATGAGATGTGTCTGAAGATACTGAGGTTAGACAATGTCATAATGAAAAGAAAAGTTATAGAATTACAATCGTTGTTGTTGTTAAGTGCTATCTAGTCAGTTCCAATGTTTAGTGACTCTGTATAGGGTTTCTGAGGAGTGGCTGGTGGGTTTGAACTGTGGACCTTGTGACTCAAACTGACTTTGTGATACAGCACATTATCCTGCAGTGCCGTGCCAGGACTCATGTGGGCAAAGGGGAGCTGGGACTTCTTGTCTGGTGTTCTGGTTTCAGGAAAGATAAACACTCTGTCCCGTGCACACCATGGTGATACCGCACACCCGTGTTTACAGTTACTCTTATTCAGGTTGGCATAATCGCAGGTATTCAGTGTCAGTAGTGGAAACAATTCTTATTAGTGATTTTACAAAGTGATTCAAACCTGACCGGAACTAGAAATATGGAATTCCCATTGAAATGTGATTTGTTGTCTAAAACTGCATAAAAATAGCATCAACTCTTTCAAAACAAAAGGAGTAGATATTAACAGCTTTTTAGATGGATGTTAAAGTACTTTTCTTGTGTGGGGTACATATGATTTCTCTCTTTTTTCATATCAAATATGACTTATAGTTAATAAAATCCATTTATTCTTTAGTTCTGAACCACAGATGCAATTCTTGGGCAATGCATTGCAGTGTGACTTATAGGCTCCAGCTGCCATAAATAACACACCTCAGTAAAGCACTGTGAATAAGTTGCCCATTGTATGTGGGCCACTGGAAAGCAGTCTGACACCATCTGTGGGCTATTTTCATTCAGTGGTTTAGCATGCTAGGAAGAGTAGAGGTTTCGTTGAGCAAATTAATAGGTCTAAGTTAGGATCCATAGTCAAAAGTTGCAATTCATTACGGAAATTTCATGACCACGCTAATAGATGAGATAGAATAGAGTATTTGTTGGTGTGATGCAATGAATTACTTGATATGGAACTTCGTAAGACTACAAGATAACTTTTTTTTTATTTTATTTTGCTGATGGGCTTGGGTAACAGAAGTTGAGAGAAGATACTGATATGATTATTTAATTGTGCGTGATTGTTAATAGGACTGATAATGATTGATTGTAAAAACTTGGAACTCTAACATGGGGATTGGTCTATTTTGCCTACCTGCTCACTATAAAATGAATCATCTTAGAAGCAAGAAGGAAAGATCTTACTACCATCAAGAAAGAAAAACCAGGAGAGGAGCATGTCAACAGGATCCTTAAATCCCTGCCCACAGAATGTCCTCAATCCAGGAGACAGAGCTGTGACACCAGAAAAGTGACAGAAGAGAGGCAGCAACAGAACCAAGAGTCACAGAACACGACAGAGTGGTGGATTTCCTGGTCCACACTGGGAGTAAAGTTGAGTGCCTTTGGGCTCACTTGTAGAGTACAGTCCCTTCAGGCACTTAGTTGAGGAAGCTAGGTTTGCTGATTTGTAGAGTTAAAGGAAAATGATTTTGCCTGGTCCCGCCTGATAATATATCCGTAGTATGAAAGATGAAGTCTGGCCTTCCTGGCTTCTTCAAAACATTCTGGCTGTACTTCCTCCAACACAGATTTGACTGTTCTTCTGGCACTCCATGTAGAAGAATTGATGCATTTGAGTTATGGTGTATGAGAAAAATATTAAAGGTACTGAGGCATGCCTGACCTAAGTTATAGTATTTTCAATAACTTCATATGTATGTAAAAGTTGAACAGTGAATAAAGAAGACCATGGAATAATTAATGCATTGGTGTTGGAAGATAAAAATATCTCAAATGCATCAATTCTTTTATGGTCTTCCTTATTCTCTGTCCAACTTTCACATGCCTATGAGATTATTGAAAATACCATGGCTTGGGTCAGGCATATCTTAGTCATCAAACTGACGTCTTTACTCTTCAATACTTTAAAAAGGTCTTGTACAGCAGATTTGCCTACTGCAATACATCATTTGATTTCTTGACTGTTGCTTCCATGAGTGTTGATGGTTGATCTGAGCAAAATGAAGTTTTTGACAACTTTCTGAATTATCACCTGCTAATTTCTCTAATAAAATTATAGTCATGAGTATGGTTTGTAATTTCTGTGTGGCCATTGCAATGAATTATTGAACCCTGTTGAGAAGTAGAGAGTGCTATGAAAGGAACTGTTGGTGTCAGAATTGGTAAAGAAGGTTGGAGGGTGGAAATATATCTGACATCAGTCTCATAGAAATGGACCTTGGGCTGATGTTGAGTTTGATTCTCCTTCTTCCTTGTGAAGTCAGATGCCATCCCATGGCATTGATTACAATTGGCAGCCAAACATCCCACTTCAAATATTAATGTTAATTATAATAGCTATCAAATTTTATAAAGAAAAGATATTATGCCCAAGTTTTGTGTGCACTGCCTAAGGTATGAAAGAAGAATGAGACCTGCATTTAATTATTGTCTGATTTAATGAAAATCCTAAACATTAAATGCTTTTATTCATATAAGAATACATAAAATGCCCTTGGTCTTTGTGATAATAATTACCAGCTAATGTTAGTAGGTTAAAAAGTACATGTAATTATAATATATTAAGGACACACCCACTGCTATCAAGTTAATTCTGACTCATAGGGACCCTGTATAGAGTTCCTGAGGCTGTAAATCTTTGTGGGTATAGGAGCAGAAAACCTCTTCTTTTACCTTGGAGCACCTGGTAGGTTTGAACTGTCATCCTTCTCTTTAGCAGTCCAATATTTATTCTACAGTGGTACTTGTTGTTGTTGTTGTTAAGTGCTGTTGAGTCGGTTCCGACCCATAGCGACCCTGTACAGGGTTTCCAAGGGTGTAAATCTTTATGGGAGTAGAAAGCCTCATCTTTCTCCTGCGGACTAGGGCTCCTTAAATATTGAGGGCAGATATTATAAATTCAACTCTTTGGGTATTTTCAGATTTACCCTAAAGTGTACTAGACAGCATTGGACAACAACCCTAAAATCAACATATTCATCGGTCACAAGATTTAGAGTTCCTGAGCATGACCTTTACTCCAATTCTCTGCTTACTTGATTAATTTGGAAGGAGAAGACATATGAGGGGCCTTCAAAACATTTGTAGAAAACTGAAATTAAAAGATAGAACTTTTGAAGCCACTTCATTGTTTATTGAATGCAATGGTGCCTTGAGAATTTTAAGAGAATTTCCCTTTGGAAAAACTTCTATTTTGGATGTGATAAATGACCTTGCTTAAAAATAACAATATGGCAAATTTTGTTTTGAGAATAATTATTGAAGAGACCAAGGGTAAAAATTCACATCTATTTTCATGGCTTCTAAATGATCATTTTTCTAACAGATATAAAAGAGGTCATTGGATACATAAGCTTTACATAACTTTCTTGTTTACTGGGGATAATATTAGTATGTTAATATTTTGTCCCAGTTAATCATTAGAAGATTCAATGAAATATTTTTTTCATATTTACACTAGCTAGAACTTTAGTAACTGAGCTTTATGAAGAGTGCAATAGAACATTCACTATCTGTATCATTGTGGAGGAAAAATAAGCAATGTATTAGATGCTACAGAATCTTTAAGACCATTTGGCATGGTTTTACTTTGCTGTTTCCACTTTTAATTCATCTTCATCTTCAGTGTTTTGCTGGCTTCAGTAGCAATTTGTTTTCATTTCTTTCCCTAAAACTGTCCTGCTTTCCTCTTCTTTTGGTCTTAGTCCTGACTCTAACACTATTCCCAATCCTTATTGTTCAACTTCCCTTTCTGGCCTCATCCACAGTTAAAACATTTTTAGGATCAAGGAGAAAATAGAGATATTGACAAACTAAGTTTGAGAGTAACAGCTTATCATTTAGAGCTAAACTGCTAGAGCATCACAAAAGGAAAAGAACAGTGACTTTGGCTAGTGTGCATGTCATTGTTATCCATTTTTGTTTCATCTTGCTCAAGACACAGTGAAACATTGACATCACTATTAGAAAAGCAAGTGAGAAATATTTTTTTCAAATTTCCACCTGCTAAATATGTAAATCCAACAAGGATTTACATAGAAGCCCAAGTTGATCTCGCCATTTGGTTTGCTGTTGTTCTCTACACCTTTCACAGAGCCTTAAACAGCCCATGCTGGGGCAGAGCATCTGGAGGCTTAACACCTCTGTGGTCCTAGGGAGCCACTATGAGAAGGGCCTAGGGAAGAATTTGACATTTTCCTTGGAAAACAAGTGGCAGTTACTAATTATGATGACTGTATGGGTCTGGATTTGCTGCCCCTTTCTTTATAGTAAGACCTCAACTCCTTAAGAAGTAAGCAAATTAAAGTTTCATCCATGAAATAGATAAGAGTGTTTTAAGAATTCCAGTCTCTGAAAAATGTATCAAACTCTTGTTGAACTTCGTATAGTATACTAGCTGTGTTTGTAAATAAACTTATTATGTGGGGAAAAAAATGTAAATCTAGGTCTATTGTATTTCTGTTGTAGTGATAAAATAATTACTAAACCTACATGTTTTAGAAAGGTGCTCTGGTAGCCTACTGGTTACAAATAGGGCTGCTAGCCTCAAGGTCATCAGTTGGAAACTACCAGCTGTTCTTCAAGAGAAAGATGAGTCTTTCTACTCCCATAAGGTTTACAACCACGGAAACTCTATACAGGGTCACTATGAGTCGGAACCAACTCCACGGCACATAGACACCACCATCACATATTTTAGAAGTGAACACTTCATAACTACCATGCTGTGTGGAGGCTATTACCAACACCAAACCTGTTGCCATCAAATCAAATCTTACTCATAATGACCCTAAAGAAGAGAGTAGAACTACTATGTAGGATTAATCTTTAGGAAACAGATACCCACATCAGTCTCTTCCAGAGCAAATGGTGAGTTAGAACTGCTGACTTTTTGGTTACCAGTCAAGAA
>NW_006408577.1:1542724-1544313 GCF_000296735.1 Chrysochloris asiatica
GGAATACAAATTGAAATATTTAAACAAGCTGATGCATCCTGGAGGCACTCATTCATTGATGCCAAGATATTTGGAAGACAGCTAACTGGTCAACTAATTGAAAGAGGTGCATATTTATGCCCATTCCAAAGAGAGATGACTCAACAGAATCCATAATTCATCAGACAAAGTCATTAATATCACATGCAAGTACATTTTTGCAGAAATTAATTTAAAAATGGCTGCAAAATTACATTGAAAGAGAACTTTCAGAGGTTCCAGCCAGATGAGGGTGTGGAGAAAGTTTTATCATTGCTGATGTCAGATGGATCTTGGCTGAAAGTGAAGAATGCCAGAATGATATTTACCTGTGTTTTATTTAATATTCAAAAGGTTTTTGACTGTGTGGATCATGACAAGCTATGGATAAAATTGTAAAGAATGGTCATTCTAGAACAATTAATTATGTACATGAAGAACCTGTATATAGACCACGAGGCAGTCATTAGAATAGACCAAGGTGATACAGAATGATTTAAAATTAGGAAAGATATGTGCATGGGTTATAGTCTATCACCATATTTATTTATTTAGTTTAAATTTTTTATTGTGAATTATGTGGTAGTTTACATGGGAGAACATTAGCTTTACATTCATAGTATTGTATTTTGTTTCATTGCAATGATTACAATCCCCTCCATGCATCATCAAACAACCAAAGGGTACACCCTGCAAGCCTACTCCTGGCCACCAGCACACAGCCCCTCTCCCTGCCTGAGTCCACAGTCCCCAGCCTCTCCATCTCTCCACATCATCATCTCTGCCTCCATCTCTGGCATCACTGCTTCTCTGGGTAGGGGATGATCCCAGGGACCTCTGCTCCTAGATTGCAGAATCAACTACTCCCCTCCTTTTGTTACAAAATATCTGCCTTTACATTTCCAACCCTCACAGTCAGTCCTGATAGCAATTATTCATTATTGTAACACAAGAGTCTTATCCCCATATCCTTTCATCAGCCCCATGCCAACAGATTGGAAACCACTCAGTGGAGATTCTACCTCCCCCTGCACCCTCTGAAACTAGGCTCCCTCTTGAAAGCCAGTCAATTCTTGCCTTTAGTGGCCACCCCCCTCCCATTTTGGGTAGCCAATGTCTAAGTTGCCCATCCCTGTTAACCTTGTGTATCGAGGATGTTAGAATGATCCACACTGTAAAGATTTGTTCCCTCTTTTGAGCTACTACATTCGTAAGTATAGGTCAAGTTCATCAAATTATAGCAGATTACTCTTTTTACCTCTTCTTTCTTCTTCTAGTCGAGTTCTGATCATCCAGCCATTGAAGCCAGGTCAAGTGAGAACTATCTGCAAGTATGGGTATTCTTGTGCATCTCTCCGCACTTCATATCAGCTGGACACTTCACTCTTCACTCTAGTCCTCTGTGGCCATGTCACTGTCTCTGGGCCAAGGAGTCCCCTAGTCATGCCAGACTGCTGGCCAACCAGGTCTCAAATTGGGTTCGCAGGAATCTATTGAATATGGTCAGACTTAGCTCACAACTTTATTGCCATTTTCTTCCCAATTCCATTTATCGGTGCCCAGCATGGTCA
>NW_006408577.1:1545573-1559748 GCF_000296735.1 Chrysochloris asiatica
CTTGAGGCTCACTGCCTGATTTGTAACCACCACACTACCAGTGCTCCTTATAGTTAATAAAAATTGCAAAATCCAAGTAGCCATACAAATATAAAAAATTTACATTATAAATTTTTTCTAAACAAAGTGAGGGTTTTGGTTGGAAGAATACCTGGCTACTAAGATTGATGGCTTTATTTATCATGCTGTGTTTATAGATGATGCATTTATATACAATAATGTGAATGAAGTAAAATGACACCCCAATTGTGGGCTAACCTTTTAGAATACATATTACTTAATTTTTATTCTTAATGTCACAACAGTTGATCACTTACCCTGTGACATTTTATTAACATTTACAGTCATTTATTAATTTTTTTAAAAGTTTTATTTTGTTGCTTTTTTCCAACTATGCAACAAAGGTTCCTTTTGAATCCTATTTTTCTTTCTTTGGAGTCTTTCACTTGTGACTGAGGAGACTAAAATAAAGATTGCTTCCTTGGCCATGTTGTCACTGTAATTTTCTTTTAAAATTCCTTCCATCTCAGCTGATTTTTGCTAAAATGTTTAAAACCAAGCTCTGGGTGACGGTTGCCCGGAGCCTTGATTTAAGTTAAAGCCAAGCTTGTGTAATAATAGCAAAAATTAATATAAAGAACTCTACCATTGTTCTAAATTTATCACAGCTCATAGAAATGTGAGACATGCTAACCAACTATTAACATATTTTCCCCTGCAGTATCATGACTAAAAGGTCGGATTTGCATATGATAAAGAAGTCTGAGGCTCATTAAAGGATTAGACAATCTTTTAATCTTCAGGATCCTAAAATCACACCCATATGGCAATGAAACCATTGGGGCACTTGAAAGCTTTCTATAAATGATACATATTTGTAATGTATGTCAAAAACTGTATCTCATATTAAAGGGATTTTGCTGTTAGTTCTTGTCAATATCTAACAAAGGAAGGAAGAGGAACTGTTAAAGTAGCTCTTTGGATAGGCGTTCATGTTTTCGAGCCAGACAGAAGAAGTTCGCTGGCTGTATGACATTGGACTTGTTATGTAACCTCCCTGGGATATATTTCCTCAACTATAATATAAGGATGTTGTTGTTAAGTGCCACTGAGTCGGTTCCGACCCATAGCAACCATGTATAGTGTTTCCAAGGATCGGCTTGCAGTCTAAACCAATTTTACTGTCCAGCACATTAACACACAGCACCCCACCAGCACTGATAATAAATGAGATAATTCAGAGATAGTAATGCTTACAACATTGTCTAGCCTATATTCTATAGTAAATATTTATTTTATTATGTTATTATTATTTTATTAATTATTTTATTGTTATAATTTTCGATGTTGCTACTTTTACTGTAGCATGATTTTTTCCTGGTACTTGGGCTTCTAGTCAAAGTGTCTGTGAAAAGTTGGTTAGATATTAACACCTCTTGTCACCAGGCATCAATGATGGTTTTTTAAAAGTAACTGAAATGAAAGCTTCATCAACAACTTGTTCAATATTTAGTTGGAACATACAAGAGCATATAGGTAGCTCCTTAGTCATTACATGTCCTCAGCTAGTATTTCTTGTGTTACACCCAGTGGAAGGCAGTGTGGTATAGCTCTGTAGGAGAACCACTGGACTGCTAACCTTAAGGTTGTCAGTTCAAACCCACCAGCTGCTCCATGGAAGAAAGATGAGGCTTTCTGCTCCTGCGAAGATTTGCAGCCTCAGTAACACTATACCAGGTTGCTCTGAGTCAAAAATTACTGGACAGAACTTAACAACAACCTAAAAGTGAAGGGATATTTCTTCAGTGGCTTTCAAAGTATGGTTCCCAGATCAGCAGCATCAGTAGTGCCTGAGAACTTGTTAGACCTTGACCTTCACCCTTAAATTCTGAATCAGAAACTCTGAGGACCCAGAAAACTGCATATAAACAGCCCTCCAGGTGATTCTGATGCACACTCAAGAATTGATAGACACTGCCTGAGTATTTCTAGTAAAAAGTGATGTAGAGAAATTGGAGGAACGAGAAGATTTTTGGTTTAGCTAAAGTAGAATAAATTCATCTTAGAACAGTGACTAATTGGTACCCAACCCCAACTCCAAGGATTATTCTAGGAATAAAGAAAAATAGTCATATATCTCTTGCAAGAAAACACTGATAACTACTACTGCGGAAAAGTGAGTAGTGCTATTGGAGACAAGTCCAGAGTGGTTTGTATGACCTGTGATAAGCAGAGCAACAAAGAAGTTCCCATAATTCCTCAGGCTTCTACTCCATGCCCCAAATCCCTATAAACCCTCCTTCCCCTCAGAAGGGCCTATGTGGGAGATTCCCATTCCCCTGTTCTCATATGTATCAATACACAATAAATGCTTTATTATTTGCTCTGAGTCCTGTCTCTGAGTATTGGCTATGTTGTTCTTGTTAGGTGCCATTGAGTCAATTCAAAGCCATAACAAACCTATGCACAACAGAATGAAACACTGCCCAGTCCTGCACCAATCTCACAATCATTGTTATGCTTAAGCTCATTGATACTGCTACTGTGCCAATCCATCTCACTGGGTGTCTCTTTTTCATGACTCTCTAGTTTACCAAGCATGTTGTCCTTCTCCAGGAAATGGTCCCTCCTCATAATATGCCTGAAGTATGAAACACAAAGTCATGCCACCCTAGCTACTAAGGCACATTCTGGCTGTACTTCCTCCAACAAAATTTGTTTGTTCTGGTATTCCACAGTACTTTTAATATTCTTTTCTGACAGCATAACACAAATGCATCAGTTCTTTGATGGTCTTCCTTATTCATTGCCCAACTTTTACATACATATTAAGTTATTGAAAATATGGCTTGTTTCAGGTGAACATTAGTCTCAAACTGACTCATTTGCTCTTAAATACTTTAAAGAGGTCTTGTGCAGCAAAATTTCCCAATGCAAATGTATTTTTATTTCTTAACTGCTGGTTCCATGATTGTTGGTGGTGGATCCTAGCAAAATGAAGTTCTAGACAACTTCAATCCTTTCTCCATTTATCATGATCTTATTCATTGGTCCAGTAGTAAAGATTTTTGCTTTCTTTACATTGAGGTGCAACCTATATAGAAAGCTGTTGTCTTTGATCTTCATCATTAAGTATTTTAAGTCCTAAAACAAACATCTTTGCTCTTCAACACTTTAAAGAGATCTTGTGCAACAGAGTTGCTTAAATGCAATTCATCATTTGATTTATTGACTGCTGCATCCATGAGTGTTGATGGTTGAACAGAGCACAATGAAGTCTTGAACAACTTCAATCTTTTCTCCGTTTATATGAATATTATTTATTGCTCCAGTGGTGAGGATTTCAGGAGGGCAGATCTGGGAGATTCCCATCCCCTTTTTTCATATGTATCAGTACACAATAAATGGTGCAACCCATACCAAAGACTGTGTTCTTTGATCTTCATTAGTACTTTAAGTCCTCTTAACTTTCAGTAAATAAGGTTGTATCATCTGCGTATTTCAGGCTGTTAATGAGTCTTCCTCTAATTATGATGCCATGTTTTTCATATAATGCAGCTTCTCAGATTATTTGTTCAGCATAAAGATTGATCAATATGCTGAAAAAGTACATTCCTTAATTTTAATTCCCTAATTTTAAACCATTCGGTGTCCCCTTGTTCTATTTGAACGACTGCTTCTTTGTATATGTATAGGTTTCTCATGAGCACAATTAAGTGTTCTGTACTACCCTTTCTTCCCAATGTTATCCATAGCTTGTCATGATCCAATCAGTCAAAACCCTTTGCATAATCAATAAAGCACAGATCTTTTTGATAGTCTCTGCTTTCATTCAAGATCCATCTGATGTCAGCAGTGATATCACTCATCCCTAATGTCCTTATCTGAATCCAACTTGAACCTTTCAAAGTTCCCTGTCGATGTACTGTTGCAGCTGTTTTTGAAATATCTTCACCAAAATTTTGCTTGCATGTAATATTAATGACATTCTCTGATAATCTGCATTCCATTGTATCACCTGTGTTTGGAAAGGGCATAAATATGATCTCTTCCAATTAGTTGGTCAGGTAGCTGTCTTATATATTTCTTGGCATCGATGAGTGAGTAGCTCCAGTGCTGCACAACTTTGTTGAAAGATTTCAATTCCATCAATTCCTGGAGCCTTTTCCTTTTCCAAGGACTTCAGTGCACCTTGGACTTCCTGCCTCAGTATCTCTTGATATGATTGAATATCAACTATTTCTTTTTGATACAGTGACTCTGTATATTCCATTTTCTTTTGATACTTTCAATATGTTGCTCATAGAATCCTTCAATATATCAAGTAGAGGATTGATTTTTTTTTCTTCTTCTTCAGTTCTTTCAGCTTGAGAAATTCTGAGTGTGTCCTTCACTTTTGGTTTTCTAACTCCAGGTCTGCATATTTTATTATAATACTTGACTTAACTTTTCGAGCTGCCCTTTGAAATTTACTGTGCAGCTTTTTAATTCACCATTTCTTCTAGCTGTTTTGGCTTTTCTAAACTCAAGACCACGTTTCAGAGTCTTTTCTGACATTCATTTTGGTACTTTCCTTCTTCTTGCCTTTTAATGATCTTTTGCTTTCTTACTTTATGATGTTCTTGATGTCATCCCACATCTCTTCTGGTCTTCAGTCTTTAGTGTCTAATGCATCAAGTCTGATCTTGTGATGATCTCTAAATTCAGGTAGAATATGTTGAAATTATATTTAGGTTCTTGTGGACTTGTTTAATTTTCTCCATGTCAGTCTGAACTTGCATATGAGCAACTGAAGTTGCCCCTGGCCTTGTTTGGTTGATAATATGGAGCTTTTCCACTATCTCTTCCCACAGGTGCTGTCAATTAGATTTTTGTGCATTCCATCTGGTGTGGTCCATGTGCATAGTTGTCTTTTTTGTTTTCTCAAAAAGTTATTTGCAAAGAATAATGCATCAATCTTACACAATTTTATCATGGGATCTCCAGCATTGTTTCAATCACCAACGCCGTATTTTCCAACTACTGATCCTTCCTCTTTGTTTCTAACCATTGCATTCCAATCACCATTAATTATCAATACATCTTGATTTCATGCTTGGTAAATTTCAGATTGAAGAAGTTGGTAGAATTCTTCTAGTTTATCATCACTGATGTTAGTGGTTGGTGTGTAATTTTGAATAATAGTTGTATTAACTGGTTTTCCTTGTAGGTATATGGATATTACACTATCACAGACAGCATTGTACTTCAAGATAGATCTTGAAATGTTCTTTTTGATGATGAATGCAATGCCATTCCTCATCAATTTGTCATTCCCAGCATAGTAAATCATGTAATTGTCAGGTTCAAAATGATCAATGCCTTTCCATTTTGGCTCATTAATGGGCCTACAATATCAATGTTTATTCATTCCACTTCATTTTTGACAATTCCCAATACTTTTAGATTCATAATTTGTACATGTCATGCTCCAATTATTAATGGATCTTTTACAACTCTTTCTCCTCATTTTGAATTGTGCACCATTAACAAATGAAGGCCCTGAAAGTTTTATTCAATTTGATTCATTATAGTGAATTCTACTTTGAGGAGGCAGCTCTTACCCAATAGTATTTTGTATGTCTTCCAACCTAAGGGGTTCATCTTCCAGCACTAAATATGACAATATTATGGTGTTATTCATAATGTTCAATTACTCAATAGTTTAGTACTTTCTGACAGTGTTCCTCTGCTATTCACAAGGTTTTCTGTTGCTAAACATTCAGAAGTAGTTCACTTCTGTCTTAGTCTGGAAGCTCAGCTGAAATCTGTCCATCGTGGGTGACACTGATAGTGTTTAAAATACTGGTGGCATAGCTTCTAGCATCATAGCAACATACCAGTCATCACAGTATGACAGACTGGCAGACAGGTGGTGGAAGGGTGGGATCCCATAAATTGGATCTTAATGATGATGGTATAAAGGGTGTGATGTTGTTATGATGTTAAGTGCTGTTGAGTACCCACTCTGACTTTGACTCATAGCTACCTTGTAAAGTGTTTTTAGAGAAGTGGCTAATGAATTTGCGTTTCAGACTTTGTGGTTCAAACTGACCTTGTGATCTAGTGCTTATCCTATAGCATTTTACCTTTAATCCTATCACCATCTTTGTCTGATTTTGGGGCGATTCCAAAGAGTTTGGCATGTAACACTTTTTTTGTTGTTTTGGTTTTAACTTTTTTTGTGAATTGAGTAAAGGTTTTCAGAGCAAATCTTTAGTTTTACTTTCAACCAATCATATACTTTGCTTCATTACTTGGTTGCGATCCCCTCTATGCACCAACACTTAACAGTGTTTACCTCTAGTCACTTTAACCACTGCATTCCTCTCTGTGTCTCCCACTACCCTTATCTTTCCTTTGCCAACCTCCCTCTGATTGTATATTGTCTGCCCCATCATCCATGTCAATGCATGTTTACTCTCTAGCACATGTATCATTTCATCTTCCCCCCCCAAACTTATAATAGATAAAAAGAACAAAACTTGGGCAGGGAAGGAGGGACACACTACCACCCAGATAGAAGAACCAGTAGTGGAGTGCATCGTTTAGACCTGAGTCCCTGCACTGTGGAGTTCCTAGATCCTGGAAAAGATTGGTGTCAAGACATACAGAGATTTCTTGGGAATACTGGGCACATACAGATGCTGATAGGAAACAAGGACCTTTCCCATGAAGCTGACAAAGAGAAAGTCTTCCATAAGAGTTGGCTCTCTGAATTTGGCCTTCTTATCTCACAAATGTGGCAGCGGTAGTGAGGTTGGCCCAGGATCGGACACTGTTTCGTTCTGCTGTGCATGGGGTCGCTATGAGTCAGTTCTGACTCGATGGCACCTGACAACAACAACAACATCTCACAAACAGTGAGAGAATAAATTTCCTGTTGTTAAACTCATCTACTTGTGGTATTGCTGTTATAGCAGCTCTAGATAACTAAGACGAAATATTGTTCTCAAAGATGTTGAATGTGAAGCCTACAGTCACCTTTAAGTCTTTTCAAAGGATTAACTGAAACAATGCTATGGAGTAGCTTACACAGTATCTGTCACATAACTAGTTTCCCATGTGTCTACTGTAACTTAGTGATCCCATGTGTGTCAGAATACAACTGTGGTCCACAAGGTTTTTTTTTTTATTACCATTTTATTGTAACTTGAGGGAAAGTTTACAAAACACATTAGTTTTCCATATTTTGTTTGGTGACATTGTTTGCAGTCACTATAATGTAACAGCATTCTTCCCACTTCTTCCCTGTGTTTTCCATTTCCATTTGCACTTTTTCCTATCCCTTCCTTCCTTCTGAGCTTAATCCTTAGGTAAATGCTGCCCTTTTGATGTAATATGGTGGTCTGTTCTAAGGAGGTTTTACTTCCTTGGTGTTTCGATGTGCTTATGGTGGTGGTGGTTGGGTGCTGTGGAGTCAGTTCCAACTCATATAGACCTTGTATTGGGTTTCTGAGGCTGTGAATCTTTAAGGGGGCAGAACATTTCATCTTTTCTTATGAAGTGGCTGGTAGGTTCAAACTGCTGATCTTGCGATTTGCAGTCTAACTCATAACCCACTGTGCTATTTGTTGTTGTTAAATGCTGTCAAGTTGGTTCTGACTCATAGAGACCCTGTATATGGTTTTCTGAGGAGTGGATGGGGGGTTTGAACTACCGACCTTGTGGCTCAAACTATCATTTTTTGTCCAGCACATTTTCCCTCAGCACCACACAAGACCCCACTATGCTATGTATAGACATATTACTTGGTTGAAATTTGAGCCATGGGGGTAAGTTTATTTACAGGCTTGAAGGGTGTCTAAGAACCACAGTCTTGGGGTTCATCAGTCTCTGTCAGACTAGTAAGGTTGGTCTTTTTATTATTTTGAGTTTTGTTCCCCATTTTTCTCCTACTCTATGCTAGACTTCATATTGTGATCTTTTCCAGAACTGTCAGTGGTGCTTCTGCTGTGGTTATTACTCCTGTTTTCTGGTGACTGGTTCAGCCATCTGGTTGCCTGTGCAATCTCCTTGAGGGCTGCAGGTATTACTTTTATAGTTCCTGTTTTTCTAGAACATATTATTAAAGGAGAGTGAGCCTTAACTAGCATTTTAGACTGCAATCACAGCTATCAAAATGTGGGATGACTGCAGAGATCTGAAGTCTATACTGTGGAAACTGGTACATAACCATGACACATTTGTGTGTTTCCATAGGAAGTCTAGGACTCCTGGTGCGGCAAGGTAGGATCAGGATGAGACTGCAAATCACAAGATCTGCAGGTCAAACCCACAAGCTGCTCCTTGGAATTCTTATACAGGGTCACTATGAGTAGGCGTCAACTCGGTGACATTTTACAACAATAGGAAGTCTATCACTATCTCTAATTCTCTTTTGTCCTCTGAGTTGTGACTACTTCTAGAACTAAGGATATCAGTAATCCTTGTGGTCAATATAATGCATGGTTGAGTCCTTACACAAAAATTTCACGACATTTCAGGGGCTAGATGACATTCTAAAATATGCTAGCATAATATATGCTTAACCCCAGGTGTTATAGAACAGTTTCATAAGAACAAATGATGTATGGAGTCCTATTCTGGCACTGTAGGATAACTGATCACCACAAAGTCAGCAATTCACATTCACCTCAAAAACCCTATACAGGGTTGCTATGAGTTCGACCCAACTCAACGGCACTTAACAAGAATAACAATGACAGACATATTTTTAGTCAATGTGAAAAAAATAATAACAACTATCTTTATACATAACATAGTTAAATTAAAAAAAAAAAGATTGAAATGATTTTTCATGTAGGTATCTGCAGATATTTATCCTTGTTGTTGTTGTTGTTAAGTGCCATCGAGTCGGGTCCGACCCATAGCGACCCTGTACAGGGTTTCCGAGGGTGTAAATCTTTACGAGAGTAGAAAGCCTCATCTTTCTCCCCCGGAGCGGTTGGTAGTTTTGAACCGCTGACCTTAAGGTTCGCAGCCCGATTCATAACCACTATGCTACCAGAGTAGCAAGGAAATAATAAGGATGATGTTTCCTTAGAAAATTGCAACCATTCATCCAGGTGTGGTCATTTTCTTTGTAATGCTGACTAACCAGAATAATATGGAAAACAGCTTTTGATGATGATAATGAAAATGGCATTATGTAAAGAGTTACTATGATGATAGGTTATCACATATTAAAATTGTAACTAGCTAATTTTACTTGAGATTATTATAAAATGTAACAATGTAAAAGTCAGTTTGACCTACAAGGATAGACCTATATGTCTGTGTCTTAGAACGTGCAAAACATTACTGGAAGATGAACCAGTCACAGAAGCTACTTTACCTCTAAGGTTTATTTGACTAGAACACTTTGAAAAGCTGAAAAGCACACCTAACATTTAAGAATACACAGGTTTTCGCAGTTCTGTCATTTCTGACATAATATATCTGTGTGGTGGAAATGTTCCCTCCTCTCTGCCTTTTCAGTGCTGTTGCAGTAGAAATAAAAAGCCTAGAAAATGTCTTTAAGGAGTATTCATCTTCTTTCCTTTGACTCTTGACTTGTCATACAGAATATGTTCTTCCCTTTTTAAATGTGTATTTTTCCTGAAAGCTAATTCTATTGCAAAGCTACATTCTGGATTGTACAATCTCTAGTTTGTTACAGGTTCAGAAAGTTGGAATGGACATGATTTCAACTGGGACTCGAAGTCTCCACACTCATAATTGAAATATATACTGTACATGGTTCCTTTGCCTTCAACATTAATACCATCTGCTGAAGTGGCAAGGTGCCTGCTCTCTGGTTGATTGGATGGATGCCCCGGAGCACAGGTGCCTGGCAATGAAGGGCTTAGAGAAATCCCTGACATAACATTGTTCGTGACATTTCCTCTGCAGGACATCTCTCCTGGGTGTGTGTTATAGGAAGGGCTCTCTCTTCCTGTCTGATGTGTTGGCTGCTGGAGGTCTTCAGAAATTTCTCTTCATCATTAAATGCAAAAAAAGTGACATTTAAAAAGTGGAAAACATATTTTGATTCCTGAGGTCTAGTTTCCAAATAAAATTTTTTAAATGTTTTTATTTCCCCCTTGTGAAATCTTGAATAACAAATTTCAAACCCAAAGTGTCTTTCCAGGTACAATCTATTCACTGGGGACATAAGGCTAAAGTCATGCTATGTCAGCATACATGTGACAGTATGAGATATATGTGTATGCATGTATGAGGATTTCAAATTAAATGGTTATCTCTTTGCTTTGCATTATTAGTGACTTTTTTAAGAGCTATTATACTAAGAAAACTTTTTTTCTTTAATATATTTAAGAAAATATATTTCCTCTGCCTGCCTCCCCCCACAACCCTGTGGTTATTTCTTTGAGAGAAAATGTCTCAACTGTAGCAGCTAGTTTTCTATGTTTAATCCCTTAGGGGACAGAAAGAAGAGAAATCCCACTAGTTACTCTCACTTTGGTTTCCAAAAGTCCAAGTCTTTAGGGAAGGGAAGAGTTTTCAAAGAATATACTAAATATTTGGAAGAAATAAGGAGTGGATATAGTCTCCCATGCCTGATTACAAATCTAGAAAACAGTTTCCTTATACTGGAGAATAGAGAGATGGAAGGTAGAAATGAGACACAGGTATGGTGATGGGCCTACAGTCCTATGTCCATCTTTAAGGTAAGAACCCAGAGAGGGTGTAAGACCTCAAAGGAGAAATGATTGTGAGCTTTCGATAGGTATGTCCTAGAAAGTCTTAGAGATATTTCCTGTCCGCTGAGACTGTGAGACTGAGGATAATTCCAGGGTTGCCATTGTTAAGAATCTCAGTGACACAGTGGTTAAGAGCTTGGTTGTTAACTGCAAGGTTGGCAGTTTGAACCCATCAGCTGCGTTTTGGGGGAAAAGGTAATGATATCTGCTTTTGTAAAGATTACAGCCTTGGAAACTCTAGAAGGTCTATAAGGTCTCTATGAATTGAATTGACTTGATAGAAACAGGTTAAGGGATTATTGTTGTTGGGTGACATCTAACTGACTCTAACTTACAAAATACTGCCTGGTCCTGTGCCATCCTCACAATTGTAGATGTGTTTGAGGTGATATTACTAAGGGTGTGGGGGGTGTGTGGACTGCATTAGGTGACAATGTCAGAGAAAGTGACACCAAAATGATTATCAAATTTTTGTGCAGTGTTTCAACAGAAATTTATAAATATATGTTTGCAGTGAGGCAGCAAGATGCCAGACTAGGCAGAAATGCTAAGACCCTCTACAACAAAGATACACAAAACCAAATGAAACAGAAGCAGATAACCATCCTGGAACCCTGAGCTTCAGATGAACAGATAGAGAAGTGGACTGAATGGTTACTAGGTGCGGAAGCTGGAAACACACAGCAAAAAGAGTAGACAGATGTGCCAGGTGACCAGAGGTGGTATGGTCATCTTAAACTTCTGTGACCAACTTTAGAGGCAAGACAGAGCTTGTTGGTACAAAGACATACTAGTGACTCACACAGATAAAGGTATAATTATTTTTGTTGTTCCCTACAGTCCCCTGGTGACCAGAGGCGTGACCAGCTCCCACCATCATACAGCTCCAGCAAAGCTCTGGCTCTCCTAGCAGTCAGAGCTACATGGAGGTGACCATGCAATTTTGAGCAGGATCAAAGTGAGTTGGGTGCTATCTACACCAATCCTGTAATTTAAATTCACATAAGCCCTGCCCCAAACATGCAGAGTTGGCCCTGACCAACCCTGGACTTGCCCTCACTAGGAGAAGTAACTCAATAGATACTGGATGGCTGGAGCCACATGGTGGTGGACTCGAGTCATGGACTTTGTGGTTCAGAGTCCAGTGCTTATCATATGTTGTTGTTGTTAAGTGCTTGTTTTCAATTCATAGTGACCATGTATAGGATTTCCAAGGAGCAGATGGTGGGCTTGAACTGCTGACTTTATGATTTACAGTCCAGTGCTGATCCTACAGCACCGCACCAGGAATCACCACAAGAGGAACCCAAAATTCACTGAATTAAGTGTCTTCTTACTTGGTGGGTTTGCCACTATTTTAAGTTGTTATAAAAATCGAATGCTATATTTCTAGCTCATCCATGCATGCGTACTGAAATTCATATTGACAATACTATTTATATTGTAATTCATTCTAGGAAAGATTTAAGGACTGTCCTGGTGCGGTGCTGTAGGATAAGCACTGGTCCACAAGTTCAGTTTGAACCGCAAGGTCAGAGGCTCAAATCCACCATCTGCCCCTCAGAAAACCTACACAGGGTCACTATGAGTTGGAACCAACTCTATGGCACTAATCAACAACAACAATGAGACTTTTATTATTTTCCTTTCTACTTTTTCCCCATTTTGTTTAAGGCAGTGCTTATATAATCTGCCTCATTCAGGTGTTTCAATATGAGGTAAAAATTGCCTGATTTGCCTATTCTATTCACTAGAAGCTTAACTCAACAGCCCTGGTATATTCCAGTTCAGCTATCTAAATACTGATGTACCTAGAGGAGTTTTGGACTTGTGAATTTGTGAAAACAACAAAAAGGATTTTTTGATAGTACCAAATCCACATCATACATTAGGATTCTATTCAGTCTAGTATGCATATTTATTTACAATGAACTATAGAAGTCATGTATTGGGTTGGCTATCAACTTCTACCATCCATTTCTTTGCTGAAGAATAGGTAATAGTCTCTAATCTGGTCACAAAATTTTAGTCATATGTGAATCCCCCATAGTGAGCACTATGCTTTTTTGCCATTATTCTGCTTCAAGACTTTTATGACTGAGACTTTAAAAAAATCATTTTGCTTTTAAAATTATAGCTAGACAAACTTTAAATACAGACTCTTTCCTGTTACATTTCCATGGAAAGATTTGCTTGTCCCCAGAATACTTTGTGTACATTATTAGTGTGAATGGATGGCCGGTGCTGCCATTTTGACCACTTTTAATCTGGAAGTTTGTGTTCTCATTGAGTGACGGGCTTCTGTGGCAGATCAGCATGCTGCATGTCCCATCAGTGCTCGTAGTAGCTGTGAGGGTGGCAAGGGCATTTCAAATGTATTTTGTTGGTAAGAATCACTTTATGAGTATAGCCTTAGATAAAAGTAGATTCTACCCTTTATTCACTAATAGAGAAAACAATTGAGTTAGTACAATTGAACATTCTTCTAGTAGTGTTTGGTTTACTTATTTTCTGTTTAGTTTTTGACTTCATGCAAAAAAAATACAGACCTTCATGTACCCATGAACCTGGGGAGAACAGGAATAAAACATGATCCTTTGCTACTGATTTATACTCCCTTTGCATATAATTGTGTGATTATGAGTCTGCTTCTGCCTACCCTCTTATTGTCAATATTATTCAAAAACTATGCTTATACCAATAAGGAAAAGTAATACTTCTATTATTAATATGACCAGAATTGTTGTTAAAATCTCTCTCATTTTCAAATAGCTTCTAAGAATTCTAAATGGCACTTTGGGACCTCTTATTATACTTTATGTCTATCATAGAGGAAACAAAAAGAAACATTTGAGAATAATTCATAAGATTATTATATACTATACAATGTAGATAAATCCATGTAACCGGAGAATTTCTGGAAATAATTTTCATCAGTTTATCTCAAGGTCAATTGTTATTTTTTAACAACCAATCATGGCATTGTTTTGTGTCTTTTACCTCTGATTCCTTCAGTTCATAATTCACCAAATAGTTAATTATTTGATAACTACCAGATATTTTTTTTCCTAAATTATCTTGCTATCTAACGATTTCTTTAACTTTTGAATACATAGTTCCTCTAGAATATCTATCATCTTCTTTAGATTCTTTTAAACTTTTTAATGTGAATTGAATGAAGATTTACAGAGCAGATCATCAATTTTTACATTCAACACATCATAGGCTTTGTTTCATCTCAATGATAGCAATCCCCTCCATGCAACAAAAGCTTACTCCTTGTGGTTTGAATTTGAATTCCACCTACCTACCCATTCCTTTGTGCTTAAGAAAATATGGCCCTTTTGATTATGAATGATTAACCATTCATTCCTTGGTGAGCACTCCTATTTATATACCTATTTACCGATCTACTGACAGAGTTTTTCTG
>NW_006408577.1:1560643-1572549 GCF_000296735.1 Chrysochloris asiatica
CATTCTTATCCATGGAGAAAAGATGGAGACCATCTAGTTTAATCCTTTTCAGAATAATTGGTAGTGGTAACCACGCACCATCTAGTTCTGGTCTCAAAGTCATGGGAACGGATGTTCACGCGTTCCATTAGTCCATTGATTCCAAGCTTCTCCAAATCTCATCACTCTTCTTTCTTCCACACATGGAGAGAACTATAGCTGCCCCTTAGCTGACCACTTATGAGCTTTCAAGATTTCAGATACCACTCACCAAAGTAGGATGTAGAACATTGTCTTTGTGGACTGCTGCTGTTCAGTACCATAGAGTCGGTTCCGACAGGTCATAGTGACCCTGTGCAGGGCTTCTGAGGCTGCAAATCTTTACAGGACCAGAAAGCCTCATCTTTCCCCCTCAGAACAGCTGGTAATTTCAAACTGTGGACCTTGAGGTTAGCAGCCCGACTCATAACCACTATGCTACCTACCAGAGCTCCTATGTTATGCCAATTGACCATGATATCCTCTGAGACTACGGTTCTGAGCCCCCAGGTCCAGCAACTCACAGCTTTAAGATGTTTGATAATATAAAAAAGTTTTCATCATTTTACCCACCCTATACTCCACCACTTTCATAGTTGTATTTGCAGGAAAGGTAAACATGATATATATGGCCTACATAAATATTGTTGTTAAGTACCGTGGAGTCAGTTCTGACCCATAGCAACCCTGTATAGGGTTTCTAAAGAACAGCTGGTGAGCTTGAACCTCTGACTTTGCAATTCAAATGACTTTGCAGTCTGACGCATTAGCCCACAGTGCCACACCATGGGCTAATCTATAGATAGATAGATAGATAGATAGATAGATAGATAGATAGATAGATAGATAGATAGATAGATACAGATCTCACTTTTCGTATCTTACCCATTCAGCCTATGCCTCAGTTCATGTATCTATAGACACAGAAGACTGTTGTTGTTCCCATATTGTGTATGTCTCACTATTTACCTCTATCTCCTTTAGTCCCTTATGTCTTCACTTAGTTTTAGCATTCTTAACCCACCATCCCTCTTCTTATAGATTGACCTCCACCTTCTTTTATATTGCCCTCCCTGTCACCTGAGCTAATATGTGTCTATCCTCTAGTCAGTGAATTACTCTCGCTTCCTTCCTACCCTAGTAACCATCAAAGAATGTTTCTTTTAGTATGGAAACTTTTTCTTAAGTTTTTTCCCCCCAAAAGTTTTAAAAATAATAATTTTATACAATATTTGTCCTTTTATGATTTACTAATTTCCCTCAGTATAATGTCCTCCAGGTTCATCCATTTTTTTAGGTGTTTTGCAGATTCATTGTTATTCTTAAACATTGCATAATATTCCATTGTGTGCATGTACCAGTTTGTTGATCCATTCTTCCATTGATGGGCATTTAGGCTGTCGCCATCTTTTTGCTATTGTAAATAGTGTTCTGGTGGACATTGGTGTGTGCATATACCTACTTGTGTCCTGGCTCATATTTCTTTCGGATGTATGTCAAGTAGAGTGCTCACTGGGTCATATGGTATTTCTTATCCAACTTTCTGAAGAAGAACCATACCATTTTTCAGAGTGGTAAAACCATTTTACAATCCTATCAGCAATGTAAGAGAGTCCCAGTCTCTCCACCTTTGCCAGCATTTGTATTCTGATTTTCTGAACTTTAATATTAATACTGATGTGAGAAGGTGTCTCGATATTGTTTTGATTTGCATCTGTCCTGGTGTAGCTCTGTAGGATCAGCACTGGACTGCTAACCACAAGGTCACTGGTTCAAACCCACTAACTACTCCTTGGAAACCCTATACAGGTATTGCGACGAGTCAGAGCTGACTTGATGGCACTAAACCACAACAGTGGCTAAAGATTGTGAACATTTCTTCATATGTCTGTTGGCTACCTGAATGTATTCCTTGGTGAAATGTCAGTTCATGTCCTGTGCCCAATTTTTTAATTGAGTTGTTTGTCATTTTCTTGTTGAGTTGTTGTAGTTGTGTATAGATTTTAGGTATTAGTCCCAGTCTGATATGTCATTGCAAAAAAAATTTTTTTTCCTATTCTGTGAGATCCTTTTTCAATATTTTGGCAAAATCTTCTAAACCACATAAGTGTCTAATTTTCAGGAGGTCCTAGTAATTTATTTGGACTCCTGGTGTGGCGCTATAGGATCAGCACTGGACTTCAAACTATAAAACGGGCAGTTCAAACTTACCAGCTGCTCCTCAGAAACCATATATAAGGTTGCTATGAGTTGGAACTGACTCAACTTATTAGTATTGAGAGATTTATCTTCAAGCTCAGAAATTGTCTTTCATTGATTCAGATCTACTCCTTTGCCCTTCAATGTATTGTCCAGTTCTGAAATCTGGGCATTAATTGCCTCAATTTCTATTTATAGGTTTTGTATTGTCTCCAATCCTTTTGTGTCATCTCTAATCTATTTTGGTTGATTGTTCCGATAGTGATTTCCTAAACTCTTCCTTGTTTCCCTTTAGCTTTCTGTTAATCAATTGAAGGTTTTTAATATCATTTTTCTTGAATTCTTTTTCAGTTTGTTCCAATGCTTTATTTTTTGGAAAAATACTTTCTAACTATGCCTCTTGGTCAATTGAGACACTGTCTTGTTTATTAATGTGATCAAAAATTGTCTGCTGCATTTAAGACATTGTGATGTTGTTGTATTCGTATTACGTTGATGGGGTGTGTTGGTATTGTCTTAGACACTCACCGACTGTCTCTTGGGGGATGTAATCAGGAAATAAGCTTATGCAGCATTCTCCATTCACTGATATTGGTTGTTTTTGTTGATCAAGTGAATAATAGCTGGTATTTGCTCTTGCCCAATGGGTGTGGCCTTAGAATGTACAATTGTAACTGGGCTGTCTTCTTTCTAATGAGGTAAGAAGAGAAAATACACATACAATGAGAAGGAAAACAAAGACACACCTGTGAACAGCAGTAAAAAAAGAAAAAAGAAGGAAAATAATAAAGGGGAAAAAATGCAGGGAACTGCTAGAAAAAGAATACAAAAACCAAAGAGAGAAAAGTGGGAGAGTAAAAGAAAAAAATTAAAGAGAAAAAAAAACAACAAAAAAAAAACCCCACACAATTAGTACGAGGAATGAGTAAAAGAGAAAGAGACCAGAGTAATAAGAAACCAAAAATAAATAGAGATTAAATAAATAAATAATAAGTAGCAGCAGTTTGGAAAGAGAAGAAGGGGGTGGGGAAGAAAAAAAAGGGGCGATAGAAAGGAGAGAAAGCAAGAGAGACAAAGTGAAGGAGACAGACAACACAACGAAAACAATGAAAGGAAAAAGATTCAGGGCAGGGGCCAGACCTAGGGAAGAAAAAATGCTGAGGTCTTCTGCCAGCCATGGACTTCATGTGGGTAAGGTGGGTAAGGGATGAGACGGCAACACTCAACCCTACATGGAATTCCTGTAGGACTAGGTGGTGTCTGTTCTGGGCACCCAATCCAGAAGTAGTTCGATCAAAGGTCAAAGCACCTGGGGCTTGAGGGTAGTCCTGTCTCACAGGGGAGCTGAGGGTGAGAGGCCCCTGGGCTGACTGGAACTGGCTCTGTGGGTCTGAAATAGGCCACGTTTGCTTCCAGGTCTCGAGTCAGTGCATCGAGTTTCCCACACATTTGGATAGCCCAGAGAATAGGAGCTTCCCTGGGACTGTGTGCGGATGGGGCCGGCCACACCTCGGGTCACCAGGGAAATGTAGGGTATAAGAAAAGAAAAAAACTCATTCATTTCTGTCCACCAGTAAGTGGTATGCCTCTGTGCCATCTACTGTCTTCTTGCCTTTAAAGTCGTCCATGAAAATTCAATATGACCATATCGTAACTGGCTTGGCCACTAGCTCAGATCAGCAGTTTCTTTTCTGGGTGTTTTTGTTTTTGTTGTTGCTGTTTTTAAATCTCTCCCATGCATCTGTTCAGTGGCTTTTCCTAGTGAGGGCTATTCCAGAACTGGCCAAAGCCAGCTCTGCAGATCTGGAGCCGGGCCTGAAGGGACACGATGAGTGCAGCAGCTACCCACTCCTTTAATGGGAGCCACAACCATGGTGCTCTTCTCCATGTAGCTCCGACACCAGGAAAGCAGGAGTTTCCCTGGGGGGTGAATGAAGGTGGGGGCCAAACTTGACTCTGCTCTTACCAGGAGAGTATGAGGAGCAAGAAACAAATCCTACCTTTGTCTCTGTGAGTCACAGGTATGTTTCTGCAACATCGATAAGCTTTCTTGTCTCTGAAGCCACTCACAAAAGCTCAAGATGGCTACACATCTGGTCACTGGTGCAGGTCAGCAGACTGACCCTTTGTTACCATGGTTGCTCAGCTCTCTCTCCTAGTAAGCATTCAATCCACTTCTCTAGCCGTTCATTTGAAGCTTAGCGTTCCAAACCTACCATCTGTGTCTGTTTCCTTTCGTTTTCCGTACCTTTGTTACACAGGCTCTGCACAGCCTTCCTGCCTAAACAGCCATACTGTTGCCTGTTACCCCTCTTTAGAGTTCTAAGAAGGAAAAGCAACAGGTTTGTTGTTGTTGGTAAGTGTCATTGAGTGAGTCAGTTCCAACTCATAGCGACCCTGTATAGTGTTTCTGAAGTGTGGCTAGTGAACCACTCACCTTGTGGTTCAAACTGACTTTTAGGTTGAGTGCTTAGCCTAGGCACCACAGCAGGGCTCAAGAAAACAGGGTAATAAACCATTCATTAATATTGTCTTTATTTAACAACAAAATGTAGACCTAAAAAAATTTAAGGAATAACAACAACAAACAGAGAGTTCAAATTGATTTACATTTAGATTTTTAATATAAATTCAACGTCCCCTATTCAGGCAAGACTTACATTACACTGAAAGTCTGGTCTAGATTCTATATTTATTTATTTTATAATACTGAATCAAACTCAATAATAAGGGATTTGTAAATTGCCTACTCAATGAAATTGAATAAATAATTCATAAATCAATGTCTTACAAGGATTTGGTTACCAGCCCATTTCATTCCTAGTCATGACGCAACCTGTTGATTTTCTCCTCTAGATAATGTTTAACAGGAGAAAAACTAGAGTAAAAGCAGGCCATTCTACTTACCTGCCAAGAAAGTGTGCTTACAAAAGGAAGAAAAGATGATTAGAGCTGTAGAAATACCCCTTTCCAACAACCATCGGTATTTTCAGAGCTAATTAAGAGGAAACTCTGACATGGGCCCCATGCTTTAGAAGACCCTGATCTGATATAATCTTATCACTGCTCTCACATGGGTCCGGTTACCTAGGGTCAAAGGAATATATCTATCTAGATCTCATGTTTGCTCCTTCTAGACTAGATTTTTAGTATCTGGGACCCTGTCTTAGTTACCTAATACTGATGTAACACAAATATAAGTGGGTGGCTTTAAGGAATAAAGCAAATCAAAAATATTTCCTCTCTGTTCTGGAGGTTGAATGACCAATTAGAGTCTCAGCCATGTGGATTTCTTTCCTGTTGGTCACCCCAGGCATTCCTTGTTGTTGGTAAGTGCCTTCAAGTTGGTTCTGACTCAAAGCAACCTTTATAGGGTTTCTGAGGAGTGGCTGGTGGGTTTGAACTGCTAACCTTGAAGATTAAACTGACCTGTGGCCCAGTGCATTATCCTACAGCAAATTCCTTGACTTGTAGACCATCCACATCTGGTTACTGTCTTTCCCCCTGTGTGTCTGTCTATATGTCCTTTTTGGTTTTCTTACAACTTGGGAGTATTTAGATTTAGGATCTGTTCCACACTGGTGTGACTTCAGCTGATTGATTATATTACATTATGGAAATTGATTACATTACATTACATGGCATTGCATTTTCCAAGGTCAAATGATCTAATCACAAATTCTTGTAAAACGTGCAATTACTCCATGACAGCAAATGGGCTAACGTTTAGAAAAAACACTGGAAACCATAGTCTACTCATGTTGACACAAAATTAACCATCACGTCCCCCAAAAAACTTGCTTTTCTTTGAGTCCTGCCTAAAATCCAAATGATAACCATTATCCATTTAACTGTGTAAATGCTAAATATAGAAGACATACATTTTGACCTTTATTCTCCCTCCATAAATTCCAAATCTATGCTTTTCTATCTAGTGCTGCTCCAGATCTGGTCCTTACAGGCCTGCTCAGATTCATTCAGCGTCTGAGCTTTTGTTGCTGTCATTAGTCTTTGAATTGACTTTGACTAGTGAGGAGTACTGGTGTGGTGCTGTGGGTTCATGTATTGGACTGCAAGGTCAGTTTGAATTACAAAGTCGGTGGGTCAAGCTCATTGTTTCTATCACCATGGCCATCAGTGGTGCCCTTTCTCTGCTTACTCACACAGTCAAATGGTATATAAGAGTTATTATGGTGTGGCATTGTAGGATCATCACCAGACTGTGAACCACAAGGTCAGCAGTTCAAACCCACCAACTGCTCCTTGGAAACCCTGTCCAGGGTTGCTATGAGTCAGAACCAACTTGATCGCACTTAACAAACAAAGACAACAACATGGTGGCGGTTGTGCTGTCTAGTCAGTTGTGATTCATAGCAACCCTGCATTGGGTTTCTTAGGTTGTACATCTTTATGGGAGCAGACAGCCTTATCTTTCATCCATGGAGAACTGGTGGTTTCAAACTGCTGACCCAGCAGTTAGCAGCCCTATGTGTAAACCAATGCAGCACCAGAGCTCCTTATGAGTTATTATACTGTTGTTGCTATGTGCCTGCCGCTGACTTGGTTCCAACACAAAGCAACCCTGTATAGGGTTTCTGAGAGTGGCTGGTGGGTTTAAACTGAAACCTTGAGAATACCAGTCCAGTGCTTATCCTATGGCATCACACAGGGTGTTTATTGTTGATGTTTAGTGCTGTTGAGTCAGTTTTGACACATAGCAACCCAGTTCAGTTTCCAAGGAGCAGCTGGTGGATCTGACATGCTGACTTGCAGTTCAAACTAACCTTGTGGGCCAGTGCTTATCCTACAGTATCACACCAGGACTCCAGTGATGTTATACTCATTTATATTTATATGTAAAAGAACATTACAGTCATTGAAAAAGAAAGTTGTTTCATAGATAGCTAAGACATGTGGACACACACATGTAAACATGTGTATGTGTGTGTACGTGTGTATGCATGTGTCTTAGCTATCCATGATGCAACTTCTTTTTAAATGACTGTAATGTCAGTGATTAAACACCACAGTGGCATATTATGTCAGTTTGTTGTTTTTACAAACTAGGTAACCTCAAGTCAGTTCAAACTCATAATGAACCTAAGCACAGTAGAACGAAACACTGCCTGGTCCTGTGACATTCTCACAATTGTTGTATTGGAGCCCGGTGATACTGCCACTTTGTCAGTCCATCTAGTTGAGGGTCTTCCTCTTTTTCACTGACTTTACCAAGTATGATATCTTTCTCCTGGAACTGGTCCCTTCTATTAACATGTCCAAAGTGTGAGAAATGAAGTATTACCATACCGATTTCTAAAGACAATTCTGGCTGTAATTTCCCAACACATATTTATTTGTTCTTCTGACCATCCATGATGTTTTTAATATGCTTCTCCACCACCATAATTCAAATGAATCAATTCTTCTCCAATCTTCCTTATTCATTGTCCAACTTTCAGGGGCATACAATGTGATTGATAACACAAGGGCTTGGGTCAGATATACCTTAGTTCTCAAACTGAAATCTTTACTCTTGAACACTTTCAAGAGGTCTTGTGCAGCAGATTTGTCTAATGTGATACATTGTTTGATTTCTTGATTGCTACTTCCATGAATGTTAATAGTGAATCCAAGAAAAATGAAGTCTTGACAACTTTAACCTTTTCTTCATTTATCATGATGTTATTTATTGATCCAGTGCTGAGAATTTTTTTTTTCTTTACCTTGAGTTTCAATTCATACTGAAGGCTGTGGTCTTTCATCTTCATCAATAAGTGTTTTAAGTCTTGTTTGTTTTCAGCAAGCAAGGTTGTATCAGTTGCATATTGCAGGTTGTTAATGCGTTTGCCTCCAATCCTGTTGCTATGTTCTTCTTCACAGTCCAGCCCATTAATGCACAACACCACACCAGGCTTCCCATTGGTGAGTAGAGGTGGAGAATAAGTATAGAAGAATTAAACAGTTAAGAAAAAATTAGTCATTTCTGGAGAACAATCTACTGCATTACATCCTACAAGATTAAGTGAATATGCAGTACATAGCATGAAAATAGCATAGTCACTATGTTCTAAAATTTTTCTATTGCATGTTTTTATCACACTCTGACATATTGTCAGCATTGTCATAGGACTGGCCTCTGTATTTAGAAAAATCAACTTTGAAAACTTCACATAAATAGTGAAGTACTTGATTTGCAATTTCTTCACTGGTATGACTCCTTAAGCTAGTCAATGTGTTAATTTGTTCGACAGGTTTTCCATCTGTTGGAAATACAGATCTTAAAATAATACTTAGCTGATCTGTATGAGAAAGATCAGGCATGGAATCTACAGATAAACTGAAATATCAAGTTATACTTATTTCATTAAGTTAGTTGATCAAATTTTTATCACTTGTTAAGTTTATTAATTGCTCATATGCTGTTTTTGTCATTGTTGTTGTTGTTACGTGCCATTGAGTCAGTTCCGACTTATTGCAACCCTGTATACGGTTTCCAAGGAGGCTCAAACTGACCTTACAGTCCAGCGCATTATCCTATAATGCCACACCAGGACTCTATGTTGTTTTAGACTGAAACAATAAATTACTCTTTCCAGAGTTACCATATTTTGAGTTGTGACCTGCTAAAATGATTAAAATAAGGAACAAGTTCAAATACAGTCCAAACATTTTAATTTTGTGGGAACCCATGTAGTTGATTTCTTCCTTGAAAAGCTAGTCCATGATCAGGAATTGTTACAATGACAGCAATCATGCATTGTAAATGGTTCTCCAGTAGTGGTTTCCCTAATTCATCTGTGTTTTCGCTTCATGACTTAAGCCAAATTTTGTCTTTGATTTAAATACGGTTTAGTATTAACAGTAAATTATAAATATAATCTCTGAGAATTGAACTGTTTTCATGTTTATCAGTCGTATTTGAGTTGCAACAATTATTAAATCCATTTGTAGCAAATCAAGAATTAAAAAATGAGTTAGGACTGAATAGTTTGCAAACAAAACAATACACAGAGCCTACTGATTGATACCCTTCTTATGATTGTCACTATTAATTTTATACCCAAGAAAAATCTTCTAGCTACAGAAGCTTGTTTGTTTACTATACAGAAATTTTCAATACGAATTTTCAAATGGCCCACTATGATGCTGACAATCACTTGGCCCTCTTTTTATTCAATTATTTACATGATTAGAAAAAAAAAATTCACAAAACAATACCTGTATTTCTGCTATTTATAGTGTCTGCAGGTGTGGCAATTTCAAATTCTAGAAGAGCTTCACTTTCTACACCATTACTATTTTTGCTTTTTATAAAATTTGTTACATTTGTATTGATATTAGTCATATCTGCACTAACAATACTACTACAATTATTTGTACCCATTGAACTGGAACATTCAATAGAAGTTTCTTCTGATTCATTGCATTTAAAAAAGAGAGCTAATTTTGTATTTGTCTTTAGGAATTCACAAATCCTCTTTTCTTTCAAGACATTCCATTTTTGCATTCCACTTAGTTGCTGCCATTTCATTTTATCTGTATATAAACTTATGTCACTTTTAAAATTGACTCAAATAAGTTTGAATAATTGAAAATAAAAAACATTTACAAAAAAAGTAGTATCTCTAAAATAAAATTTACATTGTAATTTGGATGTTAATGCAAAAATTTATATTTGAAAATTAGTAAGCTAAAAAAAATGATTTGAAAGATGTAATTTTGTTCTTCATGTCTGAGAATATCAAAAGAAACAATACTTAAAAGGCAGTTGGAAATGATTTCGTTTGTTGCTGGGTTTTTCACAAATCTTCACAACTGCTTTCAACTTGAAATAATACTTTAAAGTTTGTGCACTCACTTTCTGTTCTTTAATGCTGCATCTTCATCCTACCTGACAAGAGGTAAGAGAGAAGGCATAGAGCATGATACAAGCACAAGTACGCGCAATCTGAAAATCTGCTTTTGTTTTTACCAAGGACAGGACCAAATACATTATGAGTCACGTGAGTATAGTGCTGCTGGCATGTTCCTATGAGATCAATGAGAGAAACCTGAATGTGAGGCTACATCTGATGGGTCCAAAATGAAAACGAAAATATCATTGTTTTCATACACCAAATTTCTCAAATGTACATTTTATTTCCTTGTGAAATTATTCAATTGCAATATTCAGAGATATCTACATACTGATGTAACAATAGCACAACTTCTTGACAAACAAATTTGTTTAGTGATTCCTAATCATATCAATCATTTTCTTACAAGAAAGTCTGAAGGACAACCAAGAATAAAGTCAATTCATTTAAATTTTAATTTCATTTATTTTCTCCAGGAATTTTCTCATTTCCTTACACAATGATATGTAAATACTGATAAAATATAAATATAATATTCTGATAAAATATTACTTTCTTTAAAAATAAACTTTGAAACACACTAAGTATCACAAAGTAAAAACTTACTTTACATGATAGATAAATATTGAGTTTGGTGTCTTCTTAATATGCCTAATACCTTGTTTATTGGTGTGTATATATTTATATATCATTGTATCCTGTTTAACAAACAATAAAAAATGTAACTTACTTAATACATAGATTAAAACTTTTAACACTACATACATATTAATATTTCTAGCATTTTTGTACATTTTCTATGTTGCTGTTATGTGCTGTGGAGTTGGTTCCGACTCATTGCGACCCTGTATGACCCTATACAGGGTTTCCAAGCCTGTAAATCTTTACGGGAGCAGAAAGCCTCATCTTTCTCCCGCGGAACAGCTGGTAGTTTCGAACTGCTGTCCCTGAGATTCGCAGCCGGATTCGTAACCACTACGCTACCAGAGATGTTCGTGTTACATTAAATTATTATCCATGTGATTATTATGTTATGTTATATTATTGTATCAACTTTCTCATAGATTATGCCAAAAACATTCTAAAGTTAAAGCTATAAATATTATTGTTTACAAACGTTAGGGCATGGCTATGTATGTAGATGTTATACAGTTAAAAGATAACTTGATTTAATCCATTGTCACTGTCTATTTATTTGACTTTCCTCTCTTTTGTGAGTTATCTGGGGCTTTAGTTCCCATTGATTGTTTGCCATAACATGTGCAAGAATATACCTTTATATTTGTATCATGGCAAAAGGATTGTTGGTCCTCTTGACTGGAGTTACTGGATGAGCAGTGATGTAGGCAAAAGTTCTTTCAAAATGGATGAGACCTGCTATCTATTAAGGTAATCTGTTCTTACCCAGAAACCTTTCATGTCATATTCAGTTGAATTTTATTTCTGACCAGCACATTCTCAAATACCGAAGCCGATATCAGTTTCATTTAGTGCCTTGCCAGTTCCGTTCCACTGAACTAGTATTTTTCTTGTTTCAGCCTACCTGGTATCTATAAGTCTTTGCATTGGACTACTGGTTCCCTGTTGTGTTCATGCTCTTTGTTATTGTTAGGTGCCATAGAGGTGGTACCGACTCATACCAACCCTATGTACAATAGAATGAAACACAGCCCGGTCCTGGGCCAACCTCACAATAGTTGACACGCTTGAGCCCATAATCTAAATAATTTATCCACAGCTCACAATATGTTAGTGTGAACATTAAATTGAAGATAAAATAATTCAATTAAAATTGTTAATGCATTTTCATTGTTGTTGTTGTTGTTATGTGCC
>NW_006408577.1:1572759-1575188 GCF_000296735.1 Chrysochloris asiatica
TGTAAATCTTTACTGGAGTAGAAACCCTCATCATTCTCCAGCTGAACAGTTGGTCGTTTGGAACTGTTTGAGGTTAGCAGCCTGATTCGTAACCACTACGATACCAGAGCTCCTTACTACACTACATTAGAGAATATTTTTTTCTATGAACCTGTTTCATTTGGCCAATGTGTTAGCCTACTCTTCTCATGCTGTTCTTCCTCTCTACAAAGGACATTAACTCTAATACAAGTCAGTAAGTTATTACTTCTCAAGACAAAACAAAAATCCTCACAACTAGACCATAAGAAACATCATAATAGACAAAGAAAAGTTTTCAAGTTGTCAAATATTTCATTTAACTTGGATTCACACTCAAGGTCCATGGAAACAGCAGTCAGGAAATCAAATGACAAATTGCATTGCACAAATTTGTTATAAAAATATCTCTTTAAAGCGTCAAAAAGTGAAGTTTTACTTTGAAGCATAGCGTGTGCCTGACCCAACCCATATTTTCAATCACCTCATATGCATTAGAAAACTGGACAACTAATAAGGAACTTGAAGAAGAACTGATATTTTTGAATTATGATGTTAGCAAAGAATGTGGAGTGTACCATGGACTGCCAGAATAATGAACCAATCTATCTTGAAAGAAATAGAGTTAGAATGACCTTTAAAGTGAGAATATCAATAATTTGTCATATCATGGGCATATCATGAGGGTCTAATCCCTGGAAAAGGACATCATGCTTAGTAAAGTAGAGGGTTGTTGTTAAGTGTTGTTGAGTTGGTTCTTACAAACAGTATCACTGAGTATAGCGTTTACAAGGCTTCATGGAAGTAAAGTCATATCTTTCTCCTGTGGAGCTGTTGATTAAAATTATACCACGGACCTTGTGGTTTGCAGTTCAGTGCTTATTGTGTGGGGACACCGTGTTCCCAAGTAGAGGGTTAGTGAAAAAGAAAAATTCTCAATGAGATGGATTGAAACAATGGCTGCAACAATACAAAGGTTGGAAGGATGGCTTAGGATCAGACAGTGTTGTATTTTTTCTTCTGTTTTATATAGGGTTGCTATGAGTTGGAACCGCCTTGACAGCACCTAACAATAACATTTAGGGAGAGGAAACTTCAGCATTTTCTCAATTTAGAGCTCTCTATTTGCTGTTTTAAATTTATACAAGTAAACCTGTTTTTTCAAAAATTTCTACTGTATAAGATATTAATGATGCTTATTATGTCGTATATGATATGTAAAAGAATTGTTGTTGATGTTGTTAAGTGCCAAAGAGTCAGTTCTGACCCATAGTGACCCTGTATATGGTTTCTGAGGAGCAGATGGTGAGCTTGAACCACTGGCCTTGAAGTTCAAACAGCTTTGCACTCTGGTGCATTAACACACAGTGCCACACCAGGACTCCATGTAAAAGAATGTTGTTGTTAGGTGCCATTGAGTCAGTACTGACTCATAGTGACCTGATGCACAGCAGAATGAAACATCGCCCAATCCGGGGCCAACGTCACTACTATTGCCACGCTTGAGTCCATTGATGCTGCCACTTGGCCAATCCATCTCATTGGAGGTCTTCCTCTTTTTCTCTAACCTTCCAACTTACCAAACATGATAAACTTCTCCAGTGACTGGTCCCTCCTGACAATATGTCTGAAGTATGACAGACCAAGTTTGGCCATGTTGGCCTCCAAGTAGCACTCTGGCAGTACTTCTTCCAAAATGGATCTATTGTTTCTTTTGGCAAACCATGGCACTTTCAATATTCGCCTCCAACATCATAACTCAAAAGCATAAATTCTTCTATGGTCTTCCTTATTCACTGTCCAGCTTTTGCATGCATATGAGTTTATTGAAAACACCATGGCTTGGGCCAGGTGCCCCTTAGTCCTCAAGCTGACATCTATGCTCTTCAATACTTTAAAAAAAGGTCTTGTGCAGCAGATTTGCCCAATGCAATACGTCATTTGATTTCTTGGCTGCTGCTTCCGTGAGTGTTGATAGTTGATTCAAGAAGAATGAAGTTCTTGACAACTTCAATCTTTTCTCTGTTGATAAGAATGTTGTTTATCTGTCCAGTGGTAAGGATTTTTGTTTTCTTTACATTGAGATATAATCCATACCAAAGGCTGTGCTCTTTGATCTTCATCAGTAAATGTTTTACGTCTTCTTCACTTTCAGCAAGCAAGGTTGTTATCATCGGCATATCGCAGGTTGTTAATGAGTCTTCCTCCAATCCTGATACCATGTTTTTCTTCATATAACCAAGCTTCATCATATAGGTTGAATAGGTATGGTGAAATAATACAACCTTGTTGTACACCTTTCTTAATTTTAAATCATTCAGTGCTCCCATGTTCTGTTCGAACAACTGCCTATTGGTCTAGATACAGATTTCTCAGAAGTACAATTAAGTGTTCTGGAATACTCATACTTC
>NW_006408577.1:1576972-1596033 GCF_000296735.1 Chrysochloris asiatica
GCACTATATCTGACAGTGTTTCTCTGCTATTCATAAGATTTTCAGTGACTAAATATTTAGAAGTAGTTTGTCACTAAAGACAGACGTCTTTATCTGTAAGCTCATTTGGAACCTGTACACCATGGGTGACCCTGCTGGTAGTTAAAATACCGGTAGCATAGCTTTCAGAATCATAGCAACTCACAAGCCACCACAGTATGACAAACTGACCGCCGAGTTGTGGTAATGATAATTAGTCCATATAAATCCACTGGTAAATAGTTTTTATTATAAAAATAATTTTTTCTGTGTCCATTCTTACAGTAGCACACTGAAATTACTTGGAAACTTCTGATTCTTTGTACTAAATTTGTCAGAATTATCCTTAGAACTAGGTCTAGAACCCTCTTTCATCTCAAACTCTGTCTTCAAAAGTTCCATGCTAGAATGTTAGAAATTTTGGAAAATGCAAAATCTGATGAAATATAAAACAAAATGACAATAAATAACTAAAGTGTAAAATCGCAAAAAATGAAAACTTCATTATGCAATTCACACTAGCCAAAAACATTCATGTTTTCATTGCTCCCACTTCCCTATACTCCCATTCATGGTGGTAGTAATGGTGGTTTGCCTTGGAGTCGGTTTTGACTCATAGTGACCCTATATAGGGTTTCCAAGGTTGTAAATCATTGCAGGAGCAGGAAGACTCATCTTTTTCCCATGGAACAGCTGGTAGTTTCCAACTGCTGACCTTGAAATTACTAGCCTGAATTGTAACCTCTGCCTTTCATAGCAATTATTAATGGTAAAATTAATATTGCTGATGGTAATTTAATATCTTTCCTCATTACTTGAACATAAACATTTTGATGGCAGGGCCCATGACTCTTGTGTTAACTAGAAATCTCTTCTCCACACTGTGATCTAGATCTTAGGAATAATACTTTGGTGGACTTTACTGAGTGAACATATGAACAAATTAACAAAGAAGCTGAAGCTTTAATACGGAAAGTAGGATAGTGTAATAGATTGCATGTTGTTGTTGTTAAGAACCATCGAGTTGGTTCCAATCCATAGTGATCCTGTATAAGGTTTCCAAGGAGTGGTTGGTGAGCTTGAACCAACGACCTTGTAGTTCAGACGGCTTTGCAGGCTGGCGCATTAACTCACAGCATTGTTGTTGTTAAGTGCCGTTAAGACGATTCCGACCCATAGTGACCCCTTATAGGGTTTCTTAGGAGCGGCTGGTGAGCTTGAACCACTGACCTTGCAGTCCAAATGGCTCTGAAGTCTGGTGCATTAACTCACAGCTCCACAGCATAGGTGACCCCAAATCTTATGTGAACACTCTGATAAGCATTATGCAGTACGAAAACTAAGAAAACAAAGAAGAGACCCAAAGGAAGCTTTTCAGAACTGTATCAAATTTTTGTTTAAAAAAAACGGGTGTTTCAGATCATAAACTGCGTTAAATTTGGAAGCATATTCAGAGTTCTAAGTTCAGTTGACATAATGTATATCTAATTGTCTAGCATGATATGCCTAACGCTTCTTGTGTGAATCAGCATTTGTCAGTTGAAATTTTCCTCCAGATTCTACTAATACAATGGCTTACTACCAGCCGCTCCGCGGGAGAAAGATGAGGCTTTCTACTCCCGTAAAGATTTACACCCTCGGAAACCCTGTTGTACAGGGTCGCTATGGGTCGGAACCGACTCGATGGCACTTAACAACAACAACAACAACAACTAAGCAAGGAAATAATTGTTTTAGGAGCCAAATTAGTCTATGTTTCCCTTCAGTAGTCATATACTCCTTTCCTTAGTAATATAAATTGAAACAAGGAGGAGCAAACAAAGATAAACTTATTTTCAATGCTGTGTGAATATTTTATTTTTAATGATTATAGAGGTTTTGCTTTGCTTTTTAGTTGCTTATCTGCAAAGGCATTCTCTGGCAGAAGGTAAAACTACAAGTAATTATGAAACACTGTCTCTGTACTTTCTCAACTCAGTGTGAAACTAAGACAAAGATTTTCTGGGTAGAGGCTGAAATTGACACTTCAAGATTTGTGAGCACTGAAGACTGCTTTCGTTTAGTAGTCCATAAAAAGAATACCCGTCTAGGCAATAGAACAGGCTTTGGAATTCATGTTGGTCCAAATTTTGTTCTTAGTTTACCTTTCTTTTGTCCTTGGTAAAAGCATAGTATTTATCCTTCCTGTTTAGTAGCATTAAGGACTTCTATCATAGGATGATAGTATATTAAAATAAATTCCTAATAGTAATTAATAATAAATCATTTTATTATTAAGAATAAATCATTTCATTAATTATGCATTTCCAAACAACAAAATGATTCTAAGCAACATCTTTATTTTGTCCCTATCAATTATCTTTCAAGGCAAGAAACAAAATTTAGCATCATAGAAAATCAGATTAAGAAAATATTATATTTGAAATGAAAAATTGAGCATGTGTATATGTCAAAGGAAAAATGAGCCTATATTTGACTTCTCCAAAATTTAAAGTCTCAGAAAAACTCCAGGAAGATGTTACACTCCTACTTTTCAGCAAGCTACTAAAAACAATTGGTTTTAATGGAAAACTAGAGACTATTTATAACAAGAATGGTTTAGTTCCATGCAAACCCACTTCATTTACAAATGCCCAGGTCAGGCACAACACAGAAAATTTGGATAATCAATGAATGATTTTGGTGAGACGATTTCCCACATTCTAGTATCTGACTTGAGTACATTGTTGGTTTCTCTGCATAGGTAGAGAATTTCATTCCTATCCAAGTGTTTGCTTTCATTTCCTCAAGTATTGTTTATGGAAATGAGCATTCCACAGTTTCTGTCGTGGATTCTAAGTGAGCCAACAATCAAGGACTCAATCTAGAGCAAATAATTTACAATCTGTGAAACCATAGTCAGTCAGGAAGAGATAACCCTAAACATTAAGAATTTCATTCATTAACACTTGCATTTCACTGGAGCCACTTAATTCATGAAATTTATTTAAAGAATGGAGTCCTGGTGTGGTACTTCAGGACAATGCACTGGAGTGCAAGGTTGGTTTAAACCTCAAAGTCAGAGGTTCAAACCCACCAGCCACTCCTTAGAAACCCTGGACAGGGTTGTTATGAATTGGAACTGAATGGGCAGTACTTAACAAGAAACAACAATTTAAATAATAAACATTAAAATGACAGTAAAAGGGTAATTTAATCCAGGAAGTATAGACATATTCAGCACAGTAGTGTATATTCTGTTGGAAGAAGGACTTTTCCTTCAAATTTCACTAAATTACTTCTCCCAAAAAATAAATGGACAGGAACAGAAATAACTTTAGATTCCATCTGATTTTTTCATTGCTTTATTGCCTTTTTAAATTTCATGTTTTAAGACAGATAAAATCTCCAAGATACTAAAAATGTCTGTTTCTCCACTGCCTGAGGAAAGACAGCAAGTACTGGGAGGATTGTGTAAACAACTTGATGAACAAGAGGGTTTTATGAGACACTCAGTAAACAACTTGATTTTTTTCCCTTGTTCTATGTACCAATGTATTGTATGGGGTATGCCTTGATGAAAGTTTGCACAAAGCCCAGGGCTTTCCTGGCCAATTGCATTATTGTGTACCATAATACTCCATGCTCTTAGTTCCCATACAGAACAAAAAGATTTTCACCCTTGCACTATCTTCAAAATCATTGGTATGTTTGAGTCCATTGTTTCAGCAGTTATAATAATTCACTGTCCTAAATTTTTCCTTCTTTGATTTCTTTTGGGCTATTCTTTCTGAGCAATTTCATTTTTTTGGCTTAGGAACTGGTCTTCCTTTTCAGTATGGATTTTCTTGGTGCTGGTGGGGGAGATTGCATATGAATCAATGTGACTATGATCTCTTTTGACATCTCAGAGGCTTTGTTTTCCTGATATGTTCAATGGCCAGAGATTTCACTTTTAAGTTCTGAAATTCAGCATCATTCTCTGCATTTTTAGACATATATAGTAAAGATCCAGCACACTTTTTGAGCTATTTATCCTATTCAAGTTGCACTGATTTGCCTGAGAATACCTGCTAACAAAAACATTACATGAGCTAATATGACGTATTAAAGGAAAAATGAAAACAAAACATTCTGCAAATGCTTACTTCTCTCTAGTGATTGGCATATTTCTCCCATTCTTTTATAGCCAGACTTCTTTTTTTTAAAAAGTCTTTATTTTGAACTGAGTAATAGTTTACATGGAGAATACCTGCTTTATACCATCATTTCATTGCAATGATTACAATCTCCTCCGTGCATCATCATTCAAGAGTATTTGCTTCCATTCCCTTTTTGTTGTTGTTGTTGTAGTTTGGGGGGAGGGGAGACATGCACATAGAAAAACTTAAGAATATATAATAATTTAATCAAAAATCCTCAGCTGCTCCCTCTTTCCATGTCCTCCATTTCTGGTGTCACTGCTCCTCTGAATAGGGTCCCGCACTCCGCTTGTGCTCTTCTCCCTTGATCATCCTAGGGTCCTGTTTCTGGACTGTAAGATTAGCTACTCCCCCCTTTTTGTGACAAAACTTCTACCTTTACAGTTGTGTCAGTCGCAATAAGTCATGATAACAATTACTCACTATTGAATCATATGAATCTTATTCCCATCTCTTTTCACCAGACCTGTCTAAACAAGATGAAAACTGTTTAGTAGGGACTCTAACTTCACCCACACACTCTTAAACTTCTTAAAAATTTGTAAGCCAGTCACTTCATGCCTTTATCACCCCCTCATTTTAGGTAGCCAATGTCTAAGTTTCCCATTGTAGTGGTTACGAATTGGGCTGTGAACCGCAAGGTCAGCAGTTCGAAACTACCAGCTGTTCCGCGGGAGAAAGATAAGGCTTTCTGCTTCCATAAAGATTTACAGCCTCAGAAACCCTGTACAGGGTTGCTATGAGTTGGAATCGACTCTACGGCACACAACAGCAATCTACCCTGTGTACAGAGGAAATAGGATTGATACTTGATGTGAAGACTCCTTCCCTCTCAATTGGTATTTTGAGCTACTAAATCTATAAGTATAGGTCAAGTTCATCAAATTGTAGCAATTTACACTCATTTCCCTTATCAATTTTTTTAAATCTTCCTTTAATCGAGTTCTAATTATCAAGCCATCGAAGTTAGGTTATAGCCAGACTTCTTACAAGTTTTGTTCATGCTGTCATTTGCTCTACTTTCTTAACTCCCATTTACTTTTTTTTTTAAATCATTTTTCTTTTTCTAAAGTTTTTATTGTGAATTCAGTGATAGTTTACATGGGAGAACATCAGTTTTATACTCATCATTTCATTGCAACAATTACAATCTCCGTTGTGCATCATCATTGAACAGTATTTGCTTCTATTCCCTCTGGTTTTTTGGATGTGCACAAAAATTCTCAGGAATATATAATCATTTAAACAATCAAAGGGCACATTCTGTAAGCCTGCCTCCTGACTGCAAACACACTGCCTTTTTCTTTCCATGGGTCCAGAGTCCTCAGCTGTTCTATTTCTCCATGTCCTCATCTTTGCCTCCATCTCTGGTATCGCTGCTTCTCTGAATAGAGTGCCACATACTTCTCGTACTCTTCTCCCTTCATGGACTGTGAGATTAACTACTCTCCCCCTCTCCCATTTACTCTTTCATGCCTTATAATGTATCTTTTGCCCTCACTTCTCAAATTAAACTACTGTCTTGCCAAGGTCCTTATTGCCAACTTCATTGAGCTCTTTTTATTCTATATTCTATCCCTTTTACTTATTTGTTTTGGCAGCATTTGGTATTTCTGACTATTCCCTGTTGGTAAGTGTTGCCAAGTTGATTCCAACTCATAGTGACCCTGCATATGGTTTCCGAGGATATTATTCTACAGAATCAGAAAGCCTCACCTTTCATTCCCAGAGCAGATGGTGGATTTGAAATGCTGACTTTGTGCTTATGCTATCATACCACCAGCAGTTCCTTTGACTGCTCCCTAATCCTTTCTTTAGTATTTTACTGACCATCTCGTTTTTGTTCCTCCTTTTATTTCTGTTAGTTCTCTCTGGAGATGTCTCTTATTCTGACTTTGTTCAATCATATATTGGTTTTGCTTAGGGTTCTTCTCACCATTACCCAGCTTCTCTTCTTACCTTGGGAGTGAGGAGGTTCATATAATAAGCACTGGGCTGTAAAATGTAAGGCTGGTAGTTTGAGCCCACCACCACCTCAAAGGCACCTAACAACAACAACAATATTTTCTTACCTTAAACTCTCTAACTACAAAATATTTTCCTAAACCTTCAGTTATCATCTATATACCAAACAAATTCAAATATATTTTTCTCTTAGCTTGCTCATTTGAGGTCCAATATCTACTAACCAGCTACCCATTGGACATATTCACTTGGATTTCCCATAGAAACTTTAAATTTGTGTCCAATAGTGAAATTTCTCTATATCTTAAACTATATGTCCTATATCAGTGAAAGATTCCACACCTTTCAGATAGTTGTTCAGACCAGAAATACATCTCCTATTTATTTCATATCCATATATTCAGTCCAACCCTAAGCCTTAGGGATTTTGTCTTTTAACTCTTGTTGATATTGTAGTTCTTTTACCCAGTCCTGGCCATTCTAGACCCTTTTCTGACTTTCTGCAGCATTGTTTTAACTCATCTTCATATTGGTTTCCTTTCCAGATATGCTCTACATCTCAGACACAGCAATCTTTTGAGGGAGATAACTTCAATATCTGCCAATTCCTATAGCCCCTTCTCTGGAAATGTCTTCTTATCATCAGAGCTTAGTAGACCTCTGTGGCCATATTTGGTTTACAGAGTACACACATAACTGACAACAAAGATTCAAATAGGGTAGACACCTGGACCATTCAGATTCTTTTCCCTTAGAATTTGGGGCTTAAAACTAAGAAATGTTAGTTTATCTCTACTAAATATTTTAAGTGGAAGAACATATACATGTGGGGGTTATGAGAAAGTATCTCCTTCCATGTACATGGGGAAACGAACAATCTAGCTCAAGCAAGAGAAAGAAGAATGCAGCATGTATACAGGGGGGAACACACATAAGGCCCTATTGCCCCAGAAAGAGGGAAAGAGGGAGGGGATAAAAGGGGGGAAATACAGAGAAAGAAAAGAAATGAATGCTGAGAAAGGATACTTGCTCTCTGATGTCTTCAGAGTTCCTAACCTTCATTCCTTTTGAGGCTCAGCCAGTCTTTCAGGTTCTATTATTTATCCCTGAGTCTATAATTTTATATAATAGATCAGAGCTATTATAACCCAGTCAGTGTGTTACAGATGTGTGCTGCAACACTGACCCTTCTAGCCCTTAGGGCAGCTGGAGTCCCCAGGCTGATTGCCTCCTGTCACAAGCAGCCTTGTCTGTTTTCCCCAGGGTGCTGTACAAATATTATCATTTTCCATCTGTGCCAGGGAATGAAAAAAGGTTGAAAAGCTCAATAATATGTAACTAATCATTTCTTCCATCTTGCTTAAGTCAGCTCAACAGGGATTCTGTTCTTTGCCATTGAAAGCTTTGACTAAGATATCTTTCCAAAATTTAGATTGGAACTGATTTTTCTCCTACTTAAAACCATTCTATGTGTCTCTGATATCTTGGGAGTTCAGTCCAAACTCCTTGATTTAACATACAGTCAGGTCTCTGATTACTCTTCAGCCTCTTTCCTCCCTACTCTAAATGGATCAGTATGAATTGCCAGGAGATATTGCAATGAAATAGAATGTGCCAGACCTCCTATCGTTGTGAGTATTTGCACACACACGGTTACCCCTTTCAACAGTTCTGCCACTTCCTCCTGTCTCGCTTTGCTTGGCTAACATCTACTGATTTCTTGTTACTGTTACATTTAGTCTAGATACCATGTAGTTGGGAAGTATAACTTTTCAAGGCACCCCCTCCTAAGCTGTACCACTAAAGAAGTCTATGCAACCTCCAATATTGAGCAATTTCCCACGTCCTTAACTATCCTTGGGAGCACCTGGAGGTGTTGTGGGGTAAGCATTGAGCTGTTTACTGCAAGGTCGATGCTTCAATCCCACTAGCCACTCCATGGGAAAAAAATGAGGCTGTCTGCTCCTGTAAAGATTTATAGTCTGAGAAAGCTGACTAGTAGTTCTACTCGGTTCTATAGGAGCCCTGTGAGTCAGAGTTGAGTGATGGCAGTAAGTTTGGTTAAGTGGGTTTAAGTATAATTGTCTTGAAGACAGAGTCAACATCTACCTTGTTTTCGTATTTTCAGTAGCTAATACATGGAGGGCAGTAATAACTATTTATCATGGAAGCAAAACTATCAAAACTCCTTTTATTTGTTTTTAATAAGTTACTTCTTTGATTCCTATTCAAAACTGTTCAAAGTCTTTTCAATCTTTTTTAAGCCCTCTTCTTACTTCCACCATTCATGTAATCTTGCTTCCTATGCAACCCAGGACCTGAGGCTATCTTTCCTCCACTCTCCACCCTCTCATACAAATTCACCTAATGCTTGCCTTGGTTCCCTCCTGTCTCTGAAGATGAAGTGTTTCTCTTGCTGTTCAGGGACAATTCCATTCCCGCCTTCCTCTACCCATTCTATTTCCCCTTTTCAGGCAGTCATTCTCTTGTTAATTCTATCTTTAAAATTTTTATTGATCCTTTCCCCTCAACCTATAGACGTTTCCAATTTTCCATCTTAAAAAAAATTAATTTGTTCTCCAGAAATAATGAATTACATAGAATTCCTTGAACATTCCCTAATCCTTTCATATTCTTTGGTTATGGAGTTCCTTCAAAATAGAATTTGCCATGCTATTAAAATCTAACTATTAAAATCTTAACCATCCAGATCAAGCCTCAGCATTGTTGTAACAACAAAACCTTTCTTTATATTCTTTTACTTTTCTGAAGTCACTTTTAAAAATTTACTTCATAATGTAGCTATTTGTATATTCTCCTCAATACCAGTACTGCCACAGTTACAGTTCAACACCCCCAGCACTATACTGAATTTACTGAATATACAGAATTTATTGACAATACAGAATATAATATGACTTTAATCTGTGCTAAAATAGAAAAGAAAAGCAAAATGTAAAAGTAAAATATAAATACTTACTATGCATTGTATACTGTGCTCTAGGCAATTTATAGAACAATCTTTTTCAGTTTGCATGCCAATCATTGAAGTTTTACTATTATTAGCCACATTATGAAAACACGGTAGAATCTAAAAGACAGTTATTTGTAATAATGTCATTTGAGTCATTATTCTACTACTTACTGGAGTCCTGGTGGGGTGTTGTGGGTTAATGCACTGGACAGCAAAGTCGGTTTGAACCACAGGATCAGTGGTTCAAGCTCACCAGCTGCTCCTTGGAAACCCTATACAGGACAGGGTCGCTATGGGTCAGAACAGACTCAACAACACTTAATAACAACAACAACTGGCAGTTAGATCTTGAAAATTAATTTCCCTGAGTCTCACCTGGGGTGAGATCCTACCTGTTAGCATAGCTGTAAATATTTAGAGAATTAATAAAACCCACTGCCATCAAGTCAATTATGACTCATAAGAACCTTATATCGTTTCCAAGTCTATAAACCTTTATTGGAGCAGAAAGCTTCCTCTTTCTCCCATGAAGCAACTGGTAGGTTTGAACTGCTGACCTTGCAGTTAGCAGTTCAGTACTCATCTACCAGGATTCCTTAGCAAACTATTGGTGGCTGTGTGCTGTGGAGTCAGTTCTGACTTATAGCAACGGCCTATAGGGTTTCTGAGGTTGTAAATCTTTGCAAGAGCAGAAAGCCTGGTCTTTCTCCCTCAGAGTAGCTTGTGGGCTCAAACTGCCAACTTTGTGGTTAGCAGACAGACCAGTGCTTATCCTACAGAGCCACCATCCTCCCTTCTTGTGCACATACAGATACTTAATAAATATCTGTTTATGTAAATTGAATATCTCCCAATCTGTATACCCTCATAGATATGATTACAGAGTATATTATTCTCATATGATTTCTAAATTGCTAACTTGGTCTTAAAATGTGATTATGCCATGTGCTACCATGCTGAGTCTGCCTAGAAGTTCCAGAGATGTGGAAATAATATAGTATATGGTACAAAATTATATCACATCATTTCTTTATATAATCTGGAATACACTGATAATATAAACCAAAAATAGAAAACAGCAAAAAAATCAGGTATATATTTATAAAATGATGATTTCCCAAACACTATGGGAGTATTTTGGCCCTGAAGGATAAGCACTGGATTGTTAACCAACCACAAGGTAAGTTCACCAGTTGGAGAAATATGAGGATTTCTGCACTCTCAAAGATTTATAACTTTGAAACCCCTATACAGGGTCACTATGAGCCAGAACCTACACGAAGGCACTTAATGACAGCAACAATTTGGTTGTTGTAGCAAGTTTTACAAAATATATTTCAGTAAAGCAACTATTTAGTATGCTCTTGGATTCTGGGGTCAGGAATTTGGACAGAGCACAATGGGGGCAACTTATTTCTGCTCCACAATGACTAAGGCCTCAGCTGGATGAATTAAAGACTGGCGACTAGAATCATTTGAAGACTCACTTATCTACATAGCTGAAAGTTGTAAGGAAGCATTGGATGGGGTTCTTTGTGTGGTTTCTCTATATGAACTAGCATGAGTTACTCACTGTATAGTGACTGTACTATAATGATGAATGACAGAGAGACAAAACAGAAGCCGTATCTATCACCCTTTATGACTGTCTTAGTTACTAGTACTATGTGAGCAAAAAAGATTACAAATGGATGACTTTAAAGGCTGGAAAATATTGTCTCACTGCTTAGGAGACTAGTCCCAGGTATCAACTCTAGCGAAGATCTTCTTGGAGCTGCTGACAATCCTTGGCATTCCTGAATTAGTAGATGCAACTGCCATATGTGTCAGTCTTTCCCCTATATAAATGTTTCTGTGTATGCATTCTCTTTTTAAGACAATTTGTTTAGGATCCACCTACTCCAGGTCAGAGAAAGAAAGGAAGACCCCCGCCCCCCAACAAGATGGATTGGCCAAGAAGCACTCAAGTGTGGCAACAATAGTGAGGCTGGCCCAGGATCGGGCAGTGCTTCGTTCTGCTGTGCATAAGGTCGCTGTGGGTTGGTACCTACTCATGGCACCTAACAACAACAACTCCAGCACTGCGGCTTTGTAGGAAAAACCCTGGAGTTCCAACCACAGGTCAGTGGTTGACAGTACCACCACTTCAAGGGAGAAAGATGAGATATTCTGCTCTGGCAAAGATTTACAGCCTGGAAACCTTATACAGATCTCTGTGAGTTGGAATTGAATTCAAGACAATTAACAACAACATAATCCATTTGGGAATGGGTGTTCTTTGTTATGCTAATAAGGCATAGTGTGTCTTACATCAGTCTCTTTTGAAATATAAAAGGAAGGATTAAGCAAGCAGTTAAGACTAAAGGAGGGGAAGATGTTATTGCTGTTAAGTGCTGTTGAGTTGATTCTGACCCATAGAGACTCTGTATGTATAGGGTTTCCAAGGAGCAGATGGTGGGCTTGAACTGCCTACCATGTAGTTAATAGTCCTAAGGCAGAACACTAGGACTCCGGTGGGGAAGATACATGTCATATTATCACCAAGGAAGCTAGCAACAGAAGCTGAAAAGGAACAAGGACCTACCCTCAGAGGGTACAGAGTGAGAGAGAAACTTACCCTAGGGCTGGTGATCTGAATTCTGGCTTCTCGCCTCCTAATCTATGAAAAAATAAGTTTCTGTTCATCAAAGCATTTCTGTTACAGAATCACTAGATAACTAAAAAGCCTGATGTTTCTGTAGCCCAATTCCCAAAATTATTAAATAAATGCTTTGTTGCAATTTTCAAGGCATAAAATGACAAAACAGCAACCATCAAAAAAAAAAAAAAAAAAGACAAAATCCAAAGTGATGCCTTTGATCAAGTTTATCTTAAAACTGACATTTTATTAACATTATTAATTGTTGCTCCAAATACAATAAAAATGGCAAGATCTCAGTTTAGGCAGTTGGCAAGGTGATAAAGAAGGGAAAAAAGTCTTTATGCCATTGGATCATTAGGATTAGGTGCTTTAAAAGTTATATTGCTCCTTTTCCAAGGATTTTCTATTTTTCATATTTTCTTTGCCAAGTATATAGTGCCTTCTCCAAAATATTTTGGAGCACTAAATAAAAATTTAAAAGCTGAGATGTTTTGCTTTTGGCACTATGTTTGACATTATTCTTAACCCCAGTAATGCTTTTAATCTTTAAAGTATCATAGATTTCACCCTTAATCATTCTAACATATCTTCAGAGGATCATAGTAGAGTAAACTACTTTTAGGATTACAGAGTCAGATTCTGATCCAGATAAAAGATCAAACTCATATGCCCCAAACAAGCTATTTGCCCTTCATATGTTATCACCACAACACTCCTATGAACTTTTCTTCCTTGTTTGATGCCTACAGTAACTTTGATAATCATTTCATTCCATAATGAGGGGTGCTTTGTTAAATATTAAAACCTTTTGGTTAAAGTGACTAAAAATTACAAAAGAATTTAAGTACTATTTACAATTCTCTTCTCCAAAGCAAATTTTGATTGAAAAAGTGGTTAGGGACGTCATGAATACCAGACTTGGAGGAGGAAGAACATTGATGGATGGAAGGGACTTGTGAATTAGGTAGGTGAGATACTAAATCTCAAGGTCATTCAGTTTTTTCCTTAATGCAGGAAGGACCATTACGCATTTTGTTTAAGTTTAGACATTGTTTTGTTAAGTGCCACTAAGTTGGTTTCCACTCAAAGCGACCTTGTATAGAGTTTCTGAGGAGCAGCTGGTGGGTTTAAACTGCCTGCCTTGTGGTTAGCAGTTCAGTGCTTATCCTACAGTGCCAAATCATTACTCCAAGTTTAGACATGGAGGAGAAATAAGAATTTAGACAGGAGCATAAAGGATGTTGCATGAACTGAATTGTATCCTTCAAAAATAAATTTTAATATCCTAATCCCTGGCACCTGTGAATGTGATTCTATTTGGAAATAGGATCTCTGAAAACTTTATCAGTTAAGGCCAGTGGTTCAAACTCACTAACCACTCCTTGGAAACTCATACAGGTTTGCTATGAATTGAAAGCAACTGAATGGCACTTACCACCACCAACAAAAATCCCTGGCACCTGAGAATGTGAATGTGATCCGATTTGGAAATATGACCTTTGAAGATTTTATTAGTTAACATAAGGTCAAAGGAGTGGGTTAGTTTCTAATCCCATTCCAGTGTGTCGTATAAAAGAGAACATCAGACATGGAAGATGAAATAGGAAAAACTGGCCATGTAGTGATGGAAGGATGCAGCTGCAAGTTAAGGAACACCAAGGACGACTGGCAGGCAACAGAGGATAGGCGAAATGTATCCCAAAAAAAACCAAATCTCTTGCACTCAAGTCTATTCCAATTCATAGCGACCCTATAGGACAGGGTAGAACTGCCTCGTTAGGTTTCCAAGGCTGAATTCTTTATGGAAGCAGATGGCCACATCTTTCTTTTATGGAGCACCTGGTGGGATAACATCCCTGAGCTTTCGGTTAGTAGTCATCATCTTAATCACTGTGCTAACAGGGTACTTTCAAAAAAATGTATAGAAATGACCAACATAGAAATGACCAACTTGGTAATCTGATATTGAAGTCGTAATATCTAGAAATTTAAGACAATACATTTGTTTGTTTAAAGGCACCTCTTCATTTTTGTTATAACAGCCCTTTTGTCATTGTAGTTAAGTGCTGTTGAGTCAGTTTTGACTCATAGCAAACCTGTATAGGGTTTCTGAGGAGCAGTTGGTGGGTTTGAACAGTGGACCTTGATGTTAACAGCCCAGTGCTTAAGTTACAGTGCCACAACAGGACTCCTGAAATAGTCCTAGCAAGTTTAAACTGGCATACAAAGCAAAGAGAATGGGTGAAGCAAACATTACAGGCTAACATGATTTCATGAGAAGAACTGCTTAGGATAGAATAAGAATGGTAGCATACCAGCTCAAGTGGCATATAGAGTTCAAAGTTTAAGTAAGTAAACATTAGCATGAGTAGGAGTGTCTATAAAACATTAATGTATCCGTGAGTGACAGCTTTGACAGTTATGGGATCTGGTCTGTGTGGGAAGAACTAAGAGTTTTAAGTATCTGCCGGTGTAACCTCAAATACAAATGAGGATACTGGTAACAAGAATCATCTTTGATTACCAAAGGATGATTACAAAAACCTATCAAGTCTGAAAGTCTTAGGTTCTCATGATCCAAGAAAATAAGGAGATTCTAGGTGATTTATGAGATATTTTGCCATGAAATTTATTGCATGATATTCAGAACATTTATCTTCATGCTTAGCTAAAATTATATACTCTTTATACATCTTTAAAACTGAACACTCACAAATGTCTTGGTACTATAATATAAGACAAATTCCTGAGCTTACATTTTAGATAAAAGAAAAATGCACATAGAATGTTGTTCTTGTCAGGTGCCATCGAGTTGGAAATGACTCATAGTGACCCCATGCACAGCAGAATGAAACAATGTCTGATGCTGGGCAAACTTCACTACCCCTGCCACACTTGAGTCCATCAATGCTGCCACCTGGCAAATCCATCTCATTGGGAGTCTTCCTCTTTTTCTCTGACCCTTCATCTTACCAAACATGATACCCTTCTCCAGCAACTGTTCCCTCCTGACAATATGTCCAAAGTATGAGAGACGAAGTTTGGCCATTTTGGCCTCTAAGGAGCACTCTGGCTGCATTTCTTCCATAACAGATCTATTGGTTCTTATGGCAGCCCATGGCACTTTTAGTATTCTCCTCCAACACCACAATTCAAAGGCATCGTTCTTCTACAATCTTCCTTATTCACTGTCCAGCTTTCGCATCCACATGAGATTATTGAAAATACCATGGCTTGGGTCAGGCGCACCTTAGTCCTCAAGCTGACGTCTTTGCTCTTCAACACTTTAAAAAGTTCCTGTGCAGCAGATTTACCTAATGCAATACGTCATCTGATCTCTTGACTGCTGCTTCTGCGAGTGTTGATAGTTGATCCAAGAAGAATGAAGTCCTTGACAACCTCAATCTTTTGTCTGTTGATAAGAATGTTGTTTATTGGTCCAGTGGTGAGGATTTTTGTTTTCTTGACATTGGTCTGTAAGACATACCGAAGGCTGTGCCTATGATCTTCATCGGTAAGTATTTTAAGTCCTCTTTCCTTTCAGCAAGCAAGGTTGTATTATCTGAGTATTGTAGTTTGATAATGAGTCTTCCTCTAATCTTGATGCCACATTTTACTTCATATAACCCATCTTCTCTGATTGCTTGGTCAGCATACAAGTTGAATAAGTATGGTGAAAGAATACAACCCTGGCACACACCTTCCCTGATTTTAAACCACTCAATGTTGCCTTGTTCTATTCGAACAATTGCCTCTTGGTCTATGTACACATTCCTCATGAGAACAATCAAGTGTTCCAAAATACTCATACTTTGCAATATTGTCCAAAGCTTGTCATGATGCACACAATCAAAGGCCTTTGCATAGTCAATAAAGCACATGTAAACATCTTTCTGATATTCTCTGCTTTCAGGCAAGATCCATCTGATGTCAGCAATGATATCCCTCATTTCATGTCCTCTTCTGAATCCAGTTTGAACCTCTTAAAGTTATCTGTCAAAGTATGGTTGCAGCTGTTTCTGTATTACCTTTAGTAAAATTTTACTCGCATGGGATATCAATGATATTGTACAATGATTTCCGCATTCCTTTGGATCACTTCTCTTTGGAATGGGCAGAAATATGAATCTCTTTCAATCAGTTGATCAGGTAGTTGTCTTCCAAATTTCTTGGCATAGATGAGTGAGTGCCTCCAGTGCCACCTCACTTTGTTGAAAGATTTCAATTTGTATTCCATCAATTCCTGGTGCCTTGCTCTTTGCCAACACCTTAAATACACCCTGGACTTCTTCCTTCAGTATCATTGGCTCTTGATCACATGCTATTTCTTGAAATGGTTGAACATCAACAATTTCCTTTTGATATGGATGCTCTGTGTACAACTTCCATCTTCTTTTGATGCTTCTGCATCCTTCAATAATTTGCCTAGAAAATCCTTCAATAATGCAAGTCAAGGCTTGAATTTTTTCTTCAGTTCCCTCATCTTGAGAAATGCTCAGTGAGTTCTTCCCTTTTGGATTTCTAAATCCAGTATTTGCGCATTTCATTGCAATATTTGACTCTACTTTCTCGGGCTGACCTTTGAAATTTTCTGTTCAGTTCTTGTACCTCCTCATTTCTTCCATTTGCTTTAGCATCTCTATGCTGGAAAGCAACTTTCAGAGTGTCTTCTGACATCCACTTTGGCCTTTTCCTTCTTTTTTGTCTTCTTCATGACCTTTTGCTTTCTTCCTTTATGATGTTCTTGATATCATCCCACGACTCATCTGGTATTCAATTTTCAGTGGCATAAGGTCGCTATGAGTCAGTACCGACTCAATGGCACCTAACAACAACAACAAATGTATCAAATCTGTTTTTCAGATAATCTCTAAATTCAAGGTCATATTTTGGCTCTCATGGACTTGTTTTCATTTTCTTCAGCTTGAGTCTGAATTTGCATATTAGCAATTGATTGGCTCTTCCACAATATGCCCTGACCTTATTTCGGCTAATGATATGGAGCTTTTTCACCATCTTTTTCCACAGATGCAATCAGTTTGATTTCTGTGTATTCCATCTGGTAAGGTCCCCATGTATATCTTTTATGGTGTTTAAAAAAAAAGTTATTTGAAATGAACAAATCATTGGTCTTGCAGAACTCTGTCATGTGATCTCTAGCATCATTTCTTTTACCAAGACTTTATTTTCCAACTATTGATCCTTCCTCTTTGGTTCCAATCTTTGCATTACAATTGCCAAAGATTATCAATACATCTTGATTGCATTTTTGATCAATTTCAGATTGAAGAAGTTGGTAGAATTCTTCTATTTCATCCTCACTGACTCTAGTGGTTGGTACACAAATTTGAATCATAGTGGTATTAACTGGTGTTCCTTGTAGGTGCACGGATATTATCCTATCACAGACAGCATTGTACCTCATGACTGATCTGGGTATGTTATGTTCTTTTTGACAATGAATGCAAAACCATTTCTCTTCAATTTATCATTCCCGGCATAGTAAACCATGTGATTCTCAGATTCAAAATGGCCAATACCAGTCCATTTTAGCTCACTAATGCGTTCCACTTCATTTTTGACAATTTCAATTTTCCTAGGTTCAAACTTTGTACATTCCATGTTCTGATTATTAATGGGTGTTTACAGCTGTTTCTATTAATTTTGAGTTGTGCCCTATCAGCAAATGAAGGTTTCGAGGGCTTTATTCCCATGGGCTTTACTCCATTTGTGTCATCACGGTCAACTCTACTTTGAGGAGGCAGCTCTTCCCCTGTCGCATTTTTAGTGCCTTCCAACCTGAGGGACTCATTTTCCAGCAGTGTATCTGATAGTGTTCATCTGCTATTCATAAGGTTTTCCGTGACTAAATATTTGTAAGTAGTTCATCACTCCTTCTTCCTTGTTTGTCTTTGTCTGGAAGCTCATCTGAAACCTGTCCACCCTGGGTGACCATGCTGGTATTGGTGACCAGTGGCATAGGTTTCAGAATCACAACAACTCACAAGCCACTACAGTATTACAAACTGACAGACAAGTGGTGGCCCATCATAATAGGTAGATATTATTAGAAAATTGTAATCATTAAGTATAGCCCATCAAAGAAATTATATTGCCAGATTAATTACTGTTCAACTATTTCTACTTTTATCAAATGAATGAGATTGCATATGATAATTTATTAAGTATAGTTGTTTAGTAACTGAACTAGATTAAAAACATTTTAAAGCAAATCTATAAAGCAGCAGCTAACCTATTACAATGTATATTGGTTTTACCCACCACATTATTGACTGTTTCACTTCCAACAACAGGAAGAAATAGTGTCAGGGATTTAGAAACAGAACTCCCTAGATTTAGAGCTCCAAATCCCAATTCTGTGACTTAATAGTTACAAGAACTTTGGCAGACCACATAATGTCTCTGAGACTCTTTTTCATCATCTACAAATAAGGAAACCTGCCATTTTTACTTTATGAGATTTGGGAGAAAGTCAAATGAAATCAAATGTGTGGATGGGAATTGGTATTGTAAACAGAAGTCTAAGCTTATGATGACAACTAGGGACGTAACCCTGACATGCTATATTAGATTCCTAGGATTGCATTAGAAGACACCACAAATGTGTTAGTTTATAAGAACAAAAATTAATTGTCTTACAGTTCTGGAGGCTTCTTGTTATTGCTAGATGCCATGGAGTCTGTTGTGACTCAGAGCAACCGTATGCACAACAGAACAAAACACTGTCTGGGACTGTGCCATCATCACAATCATTACGTTTGAGTCCATTTTTGCTGTCCCTGTGCCAATCCATCTTAATGGGGAATCTTCCTCTTTTTCGTTAACCCTCCACTTTACCAAGCGTGATGTGCTTCTCCAGGGACTTGTCCCTCCTAATAAAATGTCTGAAATATAAGAGTCAACGTCTTTCCATCCTGGCTTCTAGGCAGCATTCTGACTGTACTTCTTCCAACACAGATTTGTTTGTTCTTCTTCAAAGTCATGATACTTTCAACATTCTTCTCCAACACCATAACACAAATGCATCAATTCTTCTACAGTCTTCCTTATTCATTGCCCAACTTTCACATGCACATGAGGCTATTGAAAATACTATGGCTTGGGTCAGGCACAACTAGGTCATCAAACTGACATATTGACTCTTCATCACTTTGTGTAGGTCTTGTGTAATAGATTTGCCTAATAAAATATCCATTTGAGTTTTTGCGTGCTGCTTCCCTGAGTGTTGATAATTGTTTTGTTGTTGTTGTCAGGTGCCATC
>NW_006408577.1:1596748-1599025 GCF_000296735.1 Chrysochloris asiatica
CAGGTTGTTAATGAGTCTTCCTCCAATCCTGATGCCACATTCTTCTTCATACAATCCAGCTTCTCAGGTGATTTGCTCAGCAGATAGAATGAATAAGTGTACTGAAAGAATACAACCCTAGCGCACACCTTTCCTGATTTTAAAACATTCAGTGTCCCCTTGTTCTGTCTGAATATCTGCCTCTTTGTCTATGTGCAGATTCGTTATGAACATAAGTGTTCTGGATTATCCATTCTTCACAATTTTATCTATAGATTGTCATGCTCTACACAGTTGAAAGCCTTTGCATAGTCAATAAAGCACAGGTAAACATCTCACTGGTATTCTCTGCTTTCAGCCAAGATCCATCGGACATTAGCAATGGTATCCCTCATTCATGTCTTCTTCTGGCTCCAGCTTGAGCTTTTTCCTCTTTTTCACTGACCCTCCACTTTACTAGCAATATACTGTTGCAGCATTTTTTAATTGTTTTTAGTAAAATTTTATTTGCATGTGATATTAATGATATTGTCTGATGATTCCTCATTCTGTTGTGTCACCTCTCTTTGGAATGGGCACAGATATGGATTTCTTCCAACAAGGTGACCAGATAACTGTCTTCCAAATTTCTTGCTGTAGATGAGTGAGTGCCTCCCATGTTGTCTCAGTTTGTTGAAAATTTTCACTTTGTATTCCATCAGTTCCCTGGACCTTGTTCTTAGCCAATGCCTTCAGTGTACCTTGGACTTCCTTCTTCAGTTCCACTGGATCTTGAGCATATACTACCTCTTGAAATGGCTGAATATCAACCATTTCTTTTTGGTACAGGGACTCTGTCTATTCCTTCCATCTTCTCTTAATAATTTCTGCATCATTTGATATTTTGCCCATAGAATCCTTCAATGTTGCAAGTCTAGGCTTTAATTTCCTCTTAAGTTCTTCCAGCTTGAGAAATGCTGAGTGCATTCTTCCATTTGGGTTCTCTAACCCCAAGTCTTTGCACATTTCGTTATAATACTTGACTTTGTCTTCCTGAGCTGCCATTTGAAATTTTCTGTTCAGCTCTTGTACCTCATCATTTCTTCCATTTGCTTTAACATCTCTACATTGGAGAGCAAGTTTCAGAGCCTCTTATGACATCCATTTTGGTCTTTTCTTTCTTTCTTGTCTTCTTAATGACTTTTTGCTTTCTTCCTGTATAATGTTCTTGATGTCATCCCACAACTCTTTGGGTCTTCTGTCAGTGTCTAATGAATCAAATCTATTCTTGAGATGATCTCTAAATTCAGGCGGGATATGTTCACAGTAATATTTAAACTCTCATGGACTTGTTTTTATTTTCTTTAGCCTCAGCCTGAACCTGCATAAGAGCAATAATGGTTCATTGTCAGCCCCTGACCTTGTTTTGACTGTGGATATTGAGCTTTTCCACCATGTCTTCCAACAGATGTAGTCAATTTCATTTATGTGTATTTCATCTGGTGAGTTTCATTTGTATAGTTGTCTTTTATGTTGTTTACAAGTAATATTTGTAATGAATAAATCATTCCCCTTGCAAAATTATTTCATGTGGTCTCCAGCATCATTTCAATCACCAAAGCCATATTTTCAATTACTGATCTTTTCTCTTTTCTCCAACCTTTGCATTCCAATCACCAGTAATTATCAATATATCTTGATTGTATGTTTATTCAATTTCATACTGAAGAAGTTGGTAAAATTCTTCAATTTCATCACCATTGGCTTTAGTGGTTGGTGAGTAAATTTGAATAATAATGTTATTAAGTGGTCTTCTTTGTATAAGTATGCATATGATTCTATCATAGACAGCATTGTACTTCAAGATAGATCTTGAAATGTTCTTTTTCATGATGAATGTGACACCATTCTTCTCTAATTTGTCATTCCCAGAATAGTAAACCATATGATAATCTGATTCAAAATGGCCAATACCCATCCGATTCAGCTAACTAACGCCTAGGATGGACTCCTAATGTGGCGCTCTAGGATCAGTTCTGGACTGCAAACTATAAGATCAGCAGTTCAAACCCACCAGCTGCTCCTTAGAAACCCTATACAGGATTGCTATGAGTCAGAACTGACTTGATAGCACTTAACTATAAGATACCCTAGGATATCTGTCTTTATGTGTTCCATTCCATTTTTGACAATTTCCAGTTTTCCTGATCCATACTTCTTACATTCCATGTTCTAATCGTTAATTGATTTATAACTGATTATTCTCATTTTGAGTTGTACCCCATCAGCAAATGAAGGTACCAAAAGCTTTATTCTATT
>NW_006408577.1:1601905-1603747 GCF_000296735.1 Chrysochloris asiatica
GGAAGACCTCTTTGTGCCACTTGTCTTTTATAAGGATATCAGTTATCCTATTTCAATATAAACTCATATTAACTTGCAACATTTTCAAAGGCCCTATTTCCAAACAAGTCTCAGATCACAGGTAGCTGGTGTTAGGAATTCATTTATCTCTTTTGGGGACAAAATTCATGTCATAATGCATGCCAATTTTATGTGATTCTTTTTGACTTACCCTACTATCTTTCTCTTATTATTCAAACAACTTTTAATTTTCCCCTCCCTTGATAAGTTGCCGTTAACTAAACAGGAAACCTAAACTGCTTTTATTCAACAAACTTTCTTTTGTGAAATCTATGACCTGGGGATGTAAAGCTCAAATGACTACTTGAAATAAAAACATATATATGATATATTTGATTTGATGATACATATGAGAAACAAATGAACTAATATTTAGTCTCTATGTTTACTGCCTTTCTTAGTGTTGTTGTTTGTTGTTGTTGTCACTAAGTGCCGTTAAGTTGGTTCCAACTCATATTGACCCTATATAGGACTTCCAAGGAGTGGCTGGTGACTTTGAACCACTGACTTTGTGGTTTAAACTGACTTTGCAGTCCAGTGTTTTATCCCACAGTGCCACACTAGGACTTGTTAATGTTACTAACTCATAGCAATCCCATGTGGCAGAACAGAAGTGCCCATAGGATTTTCTTGGTTGTAATATATATGGAAGCAAATTGCAGGTCTTTCTCATGTGATTATATAAAAATGAAATCTATCATTACATTAACAACCTAACAACATAGATGGTTTGAATTGTCAAACTTTCAGTTAGCAGTAGAATGCTTGACACAATGCGCCACTAGGGCTCCCTTATGTCCACTTTTAGCTCTTAATAGGCTTCCCTGATTTCATTTAGGTCTCAGGGACAAGCACTGTGTCTCATATCCTAGTCTGTCTACTTCATCCATAAAATATATGTTCTCATTTTTAAATGAATAAAATGCTGAGAAAATAGTGTTGGCCATGTTGCTTAAAGGAGAAGTGTGGATGCTAAGAGCCAATGTTATTTAAGCAAATGGATATGTTTGTATAATAGCAAAACTAATGCCTTCTGACAGTTGTTGTGGCCTTTATTTTAGTCCCTATTTTTCTGTTAACAAACAGAAAGTGGAAGATCTAAATTGCCCTTGAGGGATACCTAAGATGTATTGTAAGCATCAATCCCCAGAAGACAAAAAGTCCAAGTTCAATATTGATAATACATTTTGTCTCTTTCTTTCACTGTTGTGGTATATTATACATGTACAAGCATTTGCATTTTTACCTGAAGATTTATAAAATGGTCAGCATTTTAAAATACCATAGAATATTTTAGACTTTGATTGTATAAAATATAAAAATGAAATCTATCATTGCATTAACAACCTAACAACACTAGACAGCATGAAGTAAGGCCCCTGGGCCTTGTCTTCTTCCAACTTACTGTTACTGAGACCTTGGACAATGTAACTTCTCTGCACCTCAGTTGTCTCTGTTGAAAAAGAGACTGTATGAAGGTAGCAAGTGAATCACATGATTTTTTACTTGCCTTTATGTCTGGCTCTGTGGATTAAAGTATTGGACTGCAAGGTCAGTTTGAACCACAAAGGTGGCGGTTCAAACTCTTTAACTGCTCCTTGGAAACCCTATATAGGGTCACTATGAGTCAGAGTCAACTAGATGTCACTTAACAACAGCAATATCTATGGGGAGTCCTAGTGTGGTGCCTTAGGATAAGCACTCGACCTCAAGGTCAGTTTGAACCGAAAGGTCGGCAGTTCAAACTCACCAGCCACTCATCAGAAATCCTATAACTGACAG
>NW_006408577.1:1604099-1605833 GCF_000296735.1 Chrysochloris asiatica
TAAAGATTTACAGCCTTGGAAACCCTGTACAGAGTCACTATGAGTTGGAACTGACTCCATGGCACATAACAACAACATTCATCCATGTGAGGTTTATTCATTTAACCAGAACCTAATTATTACCTTCCCTAAAACCCTGGGGGCAATATATTATTGTTGTTAAGTACTTCAGAGTCAGTTCCAACTCATACCGGCCTTGTATAAGGTTTCTGTGGAGCAGCTGGTGGGTTTGAATCACAGACCTTATGATTAGTAGTCCAGTGCTTATCCTACAGCCATGATACCAGGGCAATTTTTATTTAGAGGACAAATAGACCCAGAAACAAATAATTACACTAGAGTATAAACAGTATGATAATAAACATTTGCACAGAAAGCTATGGGTATTGAGTGAAAAATAGAGGCTTTTGGATAAGCTTATTGAACCAACAGGGTGAACTTTTATGCACATGAGAGTGTGATTTAGTAGAATGTACTGAATTAGGAACTTCTTGTTGTTAAGTGACTTTGAGTCAGTTCTGACTCATAGCAACGCTGTGTATTGTTTCTGAGTTTGAACTACCAATGTCATGGCTAGCACTCAAGTGCTTATCCTACAACACCACACCAGGACACAGAACTAAGAGACAGAGGGCCTATATTCTATTCTCAGGAAATTCACTTACTACCAATGTTACCTACGTGTGATGTAACCTCAAGAGAACCACTGAATCATTCTATCTTGCTGATGAAAAGACTTAATGCTAGACCATTTCAAATTCTATTAAAACTCTGTTGTTTTTGTTTTGCGCTGTCTAGTCAGTTCGGAGTCATATCCACCCAAATTGAGTTTTCAAGGAGTGACTGGTGGGTTTGAACCACCGATCTTGTGGTTAGCAGTCCAATGCTTCTCCTAGGGCACCACACCAGCACAATTAATTCTCTGGCAGAAACACCAATTGTCTATTGACCGTTCCTTCTCTTCTTCCTTAACAAAACAGAATTTCAAGTTTGAGGTTTCAATATACTCAGATAAAATTGATCCCCCTGCCTCATGAGCCCTGCTGGCATACACGGTTACGTATTGGACAGCTAACTGCAAAGTCAGCAATTGGAATCTATTGCCTACCTCCAGGGAAAAGATGAGGCTTTCCATTTCCATAAGATTTACAGCCTCTGAAAACTCAAGGAGCAGTTCTTCCCTGCCCCATAGGAGCACGATGAGTCAGAATCAACGACAATGAGTTAGAGGGTTTGTTCCCAGTCTCCCCACGGCTGGTCATAGAACAGTTTTGACTAATGAAAACAAAATGGGAAGTTTTGCTTCCATTTCCTTCATTTTATCCCCTCTGTTTTTTTGTTTTTGTTTTTTTCCTGCCAGGAAGACAGAGACACAAGCCAAGAAATGGAGCATAATAAATGCAAATGTCTCAGCGAAATGGAAGAGTAGGAAGCCAGAAGGAGTCTGAATTACATCTGTACATGTTCTGAAATAGCTACTTCCAATTGTCATGGTATCTCAGTTCTATAAGCCTCTATTTTGTGAACTGATTTTTGTTATTCGCAGGTAAATCCAGTCCTAACTGAAATGTTGTTGTTAAGTGCCATCGAGACAGTTGTGGCTCATAGCAATCCTGAATAGGGTTTCCAAAGAGCAGCTGGTGGGTTGGAACCACTGTCCTTGCAGTTAGCAGTCTAGTGCTTATCCTATGGCTCCATACCAGGACTCCCCAAACTGATACACACACACTGATG
>NW_006408577.1:1608175-1609661 GCF_000296735.1 Chrysochloris asiatica
TTTTCCAGATGGGTCTGGTGAAAGGGGATGGGTGATGATGCTGATAGGATTTTATGATTTCTATTGTGAGTAATTGTCAGTAGGATTAATTGTGATTATCAAACTGTAATTATAGAAAATATGTAACTGAAAGAGGGAAATCTTTCATGCCAGAACCATCAAGAAAGAACATGAGTAGAGTGTGGGATCCCTGCTTGGAAAAGCAGTGAGAGCAGAGACTTTAGGGGAGGTGGTAGCATGGAGAGTGAGTAGCTTCGGACTCTAGGCCCATGAACTAAGTAAGGCTGTGTGCCTGCAGGCAGGAGGCTGGCTTGCAGAATGTGCCCTTTGGGTATTTAGATGAATATACATTTTTTGTTTTGTTTTATATGTGTGCCTCGAATATTTTTGCTTTGTTCATATGTGGCATATAAGATGTTTTTGGTTGTATATGTTTTAGTTATATCATGTTAGGTATAAGTACAACTTTACAACTTTCTTTATTTAGAGATCATGCATATAGATTACAGGTGTCAGGTCGACAAGGATGGGCGGTAATAGTTAGGATTCTGTGTCAACTTAACTAGGTCAGGAATTCCAGAGGTTTAGCAGTTAGATGTACATATTCCCATAATGATGAAACATAATACAGGCATAGTTGAACTCTATGATGAGTGGCTCTGAGCAGCCAATCAATTAAAGGGATGCTTTCTTAGGAGTGTGGAGTGCTGTCAATTTAACAGACATGTAGGAAGGATGTTCTATCTCTTCTGCTGTGGACCTGCGACTCTACAATTGTAAGCCATTCCTTTATAATAAACTTCTCTTTATATGCATAGATATATATGTTTCACTGGTTTTGCCTCTCTAGAAAACCCAGCCTAAGACACCTTGTCACACTGTATTTTATTCATTTATTTTATTAGAGTATCAGTTTTTAGTTGCATTCATATTAGAATCTTTATCCCCCAATACAGGGCCCAGGAAAGATATTTAATAATTATGTGTTTAATGAATAGATAAAATTCAACAAATGATTACTGAGAACTAGATATATACCAGCTATAGTGTCAGCATTCTAGCTACAATAGTGACTGAAGGACCTTGTGCCTGATCAACACAATGGCTTTGCAACTACCCCTGCCCAAATCTCCATATTCCCTCCCAAAATCTCCATACCCCCGCCCATTGTAAACTCACCAGAACTGTACCCAGACCACACCGCCTTTAAATACCCTAGTCTGGAGGAGAACAGAAGGGCTCTTGGTCCCCTCTGGAGACTTAAGATTACCCCCTCCCAGGTTTACTCTCAATAAACCTGCCTGCTGTTGAAGCCAAGACTCTCTCCTTTGCTTCTCTTTCTTTCTTTTCCTTACAGTGACTAAAATATTTATGATCTTTGTTCTCACAGAATTGGCTATTGGGGATTAAGCAAACCAAATGGCACTTGCAACCTTGTATATAGATATACAGAGCCCTGATGTGGTGCTATGGGTTAATGCGTTGG
>NW_006408577.1:1609761-1613872 GCF_000296735.1 Chrysochloris asiatica
GTACATTCCATGTTCCAATTTTCAATGGATGTTTACAGCTGTTTCTCTTCATTTTAAGTTGTTGCCCATCAGCAAATGCAGGTTCTGTGTGCTTTTCTCCCCTGAGCTTAACTGTATTCATGTCATTATGGTCAACCTTACTTTGAGGAGGCATTTTTTTTCCACAATTGCTTTTTGAGAACTCTGATGCCAATACCTAGAACTATGTCATACTTAAAAGATAATTTAATCTTGTTTGTGGATTCAGAAAATAACATATTTTGAGACTGAAATTTTGGACTACTAGTGTGGCATTGTGGGATCAGTACTGGACTGCAACCCCCACGGTCAGCAGTTCAAACCCACCAGCTGCTCCTTGAAAACCCTGTACAGGGTTGCTATGAGTCAGAACCAATTTGACAGCACTTACCAACAAAAACATCACCTAATTAGTTTAAAAAAAGTCATTCAAACCAAACACCTACAAGTTCATACCCACACTCCTAAATCCAAATGTTTATCCACTGTTTACCATCTTTGTATTGGTATTTCCATTCAATCAGCTACTTAAGCTTTCTAATTTGACACATTATTTTGCCAAAATTTTCTTTAATTCTTCTCCCAGCACTCTTGTTACTTAATTTCTTTCTGCTTCAGTTTTCTAACTTGTAAAACAGACATAGTAATAGTAATAGATTGTTTCGAATATTAAGTTAGTTAACATGATTAAGTTTAGAATAATGTCTGACTCAAGCTAAAGTTGCAACACATGTTGAAGTTTTCAATAAATGTCTATTGCTATTTTAAAAATAGAAGTCATATAGTAATTACAGAATAGCTGTCTTAACTTTATATACTTCTGTTGTAAAGCGAGGAATATAGATATATATCTAATTTTTATTTTGGTTTCAGTCCTGGTGTGGTGCTGTGGGCTAATGTGCTGGACTGCAAGATTGGTTTCAACCACAAGGTAGGCGGTTCAAGATCACCAGCTGCCCCTTGGAAACCCTATACAGGCTCGCTATGGATCGGAACCAACTTGCTGGCACTAAATAACAACAACATTCATTACAGAAGGTGCAAAGCAAGTCTGATCCTGTACACTTACTTTGACACATAACTTGGAAGAGAACTGAACAAAATGAATGAATCCAAATGTAACAATTATTTAGTAAGCACCTTCTTTAGGCCAACCACTATTCTCAGCAATGATTATACAATGGTGAACAGGTAAAGTCCTCACTTCAATAGAATTTTGAAATTCCATGTCTTTTTCTTTAATGGTAAAATAAAATGGTTAGATTAGAACTAGTCCTGGTGTGGCATGGTGGGATAAAGCACTGGACCTAAAGTAGCTTTAAACCACAAGGTCAGTGGTTCAAACTCACCAGTGCTCCTTGGAAACCCTATACAGGGTCACTATGAGTCAGAACTGACTTGAACAATCATCTTCCATTGGCCTTAATAATATATGGGACTGATTGTTTGAAGTGGTGTGCTAGAGTACGAGTAGAAAATAGATTGAGACTACAGTATGGAAACCATTGGAGCATGGGCACAATTTGATATGCACTAGAGAATGTATTTTAAGGAGCTCTGGTAGCATGGTGGTTAGAAATCAGACTGCTAACCTCAAAGTCAGCAGTTCAAAACTACCAGCCGTTCTGTGGGAGAAAGATAAGTCTTTCTGCTCCCATAAAGATTTACACCTTGGAAACCCTATGCAGGGTCACTGTGAGTCAAACCAATTCCGCGTCACACCACCACCACCACCAGAGAATGTGTAAAAACTTTTAGCTGACAGAGTAGAAGTTATGCTTTAGGATGATTATTTGTGAAACATTGTGTAGGACAGACTGGAATCAAGTTTTCACAAATAGAAATATCCCTCACCCAAGGATAGGCAATAGTGAGTCACAGTGTGTCTGAAGAGGCAGAACTTCCTGCACTCTTGGGAAACAGGCCAAAAGGTAGCCAGTGGCATAGCACATGACTGAAACAGGAAACCTCTCCAGATCTGGGATAGTTTGGGTTAAAATGGCTGCATGTATATGTTGTTGTCTTGTGTGCCATTTCCAACTCACGGAGACATCATGTGATAGAATAGAATTGTCTCAGGGTTTCCTTGGCTATAATCTTAATGGAAACAGATTTCCAGTTCTTTCTCCAGAGCAGCTACTGGGTGCATTCAAACTGCCATTCTTTTGGTTATCAGTCAATCTTTAATGGTTGTGCCACCAAGGCTTCTTTGTGTGTACTGGTATATGTTGTTGTGAAGTGCCGTTGAGTTGGTTCCGACCCATAACGACCCTGAACAGGGTTTCCGAGGCTATAAATCTTTACGGGAGCAGAAAGCCTCATTTTTCTCCCACGGAGCAGCTGGTAGTTTCGAACTGCTGACCATGTGGTTCGCAGCTTGATTCGTAACCACTACGCTACTAGAACTCCTTGTACAGGTATATATGTGCATGTAAATAGAAAGGTTTGTGTAATTAAATAACTTTGATATAGAGAACTCAGTAGAAGTGGATATGGGATCAACTAGCCTAAGAATGTTATACCTTCCTCCTAGAAGCTGGAAACACTTTCTTTAGTAAGACAGGTTTGTGTAACCAGGTGCTGGCTCACTGTGTGACCAAGTCCCAGCACACTGTCTCCCAGAGAACACCTTGTCTCCCTGGAGATCCTCAGCTTAGGCAGACTACCCAGGTGACAACAGCAGTCCTTTGGAAGTAGCTTTAAGTACAGTAAGCAGGAACAAGGCTCCTCCACAGACAGCATGCTTTCCTGGATTCTCTCCCAGAGGAGATAGTAACCAAGATTGCCCTTTTGAACTAAGTGATTTTCCCTGGAGGTCCAGAAGTAATTGTTAATGAGAGGATTCTGAAGAGATGGAATAGAGCCTCAGGGCCATTTAATTTGAATAAAAAGAATGCGACCTTAATTTTGTAATTTTGTACCTGACTCTGATAAGTGGAACTCACTTATTAAATTAGAATGGAACTCTAATAGTGTTGATATTTTAAAGGTCTATGAAGCCCAAACTAGGGTCAAAGCAACGAAAATATCAAGGGGATCCTTATGTGATTTTTGGAATGAGAATTCAATTTTGTGTGTGTGTGGATTGAGAACTTCCATATATGCCAAGAACAGATGTATTTTGCTTTAGGGGTATGGGGTATGTCAGTTTAATAATGTCCAGTGTGCCTTTGTGAAAACTGTACCATATATTTAGAATTTGTCACTTCTCTCCGCATATCTGCCTGGCAAAATTCCATTTCATTTGTCTATTTGTCATTTAAAATCTGTGTTGCCACCTTCTTCAGTATTCTTTTACAGACCCTCAGAGATATCTTACAGTTAAGCACTCTACTGTGAAAGGTTGTTGTTGTTATGTGCTGTGGAGTCGGTTCCGACTCATAATGACCCTGTTCAGGGTTTCTGAGGCTATAAATCTTTACGGGAGCAGAAAGCCTCACCTTTCTTCCACGGAACAGCTGGTAGTTTTGAACTGCTGACCTTGTGGTTCACAGCCCGATTCGTAACCATTACGCTACCAGTAGTCTCTTCAAACCCACCAGCAGCTCTGTGAGAGAAAGAGGTAGCAGTCTGCTTCCATAAAGAGTTACAGTCTCAGAAACCCTCTGGGGAATTCTACTAGGTTTTTAAAGTACCTATGAGTCAGGTGTGGTGATTTAGGATAAGCACTCGAATGTCACTTTGAACTGCAAGGTCAGTGGTTCAAACTCACCAGCTGCTTTTTGGAGAGTCCTGGTGTGACATTCGCTGTGGGTTAACGCGCCAGACTGCAAAGCCATTTGAACTGCAAGGTTGGCGGTTCAAGCTCACCAGCTGTTCCTTGGAAACCCTAGACAGGGTCGCTATGGGTTGGAATAGACTCGACACCACTTCACAACAACAACATACAGGGTTGCTGCGAGTTGGAACTGACTTGACAACACCCAACAACAAAGGAATCAGAATTGACTAGATGGGCTGGGAAAGGATTAAGGTCCCTCAAGGGTGCAAATGGTTTTCATTTCATTGCTGAACTTTGTAGAGTACATACAGAGTACGTACATTTGCATTTGAAAAGACATGCTGATCAATCTATAACTGCTGTGAGAACAGG
>NW_006408577.1:1619177-1627012 GCF_000296735.1 Chrysochloris asiatica
TTTCTTTCTTTTCCTTACAGTGACTAAAATATTTATGATCTTTGTTCTCACAGAATTGGCTATTGGGGATTAAGCAAACCAAATGGCACTTGCAACCTTGTATATAGATATACAGAGCCCTGATGTGGTGCTATGGGTTAATGCGTTGGACTGAAAAGTTGGTTTGAACCACAAGGTCAACGTTTGAGCTGCTCCTTGGAAACCCTATACAGGGTCACCATGAGTCAGAACCAACTCGATAACACTTAACAGCAGCAGCAGCAGTTTATGGATATACATAGTGAGCTGGACTGGCTTGACAGCACCTGATAACAAACAACCACCATCCTTGCAGTTAGCCATCTGGTGCTTACCCTACGGCTCCACACCAGGACTCCCCAAACTGATACACATACCCTGATGCCAATACTTAGAACTATGTCATACTAAAGATAATTTAATCCTGTTTGTGGATTCAGAAAATATCATATTTTGAGACTGAAATTTTGAACTACTGGTGTGGCATTGTTGGATCAGCACTGGACTGCAAACCATAAAGTAAATGAGCTTTTTTGTTGTTGATGTTGCAACTGTATGTCAGGTACTCAATTTTCAGACGTGCAGGTCTATTTTACTTTGAATACTTCTATATCTGGGTTGAATTGTAGGTAATATTGTCATATAGATTAATCTCAGGTAGTTGTCATCTGCTGTTATTGATTCTTTGGCCAAAAAAACTCCCTTTAGTATTTTTTGTAAAGTTGGTCTGGGTTTTAAAAATTCTTTTAATTTCTGTTTATCTGAAAATCTAATTTTGCTGTCATATTTGATGGACAATTTTGCTCATATGATTGGATATATATCTCATGCAAGTAAAATTTTGCTAAAGGTAACATGAAAATGGCTGCAACCATACATTTATTCCAGAGGTTGAAGCTGGAAGCTTCCCTCTAACAACTCGTAGATAATATTCCCTATGGGTTTTTTGTTTTGTTTCTTTTTGTTTTTATCTTTCTCTCTTTTCTTGTCCTGGAATTCCAATCATGTAAGTTATTGCTCTTGTTATTGCCCCCATAAATCTTAAGCTTTCTTGAGGGTTTTTTTGTTGTTGTTGTTCTTTTTTCTGATTTTCCTTTAGCAGATGAACATCAAGAGATTTTTCTTCAAGTCTTCCATTGATTCAATTCCACTTCTTGTCCTTTCAGTGTATTATTTACATCTGAAGTTTAAGTGCTAGTCTTCTGGCTTTCTAAGTACTATTTTTGTATGATTTCCAGTTTTTCATTTATTTTGTCAGTTTATTTCCCTGAACTCTTTTATAGTTTTGTCTATGTGTTCTTTGAGTTCATCTTCAGTTTTCTGGATCATCCTTTCAGTCTGTTGAAATACCTAAATAGCGTTGTTTGGATTCCTTATCAAGTAGTTCTGATAACATTTCTGATATATATTTTCTAGATCTGTATTTTGGTCACTCATTTGGTGTACTCTGTCTTGCTTCTTTACATAAGCTGAAATTGTGTGTTTTCTCTGAGACATGGTTATGTTGTTGTATTTATTTGTAATTGATGGTTGTATATTGGTGTGTTCTCAGGGACTCACCACCTGTCTCCTGGTGGATGTGGTAGAGACTAGAGTGTGTTTTTCTGTTCACTCTTTGTGTAGTGTACTTCATGATGGGTTCATGTATCTCCAGAAGCAGGGACACTGTGCAAGACAACAGATCTTAGGCAAAGTAGAGGTTGTGCAGGTGGGGAAGCCTTTGGCCACTAGGTTGGAACATGTGGGGATTGACTAGAACCCCAGCTAACAGGAGGGAACAGGAACAAGGGAGAACTACTCTCTCTGCTGCCAACTTCCAGTCATGTGTTGTGCCTGCACGACTCTGTATCAAGAATTGTTTGCAAAAGTTCAAGATGGCCTTCCCTCTCCATGCCAACCTACAGTCTGCCCAGTTTTCTTCTCTCACTGCTCTTGTTCAGCTTTCTCTTACAGTTTGCACTCAATCCACCTCTCTGTCTTATCTTCTGAAGCTCAGTGTCCCAGGACCACTGCCTGTATCTATTTCACTTGTTATCCCATGTCTTGTTGCAGAGGATCTGCCCATTGCATCTGTCTACTCCATCATTTTTCCCTAGAAGCTGGAAATTAATTATTTCTAGCTTAAAAAATAATCAGTTCAGGACAAATGAACTAACCATATGCCTAGCAAAATAGTCCATTAAATATGGCAGTGAAATTAGAGTACATTCAGATAAACAGAAATTAAAAGAATTTGTAAAAACCAGAACAACTTTACAAAAAACACTACAATGAGTTCCTTGGCTAGAAAACCAACAACAGCAGACAACAGCCTGAAACTGATATGTATGATAATATTATCCAGAACTCAATTAAGATATGTTGTTGTGTTGTTAACTTTCATCAAGTTGGTTCCTACTTATAGTGACCCTTTAAAAGGTTTCTGAGTAGCAGCTGATGAATTTGAACTGCTGACCTTGCAGTCCAGTGTATTATCCTGCAACGCCACACAAACCAGGACTCAAAATAAAACAGACCTACAAGTCTGAAAGAACTGACTCAATAGCACTTCACAACAATAATATAAGTCTGAAAAAAAGATCCAGTGATACAGCTACAACAGCAATAAAAACATAAAGTAAAAAGAAGGGATAATGCAGTTATAGAAACTTTAGATGAAGAGAAAAGTCAATTTCAAGAAAAAATAAAATAATTAAATAAAATAAGCTTAACTATAGCACTAAAAACTAGACTAACCTTTACTCTTAACCCTAGCCCAATCCTTGTCCCTAACACTAACACTAGTCCTAACCATAACCCTAACATTAAACGAAGTCCTAGGCCTAGCCTAGACTTAACCATAGCCCTACCTCTGACCTTCTCTCCTTACTATTACCCATTTCCACCAAACACACACACACACACACACACACACAGAGCATGAGGGGGTTGGGAGCATTATTGAAAAATAAATAAGAAAATAGAGTAGATGTTGTTGTTGTTGTTGTTAGGTGCCATCGAGTCGGTACTGACTCATAGTGACCTTATGCACAGCAGAATGAAACATTGCCTGATCCTGGGCCAGCCTCACTATCATTGCCATGCTTGAGCCTATTGATGCTGCTGCTCTGCCAATCCATCTTGCTGGGGGTCTTCCTCTTCCTTCCTGACAATATGTCCGAAGTATGAGAAAGTAGATGCTAGAGCCATCCCTCTTTCACACATAAAAGTAATGATATATTGAAAAATCAATGTATATCAAAGTTAAGATGGGAATTGGCTAGGATTGTGGATGTCACTGAAATCTGAATATTAAGCTTCATGTTTTTGAGTGATAGTCTTTCAGCTCTATTGATATTTTGAATCCAAAATAGTATTTTAACATAGTACCTTTTGAACTAAAAATATATCTTTTGTAATGTAAACTGGGTTAATGATACTTAGTGTAGGGTTGAGAAAAATCAACATCTGATTGTTTCATCATCTGTATTCAAGAAGTGCAATTTTGTTGTTCTTAGCTAATTATTTAAAAAAACCTTAAAAATTCATTTACTTTTCAAAGATTTCAAGCCAGGAAAAAGGGTGCATTTTTTAACATAGTGGAGATCATTGCTCATACAATCATGGCATAGTTGTATGTCATGGAAGACGTAATGATCATTGGTCATTGTGGGGTTTTGAATTTACTTGATATGGCTTTTCTATCAAAAGTTTTCTTAATTCTCACCAAGTGATTATGTGGGAATATGCAAATAAGGTATACAGGATTCTAAGGCTGGGATTGGTTAGTTTTGCCCTCCGGGTAGGCTTAAAAGGAATCCTCTCAGAAGTAGAAATGGAAGATCCCAGGAACATCAAGAAGGAAGATAACGAGTAGAGTGTGAGATCCCTACCTAGAAACACAGCACTGGCAAAGGCAGTGGCATGGAGAGACAGACCAGCTGTGAGCTCAAGGCCTAAGGAATGAGGCAGAGGTTAATGGGCCACATGGCTGAGAAGCTGAAGACAAGAGTGATGCATACCTGCAGTATGGCAGACAAAAGACTAGAGAACTGCTGTGTCCGGTGTGGATTTTGATTCTGAATTGTACCCTGTTCAATTCCCTACTAACCTCCATAATCATGAGTATTGTCATGAGTTCTGTGTGGCCATTGCAATGGATTATTGAACTCAGATGTGAAGCAGAGAGTGCTGTGGGAGGCTGCCAGAATGGAGTCAAGAAGGTTGTAGGGTCACAGTATGTCTGAACTTAGCTTCATAGGAATTGACCTTGGACTGATTTTGAGTTTGATTCTTTTCCCCCCTTGTGAAGCCAGGACAAGTCAGACATAACTTCCAAATAGTTTTTGCTATCAGATGACATGGCAGTCCACAATCTTCTATCTCAGTCTTTCCTCTATAAACAACTGAATGACCATAACCCGCTGAACCATAGCTCTCTCATTTCCTGAAATGCTTTTGGCACAAAAACTGATTCTACAAAATGTAGAGCTGAGAAAGAGTATGAGTCAATCTATAATTATATATCCATTTAAGATTAGGTATAATGCATGTTTTTCAGCTCTATGTGGTGCTGTGGGTTAATGGGTTGGTTTGCAGAGTCCTTCTGAATTGCAAAATCAGCTGTTCAAGCTCTCCAGTTTCTCCTCAGAAACCCTATACAGGGTCACTATAGGTCAGAATTGACTCGATGGCAGCACTTAACAACAGCAACAACATCATGCATATACTTGAACTCTATTTGAAATAAAATCTGACTAGAATTACGTTTAGTCTAACTTACATCTTAGAACACTTCTTACTAAGGTCAGCAATGCATATCATGATTCTTATTTTCTAATTCCATCTACTTGACACAATCTACTTAACCTGAGAGCCTTGATATCCTCTACTGCTATAGTGCATTGGATCATTTACAAATACAGATTAAGCTGTGCATTTCTGCTTTCAGTGAATGGGTACTCTTCATGAAGCTTTGTTTAGGGGTGAAGACAAGACAGATTGAGGTTCATGTGTGTACAACATTTTGGATTAAAATTCTCAGGATGTTGTTGTTGTTGCTAAGGACCATCAAGCCAGATCCGACTCAGCAATGCAGTACCTTGTACAGGGTTTCTGAGGAGCAGCTGGTGAGTTGGAACTGCCGGCCTTTACGGCCCAAATTGATTTTGCAGTTTATCGCATTAACCAGCAGTGCCACACCAGAAAAAGGATAGCCAAATTTTAGTCATGATTAATCAGGTATTCTCAATGTTGTTCTTTCGCATATTTGTGGCATGTGGAGATTTTTCTCAAAATTGGATGATGGATTATGCTATGAAGATAAATAAATAGGAAAAAATAACAACCAATTTGGTATTTTGATACTAAATTACATAGCATAATACAGTAAAATGTGTAAAATGTAAAAATTTTTTGAAAAGTTAAGGGATTTCAATTCCTCAAGACTATCTTCTGTTTGTTAGTTGTTTCAATTTAAACTGCAGCTTGTGATCCTGCACAGGTGTGTTGACATGGATTCTGATTACTTTTTAGTCTACAAAAGGAAGTTTTCAATTTGCATGAATGATTTCCTGCTAAAAAGATGAATGCAGAGTAACAGATTGCAAATAACTGGGTCCCATAAATAACTTGATGCTGTATCTTCTTCTCTTTTATCTTATTTTCTACATAATGATGTATTGATAAATTGTAAATAGGCAATAAGGCCCCTGATGGTATGGTATTTGGAATATATTTAAAAGTAGCTGAACTGTGCCTATAAAGTAATACAAGTGATTTTTTAGAAATCTCTTAACCTAATGAATGATCTTCATGTCAAATCACTTAAATAGAATGATTCCCATTGCTCAATTTAAAATTTCCAGTTTTGAAACTGTGTCCACCACTGGTTCTGGTGCCGCACTATAGGATAAACACTTTACCATAAGGTCAGTTTGAACTGCAAGGTTGGCAGTTCAAATTCACAAGCTGCTCCTCAGAAACCATACACAGGGTCGCTATGGGTCAGAACCAACTCAATAGCACTTAACAACAACAGCAATTACTGGTTAGATAGAAAGACAGATACATGGGGATGAATATCTTTTCAGGTATTTTTCAAAAGTGATTTCATTAATTGGTGGCACAAAACCGTTTCATAGCTGGTGGCATCTATTTAAAACTTAGCATCATAATTGAATACATAAGAACAAAGCTTTATAATGCCACTTAAGGGAAATGTAGTGCTCTTTCCTCATATAAAAGTGTCCTTGTCCCCAATGTGTAGAAAATGGCTTTTATTTACGAACATATCTAAAAGTCACTAAAGGCTAAAGTTTGTGAGTTTGGGCTAAATAAGCACAAACTCCAATTTTACTTAAAAACAAAAAGTCTGATGACAGGTAAGAAGGTATCTTATATGGGATAATTTATTAAAGTTATGTTAAAGGGTTCAAGTTCATACATACACAGGTTTATTCCAAACAAAACGTGCTTAAATGTGTCTCTGAAATCAGTGGCTGCAGACACATTCTCTCAGTAACACATTTGTCTTAGTCTCATTAGGGCATCCTCAACAACAACAACAACAACAAAAAATCAAGCAATACAATGTTTTCTGAGGGAATCTGCTGGGTTAGTAAAATTCAAGACAGAGAGGTCAGGTCAGAAGGTTATGAAGACTTGTTAGGACTCCAAAGGAGTAATCTTGATATTTTAGGGGAAGGATTAGAGAGATAGAAACACCACATTCAGAAGTTTATAGAGCTAGAGGGAGTATTTATTAAAAAGCAATAGCTTCACAACTTGACATTTTTGTTTAGATAAAGGTTTTTATGATTTTGTAGCAATATTTTTTACTTGCACTCATATCTCATGAATTTCTAAGGAAGGATTTTAAAGGTTTATTGAGACTTTGATTTTCAATTAATGGGTCATTTCAGAATCTTTAGATTGGAAGGGGGCAAAAGTAATATAATTTAAAATCATAGTAGTATAATTTTTGTTTGAAAATGAGGCATCTCCATAATTTTCATAATGGAATTGAGAGAGTCAAATCTTGGTGCTGTAAATGGCTAATGTGTTTGGATGCTAACTGAAAGCCTAATAGTTCTCATCCATCCAGTGGTAACTCAGAAGAAAGGTTTGGCAATGAAAATACTTTGGAAGTTCTATTTTTATACACATGAGGTTGTCCTGAGTTTGAATTAACTCAAATGCAGTTCTTTTTTTTTTTTAATATTGCCCTAGTTTACTGAGAGTTTTTGTTATTTTTAATGTAAATCCCTCACCATTCATCTGTCAGTTTGTCATACTGTGGTGGCTTGTGAGTTGTGATTCTGAAAGCTATGCCACCGGTATTCTAAATACCAGAAGAGTCACCCATGGTGGACAGGTTTCAGATGAGCTTCCAGACAAAGACAGACTAGGAAGAAAGAGTGACGAACTACTTCTGAATATTTAGTCACTGAAAACCTTATGAATAACAGAGAAACACTGTTAGATACAGTGTTGAAAAGTGAGCCCTTCAGGTTGGAAGGCACTCAAAATGCGACTGGGGAAGAGCTGCATCCTCAAAGTAGAATTAACCGTGATGACAGAAATGGAGTAAAGCCCGTGGAAGAAAAGCCCACAGGACCTTCATTTGCTGGTGGGGCACAACTCAAAAGTGAAGAGTAACAGCTATAAACATCCACTGAAAACTGGAACATGGAATGTACGAAGTATGAATCTGGGAAAATTGGAAATTGTCAAAAATGAAATGGCATGCATAAACATCAATATCTTAGGCATCAGTGAGCTGAAATGGACTGTTATTAGCCATTTTGAATCTGACCAACACATAGTTTACTATGCTG
>NW_006408577.1:1629247-1631309 GCF_000296735.1 Chrysochloris asiatica
AGATCTGTTTTGGAAAAAGTGCAGCCAGAGTGCTCCCTGGTGGCCAAGATGGCCAAACTTCATCTCTTATACTTTGGACATATTATCACGAAGGACCAGCCACTGGAGAAGGATATTATGTTTGGTAAGGTGAAAGGTCCAAGAGAAAGAGGAAGACCCCCAACAAGATGGATTGGCCAAGTGGTAGTATCAATGGATTCAAGTGTGGCAACAGTAGTGAGGTTGGCCCAGGATCGGGCAGTGTTTCGTTCTGCTGTGCGTAAGGTCACTATGGGTTGGTACCAACTCGATGGCACCTAACAACAACAATGTGAATCCCTCTTGCTAATGATGCATTATCTTTTTATATCTTCCTGGATTTTTTTGTATCTGTCTTTAATCATGAGGAACATTAGTCTATAATTTTCTTGTAATGCATGTGCTTAGTTTTAAATTAGGATTATTCTGGCCTCATAAAAAGACTTAGACTGCGTTATTCTCTTTTTCTTTGTAGTAATTTGTCTAAGATGGGTTTCATTTTTTCCCTTTTAAAGTTGACAAGTAATAAAAATATTAAGGCTTGAGGTTTTTACTTTTGGGTAAATTGTAAAATTAAGAATTTAATTTCCTTAAAGTATATCAGACTTTAAACTTCTGGTTGTACCAGTTTTGACAAATTGTGTTTATTGAAGAATTTTACATTTCATTTAAGTGATCAAATTTACTGAGATAAGATTGTTCACAATAGATCCTTATTATGCTTTTAATGAATGTAGGATCTGAGGTTTTGAATGAAATTACGTTGATTCCATGGGTATTACAACAGGTAGAGTCAGCACTTACCAGTGCATTTATGTTTACAAACACTGAACAGCAATAGCATGTGGCTTTCTTTGTTTGGTTAAAAATCATCAAAATATATTTCTGATTACTTTAATGATGTGTGTAATGTGTTGAAGTACATTTCATGTGACTGAATGGTAATAAAACATGCCAGTAATTTCCAAAGACTGGAAACATTTGTGTAAAATATTCACTTTAAGGACTAGGAAAAAAAATCATTGAAGAAATTTTTGTAAAATCTTGCATTCTGAGTACTTTGCCAAAACATTATTTAGAGAGGATATTGAAATGATATTTTAGAAAATTCATTGTCCAAATATATACAGAAAGTTCAACTGAAGACAACTGAGAATATTGAATTCTTAATTTCCGTAAAATCAAATTATTATCCTCATTTCCTATAGTTGCCATAAAGGAAATATATGCTTAACATTTACTTATGTTCATGGAGGAAAAATAATGATGCTTTCTCAGACTTGGAACTCTTCACTGTTGTTGAAGCTGTATCAACAGTCCTCATTGTTAATGTGATGAACTGTGATTGCAGCAGGAGGTGGAGTAGGTGGTGATTAAAGGAAGCAATGTGACAATGGTTCAACAACTTTTGGCTTTATGATCTGGTGCTCTTTGGTCTGTCCATATATACAATACTATTAACTGGATTTAGATTCCCTAACACAAATGATATTGCCTCTCCAGTTTGTAGATGCAGAAATAGCCTGGCTAAAGTGTCCTTTAGTGTTGAGAGTTTGTATTCTTGGTGACCATCACAACGCTTGTCCATCACAATGACAACTATTTGCTGAGGGTTACTGTCCTGCCTTTCTTCTCATTCTCATTTCTTCATTTTGAGCACCTTTTTCAGTCAGCCTCAGACGTTATTTAAAACTCTGGCCGTGGTTTCCCCTTGAATTCAGCTATTGCAGTCAGAATCTGTGAGATTGGGTTTTGTTGTTTTCAGGTGCCATTGAGTTGGTACTGACTCATAGCGACCCTGTGCACAACAGAACGAAACCCTGCCCAATCCTGGGCCAACCTCACAATTGTTGCCACACTTGAGCCCATTGATGCTGCCACTGACAATCCATCATGCTGGAGGTCTTCCTCTTTTTCTCTTACCATACAAACATGATATCCTTCTCCAGCAACTGGCCCCTCCTGACAATATGTCCAAAGTATGAGAGATTAAGTTAGGCCATCCTGGCCTCCAAGGAGCACTCTGGCTCCACTTCTTCGAGCA
>NW_006408577.1:1632149-1642778 GCF_000296735.1 Chrysochloris asiatica
AGCTCTAAGACCCATTGTTCCTGACTTTAGGGTTACTGCTTGGTTCATTGGGAAATATCTGATTTTGCAGAAAGTCTCTACTTTTCTTCAGCTATATAAGGTCACTGGAGTCCTGCCGTGACACAATAGAATAAGCACTGTACTGTTAACTGCAATGTTGGTATTTAAACCCACCACTCACTCCTCAGAAGCCATATGAACTGGAACTCACTCAATGGCACTTAACAATATTGACAAAAGAGTTACTCTCAATTGGAATCTGCTTGAGAGCAGTAAGGTATTGTTACGTTGGGTTTCCTGGTTGATCTGTTCCCTACTTCTGTTTTATACTTTCCAGAAATTCTTTAATCTATTTATAGCAAACTTTCTGTGATTCCAAGGTCTTACTCTTGTTTGTATATTTCATGTATCATCTTTAATAGACTTTGCAAAAGAAGAAGCATAAGGGTTTATGCTTAGTCAGCCATTTTATAACGGGGTCTCCCAGAGAGCATATTCAGTGCTGTCATCAGTAGTCAGAAGCATGGTGGTTCTAGGAGATAATCACTGGACTGCCAACCACAAGGTTGGTTGTTCTAGTGCAGGAGAAAGATGAAGCTTTTCCCTCCCCCCTCAGAAACCCTGTGCTGGGTCGTTTTGAGTTGGAAAGATCCTGACAACACTTAACAGCAACATCATCCCTAATCATCTGCATCTTACTTAACATTCTTTTTTTTTTTTTAACTGTAAAGCACATAATATTAAATTCCAAGGATTCTTACATCCATAAGGTAATTTAAAAAATAGACTTGCCCAACAATTTTACAACCTATCTCTTGATTAGTCTCTTGCTATACTGTGACTTATAGCTAATAGTTTAGTGCATACACAGATATTTTCCCATTCAATCTGCGGGTCAATTAGGAAGCCAGACAGTCATCTTAAGGCTAACAATGGTTGTCAATCTTCTTTCTCTAGAGCTTGTCAGAATTTCATATTGAGGTTCTAAGGAGATAAATTAATCAAAACTGGAAACAGCTATGCCCACTCTCCACACCTCTGCAATGTGTAATGAAATATGGGGAAAGGATTGTAGCACTGACTGCAAGTGTGTCAGTGAGGTGTGAAATTGTTCTTCTCTGCCTTTAAAACATTGGCCATCATCTTCTCTCCATTCACCAGGTCTTAGATGAGGGCTACATTTACTCCCTTCTCATTATAAATAGACTGCATAGCTCTGCTCTGAGAAATTACAATGGAAAGTATTCTGTTTACAAACCAGATGATCTCAAGGCTTGTCAATCTTAATTCCCTCCACCAATTAGGCTTTCTGTCTCTAAAGAAACAAGGAAAATAAATATTGCTTTACTGAACTGTGTGCAAGCTTTCATTTATATTCAGATGATTAATTTCCTGCATGACTAATCAATGCAAAGTAGAAGACATTTAATGCTATTTTGGCTGCTAGAACAATTCAGTTTGGGGGGGCGGGGTTTAGGTGGGGGAAGGAAACTGGAAAAACTGCCACTATGTAGCTACCAATTTCCAGGAATATCACTATATATTAAAAACCAAATGATAAATGGGAATGTGGTGCCTCTGTGGGGCAAGCACTGGACTGTGGACTACACAGTAAGGGGTTTGAGACCACCAGCCCTCCAAGAGAAAAAGATGAAACTTTCTGCTCCTGTAGAAACCCTATGCAGGGTCATTATGTCCTAGAAGCTACTCCAGGGCAATTAGCAACAACAACAACAAGGAATAAATGAAATCAACAAACAATTATGCATTACAATGATTTTTTTCCCCCTGACAGTCATTGTTTTTATGAGATGAACACTAGTTATAATGCTCAATTAAATCGTTTGGAAGGACATTCTATCTATGTATTGAGAAAGTTAACTGTACATAGAGTTGTTACATGCTGTCAAATTGTTTCTGACCATTATTGACCCTGTATAAGGATTCCGAGGAGCTGCTGGTGAGCCCGAACCACCTACCTTGCAGTTCAAACCAATCTTGCAGTCCAGCGCATTAACCCACAGTGCCACACCAGGACTCCAGGTGGAACTATAGTGGCATAATAGCCTAATGGAGAAAAGATTGAAGTTGTCAAACACTTCATTTTGCTCAGATAAACCATTAACACTCGTGGGAGTAGCAGTCAACAAATCAAACAACATGTTGCATAATGCAAATCTACTACACAAGACCTCTTTAAAGTGTCAAGAGCAAAGTTGTGAGTTTGAACTAAGGTGCATCTGACCCAAGCCATGATATTTTCAATAGCTTCATATGCATGTGGAAATTAGACAGGAAGTTGGAAAGGAAAACCGTGGAAGAATTAATGCATTTGAATTATGGTGTTGAAGGAGAATATTAAAAATACCATGGACTGCCAGAAGAACAAACGTTGGAAGAAGTACAGCCAGAATCCTCCTTAGAAGTCAGGATGGCCAGACTTCTTCTCTCATACTTCAGACATATTATCAGGAGGGACCAGCCCCTGAAAAAGATCATCATGCTTGGTAAAGTAGAGGGTCAGTGTAAAAGAAGACCACCAATGAGGTGGATTGGCAAAGTGACAGCAGCAATGGGCTCAAGCATAGCAATGGTGACATTGGCGCAGGATCGGGAAGTGTTTCATTCTGTTGTGTATAAGGTCACTATGAGTCAGTACCAATTTGATGGCATCTAACAAAAACAATATCCCAATGTGAAGTTTGTATTACAAAAGCAAATTCACTCAGTGCTTGAGAGCTTGAAAGGAATGATGCAATGGGCTACGCACTGGTCTGCTAGCCACAAGGTCAGCAGTTCAATCCTACCAACTTCTCTGAGGGGAAACTCTTCTGTAAAGATTTATAGTCTCAGAAACCAGTTCTATTATGTCCTATAGGGTTACTATGAGTTGGAATTGAGTCAACAACAGTGGGTGGCGGTGGCACTCATTACTTAGGGGCTTAAAACAGAGTGAAGTCTTATTAGGAAAAAAATCAATTAAAATCAGTCTTCTTTAATTAAAAAAGCAATTTTCCAAAAGAGTAATACATCTTATGATATTTTTAAGAGGAAAAGAGCTGGAAATTCAGTGATTGTGACTAATTAGTCTGAAAAAAGGACAAGGACATAGATTTTTATTATCAGGAAAACATCTTCATTGAATACTGGTTTTTAACAACATATTTTCATATGCTCTGAATCAATATTCTCAACAACAAGAACAAACAAAAATCATGATCCTCTGGTCATGAACTGGTTCACAGGAAAATTTAACCTTGAACTCTTCAATTAAAAAACAACTGAAAGTTAGAGGGTTTAGAATTTTTCATTTCATAGGTTGATACTAGTTTTATGGAGAGATTTTCTGTATGTACTCCCATTTCCAATAGTGTAACTTTTAGTATTTTAGGAAAAATGAAACAAAGTGTATGCTTCAGAAATTACTAAACTAGATAACATTGGAGATGACAGGCAACTTAGTAATTTTTTTTAACCTGTTTTGCTGCTTTAATTCATTCAACAGTTGCCTAGGAATCAACTAGTAGAACTCACAAGTGTATTAATTCTAATCTTGGGGAAAACTCACATTTTTAGACTGGTGAAAAACATTGTGAGCAAAACATATTCAAATCAATGCCATGCCATCCATTAAGGTCTAATATGGATTGACAGAATTAAGTAATGTGCTCTGTTAGCCAAGTTTTCATTGATGGCTCCTCAAGGTCATTTGGCACTTCTGCCTAGATGGGCAGGTAAATAGAGATCCAAGGAAAAATGACAATGAAATCTAAAGAATGGTGATACTTCTTTTTGATAGAAGGTACCAAACTGGGACTACAGTAATTTACCTAGGAAGAGATAAAGATGGAGAACTTTTAGCTACTGGCAAAGCTAGGTATAATCTGATTATTACTGTATAAAAGGTAATGTCTTTTCTCCTATGGTGTTATGCATAAAGTTCCTTTGTTATTGAGTTATTGTAAATATTTATTTAATGTTTATACCAATCTGCAATAACATTTAAATAGCTTTGTTTTTACCTATTAAATTTACTTCTTCCACTTTTTATTTGTAGGAATATGCCTTTTAATAATTTCAGTTACTTTTACTTAAGTTTCTATTCTTTCTTCATTTATATGTTCATATTGTTTCACATGTAGCTTTTCATATCCCGTTAATTTTATATTTTTCAGACTGATCATTTTTTTAACAACTGCCCAATTTTAAATCTGATGAATGTATGTAAATTGCATTCACTTCCCTTCTATTGGATACTAGATCATTTTCAGATCTCACTAATATAATCATGCACCTTTATCATCTCTTGTTCTATTTGAATGATTTCCTTATACTGCTACAAGAGGGGTGTACTATATATATATTTTTAAATCTACCATTCAAATTAGTAATAACATTTTCCTATCATTTGTTAAATGTTAATGTCTACTTATGCATTATAAGATCTTATATTAGCTATAAAGTTAAGAAATACTTTTTTTTTTCAGACAGACTTTTAAAGTATGATACTATTCCTACGGCTTTGGTGTTACTATGAAATATATGAAGAGGAGTCATATGTAGCTATATTTCCAAGAAAATTATCACCAAAAAGAATTTAAAACATTAAAAATAATAACAATTACACTACACAAGTATCTGTGATGAGTATCAAAATATTATAAATAAAGGACCATAAGAATTTAGATATGAGAGATAGTATTATTGACCACTGAGCGTCAGGGTTGCATTTTTGAATGGGTGCCATTGTAAAATTGGGACTTAAAAAGTGAGTAAATTTGAACACCACAGATACAAAATCTCAGCCAAGTTCACTACAATTAGTGAATGTTAGCTGTTTGTTACAGAATGTCCAGTATCACTTTTCATATTATCTCATAATACCTGGTATAGGCCAGATAATGAGAAACCCACATTCTAAAGAATATCAGAAAAGAAAATACCAAAGAAGATGGCTTATCCAAGAAGTTTCTCCATTAGGCACAGGGATTCCAGCAATAAGAGATTATGGGGTCGAACAAAGATGTCAGGAGCTAAGGCAGTGATGGGGAGTAAAAGAGATGTAATCAGAGAAGGATTTACCATGAGAATGAACCACACAGTAGCAAAGCCCCAAGAGCCCTTTAAAGGATCCAAACCTGGACATCAGGAGAATCAACAGTTTGGTAACAGGCGTACAGAAGATACTGATGACCAGTCAGTGTTAGGCAAAGGAGTATCAATAACCTATGAGCAACGATTGTGACTTTGTTCAGTTAAAAAGAAACATTTGTTCTGCCCCAACACTAGAGACACTCACACCTGGCTGGGAGAGGAGGAGAGATGGAATACAAATAACCATATCTGATTCTCCATTCCAGTATCCTGGAACCAAACATCTAACCCATGCTGGAGGAAGAGAAAAGCTTTGAAGTATGTTTACACTTTACTAATTAGATTGGACTTTTTTATTAATTAAAAAGAACATGAAAATTTCAGATTTTGTTTGAATTCACAGAGATAAATAAAAAGTCTGAAAAAAGCAATTGTGTTTTTTGAAGTCTGTATATATGCTAACAATCTGAGAATATTGGGTTTAAATAATTGTAAAAATATTGTATATGAAATTACATTTCTAGAGGTAAAATTTATTAAAAGAGAAAAATAGGAATTATACAGAAGATGATGTTGATAACAATGTTGATACTAATATCAGCAGTTAACTCTTAGTTATTACATGCAGTTCATGTTCTAAAAACTTTACATGTATTATCTCATCTAAGCTTAAAGCAATTTTTCAAAGAGGCAGATAATCTCATCATTCCCATTTTACATATGAAAAATGGAAGTATATCAAGAAAGACTTGTTGTTAGGAGCTATCGAGTCTGTTCTGATCCAGTGTGACCCTGTATAGGGTTTCTGAGTTGCAGCTGGTAAAGCTGAACTGCTAACATTGCAGCTCAAACAACTTTGTAGTCTGGCACATTAACCCACCGTACCACACCTGGTTGCCAAGTAAGAGTTGTTGTTGTTGTTAAGTGCCGTTGAGTCGGTTCCGACCCATAGCGACCCTGTACAGGGTTTCCAAGGTTGTAAATCTTTACAGGAGCAGAAAGCCTCATCTTTCTCCCATGGAGTGGCTGGTAGTTTTGAACTGCTGACCTTGTGGTTCGCAGCCCGATTCGTAACCACTAATGCTACCAGAGCTCCTTGCCAAGTAAGAGTAGTAGAATGAAAACAAGCCATTATGATCTCTTGCTCCAAACTACTAAATTATGCTGTGCTGCCTGGTGTGGCACTACAGGATAAGGCACTGGATTACAAAGTCAATTTGAACTATAAGGTCAGCAGTTCAAACTCACCAGCACTCCTTGGAAACCCTAGATAGGGTTGCTATGAGTCAGAATTGACTTGACAGCACTTAACAACAACCTTACATTCCACAGTTTCTAAAAGAAATTAAAACAATAAAAACTATTCTTTTAATTCTCTATTTTCAGTTCCTCTGAATTCCCTATCCTTTCAATTTGCAGAGTACATACATTCTAGTATGAAGGACAATATCATCTACTTACCTGTATTGCCCATACCCCCACCTCAAGCATCCTGGATTTCCTGACCCTCCACCTGTTTCTAAATAGCATGTAACATATTGCAAAGAGCATAGACAAGCTTAATTAATATATGTTGTCTCTCTTCTTAACCCATTATTTTGTAGGCAGCTGTTACAAAAATCTAACAGAAAAAAAAAAAAGACCCGACAAAGACTAAGATTCAGTAAGAAACATCTTTCTCTTGCTACCTATTCTCAGCTAACAAAATTTAAATACCATTTAGATGGAAGATAATACTCTCATTTCAAACATTTAATACTTTTGTAAATCTATTTTTTGCACTAATTTTATGCCTAATCATCATTCTGCTTGAGTACCAGTAACCATCTCATATGTCATCCTGGCTCCACTGGAGAGCTGCTTTCTTTAAGAAACGGTTGGCAAGTACCAAATTTATTCTGCACAAATTGTTTTTATAGCAGCCTGATGTTCTTCAATCTCTTCTTAAATTGAACATTGGTAAGATACAATGTAAACTGCCTTGCAGCTACATTGGATTTGCTATGCTTCCTCTCCACACTTGGAATTAGATTTATGTTTCATTTTATACAAAAGATATTTAAATAGCTCTGAGTATACCTCCATACTACACATATAGCATATTTCTTCATTATTTTACTATTTCTCCCATTCCCTTGTTTTATTTTATTTTTTTTAAACCAGGCAGCAACTTGATTACTCCCTTGGGTCAAGAGAACAACTCATTTTCAATGAGCACTCAACATCATGCTTTCACAGAGCATACTTGGAAAGCTCACAGCTCTGACAGGGAGCGCTGTGAGCTCATTAGAGGACAGTTAAATCATACAGTCTGAGTATGAATCTTTAAGCGATAACCTCAATTTATGGATGTATTTTATCAAAATAAAGTATGCTGAAGGAGGAAAAAATATTCAGAGAGACACTTTTTCTCTGAGATCTTTTTCAGGGCAACCGCTTTCTTAGCAGCATTTGGCAGTTGCCACCAATTCATCTCCTTAAGCACATAATTCAATCTATTCAATGTTGTACTATGGCAGTACTGACGAGCTCTTAATTCTCCTCTATTTATTATAGCAAATGTAGCACTGACCTTAATGAAACATCTATTAAACAAAAATGTCAGGGCCACATTTTTAAAGAAGGTCTCAAGTGTAGAAGCTCCAAAGGTCAACATAATATTTTGAAGTGGGTCATTCAAACATTTTTCACATTTTTAAAAAGAATATAACAAAAATCCCTTGATTATTAGGATATGTAGTAATGGCTAGAGGTTAAGAAGTATAGATGATGATCAGATTTTATGTTATTTAATTGGTGTGACTCTCTAACTGTATAAAATTTACCCTACCTGGGGTGGTGCTGTAGGCTAAACACTGAACTGTTAACCATAGTTTAGCCTTTCTCAGCTACTCCTTGGAAACCCTATACAGGGTTGCTGTAGGGTAGAACTGACTCAATAGCACTTAACAACAACAAATGTATGTTCAGAACCTATTTGATGGAACACCATGTATATATAAGCCCAGGAGACTTGGTGACACTGTGGATTAAGCATTGGGCTGCTGACTGCCAAATTAGAGGTTCACTCAGCCACTCCATAGGAGAAAGATGAAGCTGACTGCTCCCATAGAGATTCACAGTTTCAGAATATCTACAGAGGGTCATATGAGTCAGAATCCATCTGGTGACTTATGTATATATATCCATCAGCCATATGCCAATGTATGAGTACCTCATGATGTCAGCACAGAACTGCTCCATAGGGTTTTCAAAGTAGATCATCAGGCCTTTCTTCTAAAGAGTTGCTGGGTGGACTCAAACCTCCAGTCTTTTAGATAACAGCCAAGCATGTTAATCATTTATACCAACCAGGGACTCCCTCATATATTGCTGCTGTCGAGTTGGTTCCAACTCATAACAACCCTGCATAGCGTTTCTGAGACTGTAAATCTTTATAGGAGCAGAAATCCTCATATTTCTCCCAAGGAACAGCTGGTAGTTTCAAACTGCTGACATTGAGGTTAGCAGCCTGACTCATAACCACTACACTACCAGAGCTCCTTGTATCGGGTTTATGAGGCTCTAAATCTTTACAAGACCCCAAAGCCTCATCTTTCTTCTGGGAACTGGCTTGAAGCTGCTGACCTAGTGGTTCACTGTCCAGTGCTTATCCTACATAGCCACTATGCTTCCCCTCATATCATACATATACACGCACACACACACACACACATACATATATATATATATACTTGCATTCTCTCTCTGTCTCTCTCTGTCTCTCTCTCTCTCTCTTTCTCTCTCTCTCTCTATATATAGTTGCATTCTATTGATAAAGAATTCAAGGTTCAAAAGCTTTGTGAGCTGATTTTAAGTACTTTATTGACAAAGAATTATATTGTCTTAAAGCAGTACTATGTTTATGGCTGACTCGCAAAATGTAGTCATTTGAGTAAATTTGTTGAATTGATTAGTTTTGCAGTGAATTAGCTAAAGTGAATTGAGTGGCTACTTTTGAATTTTTAATATAACCTCAAGCAGAAACAAGTTTATGAAATTAATTCAATAGCAAATCTGAGAACCTGCTTCAGTCAAGTTTCTCTGATGGGCTTTGTGAAAATGAGAAATACTCCAAGAACCTTGTCCTTGTCTTTAGGAGTCTTGGGTGAGGCAATTGGTTAACATGCTAACTCAGGTGCCAATTGAAATGCTGGAAGTTGGAGTCCACCCAAAAGTACTTTAAAAGAAAGGCCTAGTGACAAAAAAAAAAAAGAAAAAAATCTCTCATTGAAAAATCTCTGTAGTACAGTTCTACCTTAACATACATGGAATCTCTATGACTTGAAGTCCACTTGTTGCTGCTAACTGGTCCTGGTATCCTTGTGGAAAATAAATAAATAAATAAATAAATAAATTTACACCTAGAAAGAGAAATAAGAGCCAAACAAATAAAGGACATTTAGGATAATCCAAGTTAATAATGGGATTATTCTCAATCATTTACATCGCAAACAAATGACTCTTAGTCACTCACTACCCACTGCCACCTAAGTGGCTACCTCATAACGTATTCTTTTGTAGGGTTGAAACATAAATTGGAAAATTCTTCATTACACTGAAATAAAACATTTCTTTCTGGTTTCTTACCATTTTTTGGTTCTCTTTTGTTTCTAGAGTTTTGTCCTAGTATTTTCAATCAAGAAGAATCTATTCCCTCTTGCTGAATTATCTTTTAAATATCTAAATATCCTATATCCTTATTGTCTTTTTAGCGTTTTCTTTTTTTTAACTTTCTTTCATTCTTAGTTGTTGTTGTGAATTGGGTGAAAGTTTATAGAGCAAATTATCAGTTTTCATTCAAGAAATCATGCACATCATTTCATCCTACTGATTATAATTCCTTCAATGTAACATTATTTTCCCGCTTCCTATGTTTTTGTTTCCATTTCTCCTTCTTCCCAACCCTACTGAACATTATCCTTGAGTAAATGCTTATCGTTTGCTCTCAAACGCTGGTCACTCTGTTATATCCATATCTCACTATTGTTGTTCCCTCTATAAACTTATCGATTATTTGGCTGAAAATTGAGCCATATGGATGAGTTCGGCTTCAAGCCTGAAGGGTGAGCAAAAGCCACACTCTTAGGGCTTCTACCAGTTTCTATCTGACTATTAAACTATCTTTTGTTATGATTTTGAGTTTTGTGCCACATTTTCTCCCACTCTATCCAGGATCTTCTAATATGATCCTTTGCAGAGCAACTGGTAGTGATACTGGGGTGCCATTAATTCTTCTGGTATAAGGGCTTTGGAGACTGATATTCATGTGGTCCATTAGTTCTGTGGATTAAATGTTATCAGATGTCTTCAATTTTCCTCACTTTTCTTTTCTCTGGACAGGGGAGACCATAAGTTACACCTTAGATGGCTGATCAAAAACACTCAACAAAATAGTTGTTGTTGTTGTCAGGTGCCATCGAGTTGGAACTGACTCATAGCGACCCCATGCACAGCAGAATGAAACAATGTCCAATCCTGGGCCAACCTCACTAC
>NW_006408577.1:1643178-1645252 GCF_000296735.1 Chrysochloris asiatica
TGTTTTATATGCATTAGACAGTGAATCACAAGGTTGGCAGTTTGAGCCCACTAGCCACTCCATAGGAGAAAGATGAGGCATTCTGCTCCCACAAATATTTACAACCTTGGAAGCCCTATACAGGATCATAATGTATTGGAACAGACTCAATGACACATAACAAGAGCAGAAGAAAAAAGTTAGATAAAATTGTAGAAGACATTATTCTGATATAGATTATATATAAGAAGTTAAACTAAACTGAGCACAAGATACCATAGTAATGATAGAATTCTCAGTTTTCTTCAAGGGTTTTTCTGGTGAATCAGATTTTTTAAAAAAGTTTTAAAGTCTACCCAGTTAGTTTTCACAATCTGGATGTACGGGTGTTGCTGGTTGTGAAAATACAGTGTTCTCCACACTGAAGACACACAAAGGTGCCCTTTCCTTTTCGTTTGCAGTCACCATCTAAGAATCTGTTTCTTTCCTCACAGTCTGTTTGACACCTTTAGTCAAAAAGCCATCCCATCTGTGGTGCTTCATGCCATATTGCCTGTCTACCAGTGATGTTTCCAATCCTTTTCCATCTTTCCCATTCCACTTGAAATTAGACTTCAGTGTCTCTGGGAAACTTCTCAGTTCATCTTGCTCTTTAGCTGCCATTTGGATTACTACTGTTATATGTTTATCACGTAGCTCCCATGGAGCAGATGTATGTAACTGCATCCACTGCTCTTTAAGACTGATTGCTTCAGGATCTCTATGCTGGTCCCCAATTGTCTCTTTTGATGCCAATTATGGTTTGCTAGTGACATTGACAAGAATTCAGGAAGTCTACTACAAAATTAGGAGGCATGGTATGGTGCTGTGTGCTAATATGTCAGAGTGCAAATTTGTTCGAACTGCAAGGTTGGCAGTTCAAGCTCGCCAGCTGCTCCTCAGAAATCCTATATAGGCCGTTGTGGGTCAGAATTGACTCAACAACACTTAACAATAACAACAACAGCTGCAACATTAAGAATATGCCAAAGATTTAGCAGGCCCCTTGAATATCAGACACGACATGAACATTTTCACATTTGGGTCTCTCCCAAGCGACATGTTTTTGTTTTGCTTGAATTAATTTAATTTATTATCTTTTTTTTTTCCTTTTCAGCACAGTCATTTATTACCAGACTGCAGAACTCAACAATAACTTTGAGCTCTCTATGTCTGCAATCAATACTCATAGAAGCAGCAATTGAGAAATCAAGCAATATATTGCTCTAGGCAATCTGCTGCAAAAGACCTCTTTGAAGTGTTCAAGAGCAAAGATGTCACTTTGAGAACTCAGGTGTGTCTAATCCAAGCCATAACATTTTCAATCGCCTCCTGTGAATAAGGAAGACCAGAGAAAAATTGATTGATTTGAGTGTGGTGTTGGTGAAAAATGCTGAAAATACCTTGGACTCTCAGAAGAACCAAGAAGTCTATCTTGGGGGAAGTACAGCCAGAATTCTCCTTGGAAGTGAGGAAGGCAAGGCTTCTTCTCTCATATTTTGGACATGACATCAGGAGGGACCAGTCCCTGGAGAAGGACATCATGTATGGTTAAGTAGAGGGTCATCAAAAAAGAGGATTACCCCAATGAGACGGATTGAAATAATGGCAACAATGGTCTCAAAGATAACATTTGTGAGGGTGGCACAGGACTAGGCAGTGTTTCCTTGCATTGTACAGAAGGTCGTTATGAGTCAGAATCTACCTGACAACACTTAATAATAGTAACATTGTTCATTAAAATTGTGGATTTGTTAAAATTATTTTTCTAGTTTCCATTTTACTCTGGTTTACCATAAATTACAGTACTTACTACTAATAAAAGTGATGACAGCAAATTCCCACTAACCATGGAGCATGGTATCCATTAGACCAACCTACACTTTCCTCTGTCAATGTATGATTGTAGCCATTTCTGTATTACCTTTAGCAAAACTTTACTCGCTTGACAGAGAACTTCCAGAGGTTCAAGCTGGATTCAGAAGAGGCCGTGGAACAAGAGATAACATTGCTGATGTCCGGTGGATCTTGGCTGAAAGCAGAGAATATCAGAAAG
>NW_006408577.1:1646639-1647475 GCF_000296735.1 Chrysochloris asiatica
AACCGCTGACCTTAAGGTTCGCAGCCCGATTCGTAACCACTACGCTACCAGAGCTCCCTAAGCCTTTAGTAGTTGGCAAATTAGGTTTTACAGCTACATCTATCTCCACTGGAATTAACTCAATGGCACTTAATGATAACAACTCAAGGTACAGGATGTTTCTTCTTCCCAGAGATATTTTTTTAAAGTATGTGTAATGGTTGAAGATATAGTCTTTAGGGCACTAAACTTCTGAATTCTTATCCCAGCTCTATTCTTATTTACTTCTGAGACACGGAACATTTTACTTAAATTTGGGATAATGCCCTGACTTCAGAGTGTGATGCTAAGGGTTAAATACATATAAAGTTAAATACTATCAAATTTCTGTCCTTGTTTTGTACTCCCAAAGCAATTCCTGTTTTACTTTTCTAATAAGACCTTGTCCTATGCTCCAAAGGACTCATTTATGTGCTTGCTTAGCATCCTAATGCCAGGAATTCTGTCTGTTTTAACCTTATATATTCAGTTATGACTAATAAATTATTTTTGGTAAAAGATCTCATCTAGAATTTAGTGCCTTACTTAAATTGTGATCTTTTTATGTATGATTTACCTCCCACAGACACACAGGACCAGACTCACAACTTATAATTAAACAGTATTAGGGAAAAACAAAATTATTGAGTTATCACTTTCCCCTGTCAATTTTAGTTAGTGTTCTCTAGAGAAACAGAACTAATAAAAAATATTTATCTATCTCTATCTTGACTTTGTTTTCTCGCGCTACCCTTTGAAAATTTTTGTTCAGCTTTTTTACTTCCTTCTTCCATCATTGTTTTTATCACCAAGACCAT
>NW_006408577.1:1648290-1649181 GCF_000296735.1 Chrysochloris asiatica
TAGCAACAATACATAGGATATCAATCTTTGTATGTTCCATTTCATTTTTACAACTTCCAATTTTCCTAACTTTATACTTTGCACATTCTATGTTCTGATTATTGGTGAATGTTTGCAGTTGTTTCTCCTGATTTTGTGTTGTGCCCCTCAGCAAATGAAGGTCCCAAAAGCTGTACTCCATTCATATCATCATGGTCAAGTCTACTTTGAAGTGACAGCTCTTTCCCAGTCATAGTTTGAGTGCCTTCCAAACTGGTACTATATCTGACAATATTCTGATGCTATTCATCATGTTTCAATATTCAATATTCTGGTTCTATCTGATAGTGTTCCACAGCTATTCATAAGGTTTTTCAGTGGGTAAACATTCAGAAATAGTACACTGTTCCTTCTTCCTATTTTTTATTAGTCTGGAAGCCCAGCTGAAACCTATCTACCTTGGGTATACCTTGCTGGTATTTAAAATACCAGTGGCTTAGATTCCAACATTATTGCAAAATGCAATCCACCGCAGTGCAATAAGCTGACAGATGAGTGTGGCACAGCAATGGGCTCAAGCTTAACCATGATAGTAAAGATGGTACAAGAGCTGACAGGATTTTGTTCTATTGTGTAGAAGGTCCTATGATTCAGAAACAACTCCACAGCACCTAACAACACCTATATATCTATATATAACAAGAGAGATGTTGTTGCTGTTGTTAGGTGCCATCAAGTCAGTAATGACCCATAGCAACTTTATGCACAGCAGAAGGAAACACTGCCTGATCCTAGGCCAACTTCACTACTGCTGCCACGCTTGAGTCCATCGATGCTACCACTTGGCCAATCCATCTCGTTGGGGGTCTTCCTCTTTTACTCTGACCCTCCACCTTACCAAACATGATCTCC
>NW_006408577.1:1650086-1661301 GCF_000296735.1 Chrysochloris asiatica
TGATATTCTCTGCTTTCAGCCAAGATCCATTGGACATCAGCAATGATATCCCTCGTTCCATGGCGTCTTCTGAATCTGGCTTGCACCTCTGGAAGTTCTCTGTCAATGTATGATTATAGCCATTTCTGCATTACATTTAACAAAACTTTACTCCCCTGGCATATCAAAGAGATTGTCCGATGATTTGAGAGATGTTGTTAGGTGCTATCAAGTCAATTTCAACTAACAGTGATTGTATGTACAAAAGAAGGAAGCACTGCCTTTGCCTGTTCCATCTTCACAGCCATTGCTATGTTTACATCCATTGTTGCATCACTGTGCCAGTCCATCTTGCTGGGGTTCTTCTTCTTTTTTTGCTGACCAAGCATGCTGTCTTTCTCCAGGGACCGGCCCCTCCTGATGACATGTTCAAAGTACTCAAGATAAAATCTCGTCATCTTTGCTTCTAAAAAGCATCCTCGCTGTACCTCTTCAAAGATAGATTTAGTTGTTCTTCTGGAAGTCCACGGTGTATTTTCAACATTTTGATCAGTCATAATTCAAAAGTGTCAATTTTTCTGTCTTCCTTATTGATTGTCCAACTTTTGCATGAATATGAGGCAATTGAAAATACCATGGATTGAGTCAGGTGCACATTTATCTTCAAAGTGACCTATTTATTTTTCAGCACTTTAAAGATGTTTTTGGCAGCATACTTGCCCAATGCAATACATTGCCTGATTTCAGTGACTAATCATTCAGACGTAGACTGCCTCTCCTTCATCGTGCTCTGTCTTAGTCTGAAAGTTCAGCTAAAACCTGTCTACCATGGGTATACCCTGCTGGTATTTAAAATGCTGTGGCAAAGCTTTTAACATCACAGCTACATGCAAGCCACCACAAACTGACAGATGAGTGGTGGATCTTCATTGTAGATTTTCCTGAGTTTTTATCTTGGGAACTCTTTATTCTGCTTCTGCTTTTTGTGGCTATATATTTTTTTTTTTTCTGGAAATTTTCTGAAAATTTTTAATACTGAATAACTGTGATGGGTCTTTGAGTTGTTAATGCCATTTTGATTGAATTAATGTGGTTTATAGAGTCCTGGTGTGGCGCTGTGGGTTAATATGCCAGACTGCAAAGCCATTTGAACGGCAAGGTCAGCAGTTCAAGCTTACCAGCTGTTCCTTGCAAACACTGTACAGGGTAGCTATAGGTCAGAACGAACTCAACAGCATTTAACAATAACAACAACAACAATGTGGTTTATATGTGCTATTGAAATGGCTTCATCCCTTTTCAGGACCTCAAGTTTAGTGAAATTTCTTTCTCTTTTCTGTGGAGTACCATATGTATCCCTGCAATAACAAAGAAGTACACAAAAAATCCAATGATGATAGTTCACTCTAATGTGTCTGTAAGAAACATCATGTGGTAGGCAGGAATGTCCTTGGAGCCTTCATTTATAGCTCCTGTACCTGGAAGTGGAGCTGCTATCTAGCAGCCTTAATGTGGTACATTATATTTCCAAATTAAATGATCATTATATTTGTTGACTACATCCTGGCTGTGATTTATCTAAGCACCCATACTCAGATCAAATCTCCAAGCAGGTATATGATCCCCAGCTTTTACATAATTTATATGAACAAGAAATAAAGAAACCTGAATAGGGCCATCCACCTTTAATTCTTTTCCTCTTGAGAATATTTTCACACATATTGCAGCAAGAGGAATCAATTAAATGCTGTTAAAACATGGTTTATGTGAAGTAATTTCAGTAGTGTGCATAAAATTGTCTACTTTCAAAAATTGTTGTAGGACAGTAAGATAGCTTGTAACACTGCTAATATGATGGTTGTCAGGGATTTTAATTAAGGCTTTTAAAGACTGAACGCTTGGTTGAGATTTGGCATCAGCTAGTTTTCAAGTAATTAAAACAATATCTTCAAATAGCCATATATTTGCTCAACATTGTGGGACCAGTGAAAAGATAGCTGATGAATGTATTGGCATTCTTTTGGTCTCCTAAGGCAGTGGAGTCAACACTTAACCATCTTTGTATGGCTTTATGGCAATAATAGTTAAGCTGACCCCTAGTTTATAGGGTACTTTTATCCAACACTGCTCTAATTGTTTTTAATTACTGTGGAATTCGTCTTAATTTTCAAACACCTCTACAGCTGCTTGATTCAGGTACTGACAACTGATATCATTCTCTTGGACCTTCAGCATAATTGCCCATGTTGTCATGGTTGCTAAGTGCCATCTAGTTGGTTCCAACTCATATCTACCCTGTACACGGTTTCCAAGGAGCAGCTGGTGGGTTTGAACTGCCGACCTTGTGGTTTGCCCTCTAGTACTGATCCTACAGTGCCACATCATAGTATCTTTCATATTGCAACTAGAATTTTTTCTTTATTTCTATCAGCATGAGAAATGCTGAGTGTGTTCTTCTTTTTGGTTTTCTAACGCCAGGTATTTATATATTTCATTATAATATTTTATTTTGTTTTCTTCAGTGGTCCTTTAAAATCTGTTTAGCTTTTTTACTTTGTAATTTCATCCTTTTGTATTAGTGATTCTACATTCAGAGTGTTCATTCTACAGTTTCAAAATATCTTCTGACAACCATTTTAGTCTTTTCTTTCTTTCCTGTTGTGTTTTGTGGGTTTTTTTTTTTATTTTAACATTTTATTGTCAATTCAGTGAAAGTTTAGAGAGCAGATCATCATTTGTACCTTCAGAAAATCATATACTTTGCTTCATTACAATAATTGAAATCTGCTCCATGTACCATCCTTTACTGTTCTTTTCTACCTTCATCTGACCAATCTTTTTTATGACCTTTTATTTTATTATATATGATAACCTTGATATCATTCCACAACTCATCTTGTCTTTTATCATTGGTGTTCAATGCCTGAAATCTGTTCTGAAGATGGCCTTTAAATTCAGGAGCATACTCAAAGTTGTACTTTTTCTCTCTTCTTGTTATAATTTTCTCCAGTTTCAACTGGAACTTCCAAATGAGTAATTGATTGTCTGTTCTATAATTGGCCCCTGTCCATATTCTGACTGTTGATATTGAACACCACCTCTTTCCACAGTGGTAGTAAATTTGATTTCTGTGTCTTCCATCTAGTGAATGGAAGACATGTGTATGTTGTTGAAAAAAGGTATTTGAATTGAATAAGTCATTGGTTTTGCAAAATTCTGTCATGTGATCTCTAGCATTATTTCTATCACCAAGGGTTATTTTCCAACTACCTATATTGGCATCCTGGTGTGGCACTGCAGGATAAGTACTTGATTGAAAGGTTGGCTTGAGCCACAAGGTCAGTGGTTCAAACTCACCAGCTGCTCATTGAAAACCCTATACAAGGTCACTATGGGCCAGAACTGACTCGATGCCACTGTCCAGCAACAACATCCTTCATATGATCAAGCGTCAATGGTATTGAAGGAAGAAGTTCATTTCAATGTTTCATCCATTTCAGCCATTTGAACCATTGAATCAAAACCCAGTGGTACTCAAGGAAGCAATTCAAGGTACATTGAAGGCATTGGCAAAGAACAAGGTCACAGGAAATGATGAAATAAAAATTTAAATCTTTTAACAAACTGATGTAACATGAAGGCAATCATTAATTTATGACAAGATATTTGGAAGACAGCTACCTGGCCAACTAATTGGAAGAGAGCTGTATTTGTGCCTATTTCAAAGAGAGGTGACCCAACAGAGTGTGGAAATCATCGGACAATATCGTTAACATCACATACAAGTAAATTTTATCTAAAGATAATTCAATAATGTCTGCAACAGTACATTGACAAGAAATTGCCAGAGGTTCAAGCCAGATTTAAAGGAAGACATAGAATGAGGGATATCATTGCTTATGTCAGATAGAACTTGGCTGAAAGCAGAGAATATCGGGAAGATGTTTACCTGTGCTTTGTTAGTTATGCAAAGACTTTTGACTGTGTGGATCATGACAAGTTATGGGTAACATTATGAAAAATGGGTACTTCAGAACATTTAATTGTGCTCCTGGGGAACCTGTACATAGACCAAGAAGAAGTCATTCAAACAGAACAAGGAGACACGGAATGTTTTAAACTGAGGAAAGTTATGTGCCAGGGTTGTATTTCTTCACTATACTTATTCAATTTATATGCTGAGCAAACAATCCAAGAATTTAAATTATAGGAAGAAAAACATGGCATCAGGATTGGAGGAAGACCCATTATCAACCTGTGATATACAGCTGATAAAACCTTCTTTGCTGAAAGAGAGGAGGACTCAAAACATTTACTGATGAAGATCAAATACCACAGCCTTCAGTATGGGATGTAACTCAATGTAAATGAAACTCAAATCCTCACCATTAGACTAATAAATAATATTACGATAAATGGAGAAAAGATAGAAGTTGTCAAAGACTTCACTTTGTTTGGATCCACTATCAACACTCATGGGATCAGCAGGCAAAAAAATCAAATGACTTATTGCAATAGGCAAATCTGCTGCACAAAGCCTCTTTATAGTGTTCAAGAGAAAAGATGTTTGATGATTAAGATGCTTGAGAAAGGAAGTTTGAGGACTAAGGTGTGCCTGGCCCAAGCCATCATATTTTCAATAGTCTCATATGCATGTGAAAGTTCGACAATGAACAAGAAAGACCACTGACGAACTGACACATTTGTATTATATTATTCTAGAAGAGTATTAAAAGTACCGTGGATGACCAGAAAAACAAGAAAGAGGTACAGCAAGAATGCTCCTTAGAGCCTGGATTGTGATACATAGTTCAGGGACCAGTCCCTGAAGAAGGACATCATGCTTTGTAAAGTGAAGGATCAGTGAAAAAGAGGAACGCCCTCAACAAGATGGATTGGCAGAGTGGCAACAGCAATGGGCTCAAGCATAGCAACAATTGTGAAGATGGCACAGGACCAGACAGTTTTTTCATTTTGTTGTGCATAAAGTCACTATGAGTCAGAACTGATTTGACAACACCTAACAACAACAATCCTTCTTTGTTTCAAAATCTATCTGAAGAACCAAGAATCTGTCCTTGGTAGGATAATATACACAAACCTAAAAGGAAGATTTGTTAATGAGACTATTATTCAAATTTATATACCAACCCCTAATACTAAAGTTGAAGAAACTGAAAATTCTTAACAACTTCTGCAGTCTGAAATTGTTCAAAATTTAATCAAGAGGTATTGATAATTGATTGGAATGTAAATATTGGAAACAAGAAAAAAAAAAAAAGAGAGACTTAATATAAAGAATTGGCTCACACAATTGTGGTTGCTGACAAAGTCAGAAATCTCTAGGGAGACTATCCCAAGGAAAAGTGTCATATTTCTCAGATTTATTTTGACACACAAAACAAAATGTGATTAAAAATGTGTTTCATGGGTACAATGAGAGGATTTGTCACTTGCTACTTTCAACTTTTATCTCTGAAGTGGATATCAATTCACTGCTATCTTCCCAATTGACATCAATTTACCTTACTTCTGATAATAACGCTCTAATCTTCCCTCTTCTAGGTCAATTCATTTGGTTGAATTATGGCTGAATCCTTTCCTAGCTCCACATTTTGACACATAATCTAAAGCGTGTGGTGCTGTGGGTTAATTCATTGGATTGCAAAATCGGTTTGAATTGTAAGTTTGGAAGACTTAGAAACCCACTCCTCAGAAACCCTATATAGGGTTGCTATGGGTTGGAACTGACTTGACGACACTTAATAAAGCATCTAAAGCATGTCAGTATATTGTGTCACCTGCATAAAGTGATTGGTTTAGGAGACAGTCTACAATTCAATTCCAGGATTTGTTCAGTATGGAGTCTGTAATGCAATAGTGTGACTGCATTAAACTCTTGGAGAAAATATACTGTCTCAGAGTATGCTAAGCTGGAAGGAATTAGGCATGGAACTGATGATGGCCTATTTGCCACATTAGGGAAAAGTGTGCCTGACAGTTAAGAACAATACAGAGGAAGCAAGATGCAAAAGATAGGGACTCCGTTCTCATGATATCATATGTAGTGATGTGGAGAAGCATCTGTTTGCTTCTTCAGAGCCTCTCTTCACTAGTTCTCTATCCCCAGGTGGCTGACCTGTGGAGACAGGAGAGTGTTTCTCTAGTCTTCAGATGGAAGTGGACATTGCAGAGTATCCAGAGAGTGAGGTAGGAGCATCTGATCCTCTAGTTCTGTTTGCAGAGTTGTGTTAGACTTTTTCAGGGCTCGTTCCACGTTCTGGTTCCTCATATAATTGCATTTAAGGGTGGTAATAACTTCACTTCTTACTAGTTCTTTTTCACTCAATATTCCCGCACTTTCCTAACAGTCATTTTGTAAATAGACCGTCCTCATTATTTTAACATGCTTGCACCAGCTGTTCTCCTGTTGAAACACCTAATGATACACCAAGTTTGCCTGAAGTAAACTCAACCCCGAATATTTCACAAACATGAGCATGAACATTCCATTTTTTTTTTTTTTTTGGTTAATTCACTTTGAGAAGTGTTTCTATCACTTGTAACCAGAAAGAGTCATGACTAATACAATCTCACTTAACCCCCTTGGGGCCACCTTGTGCATTCTACTTGGAAAATAATTGCTTTAGAAACATGGACAGACACATTATGGGAGTTAAAACTCACTTAGGTTGGGATATAATTCTCAAACCAATCCATCATGTCACTCATGATCTATTAATCCTTGTCCTATAGAATTAAAACAGCCTTGCTGGCCACATTAAACAATATAACCTCTAGTGCCTGAAGAATCTCAAACAAATTCTTATACACACAAGCTTCTAAAACCAAAAAGTCATATGAATCAGACCATTACATATTTCTTCCAATTAAAAGGTGTGAAAAGAGCAAAGAGAAATGGCCTTTTATATTTACTCAACTCAGCAGCTGAGCAGTTCATTAGCAAATTTGGAATGCACATAGGTCATAAGCTCCAGGCAAGTGAGGACTGTTGTATAAAGCAATATTAGAAAGGCAACCTTTAAGTCAAAAGTACTATTCCCTGGTGAAGCTTATTAATTGAATCATTTGTTTACAAAAGGTGAAAGTGGCTCTAAGTGACAGTACTGTTTGCACAGTGGCACCAATATTAGGAAAGCTTATATGTAATGCATTAGTAATACAGAAAAAGAGATTGCCTGAGTCAGGGGTATTTGTTTAGTACATTGAAATCCAGTAATTTCAGCAACTCCCCAAACATGAATTGAATTAGTTTATTAAGGTTAAAAATGGTCTTAAAATCATGCTAATGAGCACCATGAAGTGAGGCTATTTACCAGCTTTGTACTGCCAGAGATTAAATATATGTCGTTGATTGGTTGGGTGTTGGGGTAGCAAAAAAGAGTGGTTCACTCTGTACCACTTTTTATTTACTTACTATTCTTTCTTAACAAAGATTAGATTTTACCAAAACTGATTTGTAGAATGAGGACTTGGTTTAATAATCCTTGTCAACAAATATTTCCTTCTACTTAAACTCTAATTCCTTGCAGAACATACAGCAAGAGGAATAAACAACAACAACAAAAAATTTAAAACAGTTGGCATTGAATCAACTTTGAATCTTGGCAACCCAGTGTGTGTCAGAGAACTATGCTCCGTAGGATTTTCAAGGGTTGAGTTTTTAGAAGTAGATTGTCATACCTCTCTTCTGAGGTGCTGCTGGGTAACCTCGAGTATACCCAAACTAACAGAACTATTGACCAGAGGTCTGAGACTTGGTAAAATAATAAAACTTTCTCTATTGGCACCCATGAAACAAGGATTGACCAAGAGTTTAAAAGAAAAATATTCTGCCTTCCTTTGCCCACAGTCCAGCACTAAAGAAGGGTACACTTGGGAGCACCTGAATAAAGGATGCTTAGCTAAAAGTAACTCCCCTCCATAAAACATGATAAAAATGGCTAACATTTATTAATCACTTATCAGAGTTTGGGCACTGTTCTCAAGTCTTTTTTTATTACTATGTGGTGGCAATTATGATGAGGTAGGGGCATAGTATTATCCCTAATATACAAATAAGGAAACTGAGGCAAGCAGAGATCAAATAACTTGCCCAATGTCATATAGCAAGTATATGTGAATGATGAAATTCAAATTCGGGCTGTCTAATTGCAGGTCCTAAGTGTATTGTGTCATTTTCCAAGCCAAAGAAGATGGACATGAGAGTTTTGCGTTAACTTTACTGGGCCAAGATTCTCAGCAGTTTGATAGCTGAGATATCGTTATCCCAATAACGAGATCTAATATAATGTAATTAACTCTATGATGTGGTCTGCTATGCTCAAGAATCAATTGAAAGAATGTTTTCTTGGGTGTGTGGCCTACTTCCGATATATTAGACAATTAGGAAAAGCTTTCTTGTTCTCTGTTGGGTCTGAATGTTGCATCTAACTTATTCTCTAACATCTGGTTCTTTGGACTTAAGCCAGTGTTATCTGCCTGCCTGCCTGCTGGACTGACAGGCTGCCAGACATTCCTGCCTGTCTGCTGTCTGACCTGCCAATCTTGGTTCATCTGACCTGGACTTGAGACTTTACATCTGACCTCTACAACTGTGTGAGCAAATACCGATGCTAAGCAAGACTCTGGGTGATTGCGCAGTTGATATTTTTCTGTAATTTTCTCAGGATGAGAAGTATAGGGAAATTGGTGAGTTGGTCTATTGACACTAGATGAAGTGATAAAGGAAAGAGACCAGCTCAGGGCTGTGGCGTTACATCTCAAGGAATGCACAAAGACTTCAAAGCTTTCACTTGTGTCCTGAAAGAGAGCCTTAGTTCTTCTAGTAATAGAGTTCATTTTGTCTGAAAATACACCAGAGTCTTTTTATAAGAATGACTAAATTACTATGCCAGCTGAATTCAGAATCTTGAATGGTGTCTGATATAAAAGTGAAGGCACTGATTGGGAAGAAATGAGATCCTGTAACTTGGAATGGGGACATATGGACAGATAACCAGGAAGCCAGGGACACTGAGCCCCTACATTCTGTCAAATCACTCTTGCCAGCAGCATCACACCCCCCCAAGTGAAAAGATTACTCTATCTTTGTCTGCTGATCCATTGTCAGTGAAACCATGATCCCCATTTGTTGTTGTTGTTATGTGCCGTGGAGTCGGTTTTGACTCATAGTGACCCTGCACCGGGTTTCTGAGGTTGTAAATCTTTACAGGAGCAGAAACCCTCATCTTTCTCCCTCAGAATGGCTGGTAGTTTTGAACTGCCGACCTTGAGGTTAGCAGCCTGATTCATAACCACTATGGTACCAGAGCTCCTTTAACCTAAATAAATGTACCTGCTGAGATGATGTCTGAAGAATTGTCTGAGGCATCACCTAAGGTAGATGTCTTGTAAGACATTACTGAATGTTCCCAGGAAACACCACCAGTTATTGCTTCTAGAACTGTAACTAGACTTCAATTCCAGTGAGCCCTAAAAGGTGAAGTATAAATTGTGACCCAGGAAGAAGTATGCTACATTTCAAAAGTGTCACAACCAGCTGAGGTTCTTGCTGAAGTCAAAGGTAATATGGAATGGGTAGTGGAAGAAGGGGGAGTTCTGTTGTGGTATTTCAGGATTAGCACTCAACTGAAACCTTGAAAAGTCCGTTTGAACCACAAGGTCAGAGGTTCAAAGTCACCAGCCATTCTTTGGAAACCCTATACAGGATCAAGGAGCTCTGGTAGCGTAGTGGTTAGGTGCTTACGAATCGGGCTGTGAACCTTAAGGTCAGGTTAAGGTTCTACCAGCTATGCCATGGGAGAAAGAAGAGGCTAGCCTTGGAAACCCCGTGCAGGCTCACTATCAGGAGAGGCACCCCTGCATGCTTCCACTAGCAACAACACAAAATACCAGACAAAGCAGGTTCCGGGACTGTCCGGATCTCTGAACTACATATAAAGGAGTATTTATAAATATCAAAGGCTTAGTGCTAGTGGGATTTGTAGCAGAAGCAAAAAAGTGGCATTTTATGAGTGGTAGTTGGTGGCAGATGCCTGGCACAGCCATCTTGAGTGGGACACAGCAGAATTGGGAGCAGGAGAGAAAGTCCATCTCAGAGACCTGACTGTCAGAGATAAAGGTGTGAACAATATTTTTCTGCTAACTTCTCTTTCTCTGTCTGTACACCGCCACTGTGGTGACTAGAGGGGGTGCCTGAGTGAGAGGACACAGATCTGCTCAGCAAAGAAGGGGGAGGAGTCAATAGGAACAGCTTAAAACAGGTCTAACAAACTGTGGGCTGTTAGAACTCAGAATCAAAGAAGGGGGAGGAGTCAATAGGAACAGCTTAAAACAGGTCTAACAAACTGTGGGCTGTTTCTCACTAGGAGAAACACCTGGACTATTTTGCTATGTTATTTTGTTTGTTTTTGTGTGTGGTTATTATAGACTTCAGTGTCCAATCTGGTTTTTTGGTTTGTTTGTTTTTTCAGTCCCCCTTTTCTCTTGCAGTGGATTCTTTCTCTCCTTACATCACTCAAGAAGCAACAGCAATTGTGGCCATATAGCCAAGCTATAATCACACCTTATAAAATCCCACCATCTGGGAAAGAGATAATACCAGCTGCCATAGCCAGAGAAGCATAGATAATCATCACCTGCTAAAATTACTCTGAGTTGAGTAATAATAGAAGTGAAAAGGGAAGTTCATCTCTCTAACACATTTACCAGGAGGCAATCAGAAAGCTTAATAAAACACCAACATACATTCATCTAATTACTGAAAATACATCTAATTATTGAAAATGTCCAAAAAAACAACTGAAGATCTCAGCTCATATCCACAAACAAGATGTTGTTGTTGTTATGTGCCATGGAGTCGGCGCCAACTCATAGCAACCCTGTACAGGGTTTCCATGGCTGTAAATCTTTACGAGATCAGAAAGCCTCATCTTTCTCCTGAGGAACAGCTGGCAGTTTCGAACGGCTGACCTTGTGGTTCGCAGCCCCATTCATAACCACTATGCTACCAGAGCTCCTACAAGATAGAGTAGTTGAATCAAATGAGCTAGAGGTAGCCCTAGAATTCCCATTAGAAGCATTCCATTTACAAAGAGGAACCAGGCAAGGATGCCCTTTATCACCACTCCTATTCAATATTGTATTGGAAGTCTTAGCCAGAGCTATAAGGCAAGATACGGAAATTAAAGGCATCCAAATTGGCAAAGAAGAA
>NW_006408577.1:1663936-1665340 GCF_000296735.1 Chrysochloris asiatica
CTGTTCTTCATATAATCTCTAAATTCAGGTGGGATCTATTCAAGGTCATATTTTGGCTCTTGTGGACTTATTTTCATTTACTTCAGTTCCAGTTTGAATTTGCCTGTGAGCATTTGATGGTCTGTCCTATAATCTGCCCCTAGCCCTATTTTGGCTGAGGATATGGAGCTTTTCCACTTTCTCTTTCCACAGATGTAGTCAATTTTATTTCTGTGTGTTCCTTCTGGTGTCCATGTGTATAATCATCTCTTATGCTGTCTAAAGATGGTTTTTGAACGAACAAATCATTTATTTTGCAGAATTTTGTCATGTGATCTCCAGCATTATTTCTATCACCAATGCCATATTTTCCAACTACTGATCCTTCCTCTTTGCTCCCAACCTTTTCATTCCAATCACTAGTAATGATCAATACATCTTCATTGCATGTTTGATCAATTTCAAATTGAAGAGGATTGTAGAATTCTTCTATTTCATCCTCACTGGCTTTAGTGGTTGGTGCATAAATTTGAATAATAGTGGTATAACTGGGCTTTCCTGTAGGCGCATGGATATTATCCTATCACTGACAGCTTTGTACCTCATGACTGATCTGGATATGTTCTTTTTGATGATGAATTCAACACCATTTCTCTTCAATTTATCATTCCTGGCATAGTAAACCATGTGGTTGTCAGATTCAAAATGGCCAATACCAGTCCATTAAAGTTCACTAATTCCTAAGATACTGATGTATAATTCCATTTCGTTTTTGACAATTCCTAAATTTCCTAGATTTATATTTCATACATTCAATGTTCTGATTCTTATTTGATGTTTACAACCATTTCTCTTCATTTTGAGTTGTGCCCCATCAGCAAATGAAGGTCCTGCAGGCTTTGCTCCCACAGGCTTTACTCCATTCATGTCATCAAGGTCAACTTTACTTTGAGGATGCAGCTCTTCCCCAGTCGCATTTTGAGTGTCTTCCAACCTGAGGGGCTCATTTTCCAGAAGTATATCTGACAGTGTTTCTCTGCTATTCATAAGGTTTTCAGTGACTAAGTATTCGGAAGTAGTTCATCACTCCTTCTTCCTAGTCTATCTTCATCTAGAAGCTCATCTGAAACCTCTTCACCCTGGGTGACCCTGCTGATATTTAAAATACCTGTAGCATAGCTTTCAGACTCACAGCAACTAACAAGCCATCATAGTATGACAGACTGACAGATGAGTGGTGGTAAGGTGTATATGCACTTTTAGTCACTGCCTATTTGGTGGCTTTGAACCACTGAACATAAGAATCGCAGCCCACACCATACTCACTATACTACCAGAGCTCCTTTACTATCCATTAGAAAGATGCAAATCAAAACAACAATGAGATATTGTCTCACACTAGCAATACTAGCAAACTTTAAAAAA
>NW_006408577.1:1667195-1668529 GCF_000296735.1 Chrysochloris asiatica
AGTGTGTGGGGGAAGATAGAATCCCCACTGAATAGTTTTTCCCTTGTCTAGATGGGTCTAGTGAGAGGAGATGGGGATAGGATTCATTTGACTCAATAGTGAATAATTGTTATCATGCCTGATTGTGATTGTCACAACTGTAGAGGGAGAAGTTTTGTAACAAAAACAGGGGAGTGGTTAATCTTACAGTCCAGGAACAGAGGACCCTAAGGACCATCAAGGGAAAGAGCATGGGCAGAATGTGGAACCCTATCCAGAGAAACAGCGACACCAGAGATGGGGGCAGAGATGAGAACACGGAGAGATAGAACAGCTGAGGACTCTGGACCCATGGAAAGAGAAAGGCTGTGTGCTAGCAGCTAGGAGACAGGCTTGCAGAATACGCTATTCAGTTGTCTAAATTATTATATATTCCTGAGTGTTTTTGTGTACATCAAAAAAACAAAGAAAAAAGCCAGAGGGAATAGAAGCAAATACTGTTTAGCTTTCAAGTCTTATAAGAATAACAAGTCTTCTAGAATTTATCAAGAACTTTTAGAGAAGGAGTACTATATGGAATTTCAAATAAGTAAAGCCCCAAGTAATAATCTGGGCAAAAACATAACCAGCACCCTATTTGGTAGTCGTGACCTGGAACATCCAAAGAACTTCTGAATTTTGTTAACTCATCCTTTTTCTAAGTCACAGTCAATAAGATTATGCCAGAGGTAGACAGATGGTCATAGATTTAAATCACTACATGTTTAATTGTAAAAGAACATATTAGTGTGTTTGTAGCAGAATATCGTGGCATGTTTTCTTACTGCAAAGCAAAAATAAACTCTGGATTACGTATCCGTAACATGGAATTATTGTTGTCAGATGCCATCAAGTTGGTACTGATTCATAGTGACCTTATGTACAACAGAAGGAAACACTGCCAGTCCTGTGCCAATCTCACAATCATTGCTACACTTGAGGCCATTACTGCTGCCACTGTGCCAATCCATCTTGTGGGGGGTCTTTCTATTGTTCGTTGACTCACCATTTTACCAAGCATAATGTCCTTATTCAGGGACTGGTCCTTCCTGATAATATATCTGAAGTGTGAGAGTCCTGGTGTGGTCATGTCAGTTAATGTGTCAGACTGCAAAGTCATTTGAACTGCAAGGTCAGTGGTTCGCGTTCACCAGCTGCTTGTGGAAACCCTATACAGGGTCGCTATGGGTTAGAATGAACTTGACAGCAATTGACAACAACAAATCCTTACTTCTAAGGAGCATTCTGGTTGTATTCTTCCGACATAGACTTGTCTGTTCTTCTGGAAGTCCATAGTAATTTTTTTTTTTTTTTTA
>NW_006408577.1:1669384-1684894 GCF_000296735.1 Chrysochloris asiatica
TAATTATGGTTATGTCATCTTCCTCAATTGACCCTTTAATCATGAGATAGTGTCCTTCTTTAAGTCTTACGCTGGTTTTTGACTTAAAGTTCATTTTATCAGAGATTAGTATTGCCACTCCTGCTTGTTTTTTATTGCAGTTAGCTTGGTATATTTTTTTTCCCATACTTTAACTTTTAGTCTGCTTTTGTCTTTGTGTGTAAGGTGTCTCTCTTGCAGGCAGCATATTGAAGGGTCTTGTTTTCTTATCCAATCTGCTCTGTCTCTTCACTGGTGCATTTAATCCATTGACATTCAATGTAATTATCGATGGGTATGAATTAATTGCTGTCATTATGCTAATTTTTTGTGGTTCGGTTCATTGGACTGACTTCATGTGGACTTTTTTGGTGCTAATTCTTGTCAGTTTCTTCTTAGTTTTAATGTTTCCTTTTTCTGCTAGGATCTTCATTTTCATAGTAAGTTGTGAAGTATTAATTTTCTTTGGAGTTACCCTATAGTCTACTAAGTTTTCTCTGCATTTAGGATGGTCTATTGTATCCTGCAATCTACTTGACCTCCTTACCACCTGGATCTCTGTTCCTACATTTTTCCTTTCTTTGAAATTGTTAATATTTTGATCTTTGATTGGCATCACAAGTCCTCTGAATTGTTCTAAGAAGCAGCCTGAGGAACCAGTGGGGCTCTCAGGAACCTCCTCTCTGTGTTGTGAGAAGACTGTTGGTGCAATGCTGGACCTTTTTAGGGTTGTGTTCCTTCCAAACTGAAGATGCGATCTGGAAGAAGAGGAAAGATAAGTGAAAAGTGAAAAATCAGTCACACCTCTCCCTGCAGATACAGCTCGGCGGCTTCTAGCGCTGTGTCACTGCCTCCGCTTGGCTGTGGCCCCATCCTCCGATCTCAGTCCAGGTGTCCTGATTGATTCAGAAATCACCGTATTTGGCTTCCACAGTCAGATTCCTCCACAGGTGGGTGCAGGAAACGGGTGCCAGGAGCCTTGTACAAGAGCCAAAACTCTGGCGCTACTCCACAAAAGTTCCTTCTCTATTTTTTTGGCACCTCTACAGAGGAGCTTTACCTACCTGTCTCTGCTTCACCCTACTGTTTACCTCTTAAACTCTTTAAAGAAGTCTTGTGCAACAGATTTGCCTAGTGTAATAAATTGTTTGATTTCTTGACTACTGCTTCCATGAGTGTTGATGGTTGATCTAAGCAAAATCAATTCTTCAATAACTTCAATCATTTTTCCATTTATCATAATGTTTTTTATTGGTCCAGTCATGAAGATTTTTGGGCTCTTTTATCTTCATCAATAAATATTTTAAGCCCTCTCTGTTTTCAGGAAGCAAGGTAGTATCACAGGCATATCACAGGTGTTCAAGAGTCTTCTTGCAATCCTGATGGAATTATAAGATAAATGAAAAAGTTGCACATAAGGACAATGAAATCAGGTAAAATATATTTCTGCAATGGCCTATGCTGCTACACATTTAGCTGATACTTGGGGGTTAAGAGTGCTTTCCTCCAAGAATGTCTTATGTATGTCTTTTTTTCTTCAATATTAGGAGGAATAAATCCTGGGTGCATTGAACACTCTACTGCTATTTTGAACTAGACTGTGATAGTGTGACTTAGAAAATCAGATTACCATATTGTGATACTCCCATATTTTCCAGGTCATTCTGTGGCTTCTGACTTAGCCCCCAAATATTACCCAGGTGCTTTTAGTAATTGCCTATGACTGATAATCCTCACCTGTAACGCTCTGTGCTCTTCCAGTTTCTTTACCTGTAAAATATAAGTTAGACTTAGACACTCCTTTGAAACTTCTTCTGTGGCTAATGTGTACACTTAGAGTAGAATTCAAAGTCTTTACCAAATCTGTCCCTGACTATGTCTCCCACTTCATTGTCTCCCACTTCCCCTTATCCTTCTTAGAGCTTCTCCTTCTGCCACCCTAACTTCTTTTCCCTCAAAATGCCCATGATGACTTTTTTTTTTCTTTTTATAATTTTGAAAGATTTTCTCTTATAGAATAATTCTAAAGCATTAAAACATGTAAACAAATTAAATGTTTATCTTCTGTTCAGTATGAAAGAAGTTAACAAATCCTTCTTTGAGGTTTTCTTTTTTAAATTAGAAATATACTAGTGAGTCCTGGTGTGGTGCTGTGGATTAATGTGCGGGCTACAAATTCAGTTTGAATTACAAGGTTGGTGGATCAAGTTCACCAGCTGCTCCTAAGAAACCCCATACAGGGTCACTATGGGTCGGAACAGACTCGATGGCACTTCACAACAACAGTACTGGTCTGCAAAGTACTGGTGTGGCACTGTAGGATAAGCACTGGACTGCAAGGTCAGTTGTTCAAACTCACCAACCACTCCTCAAAAACCCTATACAAGCACTATGATCCCAAACCAACTACTTAACAACAACAACATAGCATTTTATAAGATCCCTGTAGTGGGTTACGAGTTGGGCTACTAACCATAAGGTCAGTAGTTCGAATCTACTCACCCTTCCACAGGAGTCCCTGTACATGGTCCCTGTGAGTCAAAACCAACTCCACAACACATAACCACCACCATGAACACCACCACCACCACCACTACACTATTTCATATGGAGTCCTGGTGTGGTGCTAAAAGATATGTATTTGACTGCTAACCACAAGGTTGGCAGTTCAAAACCACCAACTGCTCCTACACAGGGTCACTATGCGGCTGAACTTACTATATGGCATTTAACAACAACAAATACTATTTTGTATATTGTACAGTTGAACTCCATTTTATGAGAAGCACTATGACTTCCCAGGTTTCTATTTCCAGTTCTTACTTCCCCCTCTGTTTCAGAAATAAGTGGGATAATCAACGGCCACATGAACTCTGTTATAATGTTAAGGAAAGAGGAAAAAATTTGGTGATCATTTCTATTTAAAAAAAAGAAAAAAAACTTTCCTTGAAGTATCATAATTATTATGCATTTGCTTTGCATTTGATTTCAGGATCTTTATTTTAATGAATTTATAGAGATACTTAATCTCACAGAGCCAGAATACTAATTATTATACTGTGTTGTAACAGGAAAAACAGCAAATTACTCAAATTTTAATTATGATATTCAGTTTTAAACAAGTGTATAATAATTGACTTTGTGTGGAATAATTGATTTGTCATTTAAGCAGTAATTTTTTATGCAAATGGACTACTTCATATGTGTGAACCAGTTATTATAAAATTAATTACTGAATGTAATATCTTACAGAACTGACTACTAAGAGTTCTTCTAACTGGCTTATCCATTCATGAAAAAGCTGGGGTTTTATGTACACTGATGAGCTTTATAACCAAAAGAAATGAAACCACATTCTACATGCCTGCTAAATGTGCCTTACATTGTCATTATCATTTTCAAGTGCTTTATAAACACTTTTCCTCAAGGCTTTCCATTAATGAATTTTCACAGTCACCCTAAAAGCTAGATAAGCATTTTAAATCTTCCCCTTTGGGAATGTAGAATGTTATTCTGTAGCTAAATATTAAATATTTTGACAATAGTCACCTTGTGGTAACAATAACTGTATTTATTGGTCTGGATTCCCTTGTAAGAGGGACATAATTTTTTTTCGGCAGGTGGAAAACTCAGAGCAAAAATAAAGGATAGTGAACAGGGGAGTCTCTTAGGCACAGAGTTCAGGGAGACAAGAATCCAAAAGACCCTAAATATGTATACCCATCAACATAGCACATGGTGACATAGTTATAGAAATTTCTTGGACCTTCTGTACATCCTACTAGAAACCTCTTGTAGCCCTGGTGTGGCACTGTATAATAAGCACTGGACTGAAAGCTCAGTTTGAACAGTGGGGTTGGTGGTTCAAACTCACTAGCTGCTCTTCAGAAAGCCCATACTGGTCCCTATGAGTTGGAAACTACTCCAAGGCACTTCTTTGGGAAGCATGGTGGCTTTGTATAATAAGCACTGATCAGGGAACAACAAGGTGGTGGGTTGAGTTCACTAACCACTCTATGGGAGAAAGATGAGTCTTTCTACTCTTGTATAAAAATACAACTTTGGAAATGCTATACAGGGATGCTATACATGGGGTTGTTATAGCAACAACAAGAACCTCCTTTTAACGAACTTAGAGTGAGTATTTAATCTAATTTTTTTTTTTCTCCTTATCTTCATGCCTAGCCCTAAGCTTGCCATTTTTTCAATACGTTTTGAAATTAAAAGAATTGAGCATCTAAGGGCTGATCTGGAGTCTCTGGGTGGTGCAAGCACTTCATGCTGATAACTGAAAGGTTAGAAGTTCAAGTCCAACCAGTGGCAGTTTAGAAAAGTTCTGATGATGACTTCTAAAATAACAACCTCTGAAAACCCTATGGAGCACACACAGTTCAGCTTTGACACACAGAAGAATCCATAAGTCAAAATAGAAAGAACATCAACTACAACTGGCTGATTAACCACAATAGCACTTTTTTTTTGCCTTTCAGATCTACCTTTACATTGCCTGTATCTTTTCTAATGGCTGGTGGCAGTCGTGGTTATGTGCCGTGGAGTCAGTTCGGACTCATAGCGACCTGTATAGAGTTTCCAAGGCTGTAAATCTTTATGAGAGCAGAAAGCCTCATCTCTCTTCCATGGAACTGCTGGTAGTTTTGAACTACTCACCTTGAGAATAGCAGCCCAACTCATAGCCACTATGCTACCAGTGCTCCTCCTTCTCTATTATTACTAAGAAATTAAAAATTTCTTTGTGTGGTTAAATCTCTCAGTTGGAAAGTCCATGAGGTAGAGATTCTGGCTATCAGTTCATCATTACTATTCCTGGCATCTAAAACAGTGCCTGGCATAGAGTAGACTCTCAATATTTCATTGAATGAGTAAATGTTGGCAAAACAGTCTCTTATAGTTTTACAAAGCACTAAAGATGCTGAGTTAGTATTGTAAGTACAGCTCTCCAATTATCAATTACATTGGTATCTAACATTTTGCACTTATAACAATAGTAAAAAGAATCTCCCTGCTATCTGACTGTTTTTTATATTAATGATGCAGGTCTGGCAGTAATGCTGAGGTGAGAGTAACACTGGCTTTGATGGTTGAAGATTCGTGTCTGCTTGGGTACACCATTTTATTCGTGTCTGCTTGGGTACACAATTCTTATTAGTTTGACAGTTATGTAATATATGATCTGGCAGTTATACAAGGATGCAATTTGGCAGTTTTGTGATGATGTAATTTCATAGTCATGTAATGATGTATTCATCCTCCCATTTTCTGATTCATTTTAGCATAATGACGATTTCATATTATAACCTGATCTTTGGAAACTAATCTTGTTAAGTGAGAAAAGGATGTGGTGAAAAAGTTCACAATGAATTGGCATATTTCTAATGTCAACACTAAACAATTGGAGTACATAATAGGACACACAGTTATAATGAACTTCTTAATGCTTTTTGAGTTCAATCATAGAGACATCTTTAAAAGTTGCTAACTGATGGTTAGAACATTACTAAGTATTTCTTCTAAAAAGAAGTTATATTAAACAGTATTATGAAGTGATACAGAGCAGTGAATTACTGGTACTTTATCCTTAGTCTTTATAACTCCCACCAAACGACTTTTTCCTGATGGGTCTGCATAAGAGAAAGTGAGGGAAGATGCTGATAAGATTATATGATTCAATTGTGAGTGATTTTTAACAGTGCTAATTGGGGCTATAAAAATTTGAAACTCTAAAGTGAATATGAAATGAGCCATCTCAGAAGCATGAGTGGAGGATGGCACTACCTACAAGAAAGAAGATCTACGAGTAGAGTGTATCTGCAAAAAGCTGACATCAACCAGTCCTCTCCCATCTTCCTCTACTCAACTGGGTTTGAGATTTCATTGCAATGGACACACAGAACTGAGACATACTCACAGTTATGGAGTTAGTTAGGAAAATTAAAAGTCTACAATTCAGTATAAGAAATGCGCAGTCATTCCAGTCAAGACAGCCTCTCCTCTTCCATGCCTGCAGACAAGCCTCTCTCTTCCCAGCCAGCATGAAAAAGCTCTTTAAGGACTGCTGATAAATACACACAGGACACACCAGTCCATCATAAGCTTTAGCCTAGAAACATTCAGATCTAGTTCCCCAAACTGAGTGCCTGGAGCCACCGCATTCTACAAACAAGTCTCTTTCCCAGAATTACTCAGCTTTACTTGTTCCATGAGCTGGAAAGCTCACTGCTCTGTCTGATGTACTGACTCTTGGTTCTGCTACAACTGCTCCTCTGCCACTTCTCCTGTATTACAGCTTTCAGTCCCTGAGTCAAGGAAATACAATGTATAGGGGTCTCATGGTCTAAAGAACAGACTTCACTCCAGGCTTGTTTTGATTTACCTTCACATGCAAGCATTCATGAAAGATGCAACTCAGTCATGCTTCCCGAAAGCGGCTGCATCTTGTATTCCAAACAACTGAAAGATGAACTAACATAAAGGATACATATGGGAAAGTTATGAAAAACTAGAGGATAGTTCTGTTTTATAAGAAACTGACAGTATACACTAAAGAGGGGGGGAAAAACAACACAATAGAATGGTAACCTTTAAAATGATTTGTTATCACTATTTTTTCAACAGAATTTGATAAAGGGGAGAAAAATCCTTACACTGTCTGTTTAGAAAAGAAAGAGCCAAAAGTAGCTATTTAAACAATCAGCATGTCTCTTTGATGGACTATTAGAATATTTCCAAGGCTGATTGTAAAACAAAACAAAACAAAAAATTTTCCTGAAAAGTTAATTAGTCCCTAATACCATTGCATCTGATTATGTAATCATTGCATTTGACATGCAATTCATGAAACATCCTCTCAGTGACAAATGACTATTTTTATCTTGTAGTAAACAGAAAAGAGCAATGGAATGTAGTGTCCCCAATACCCTGCTGCCTTTAAGCCTGTAGAAAGTCCTCATTTACCTTTTCTGGTAGCTGTATTTCTTGCCTGAAACACATTGTTCCTGTCTGCTTGACTCAGTTTTTTCCTTCCCTCCTTGGAGGAGTGTGAGTGGTACCGACCAGTGAAAGAAGGCATAGACTTGAAAGTTCTCAACTGTGAAATTGAGCCCTTAGCCAAACACTGAAAATTCTCTGTGGTTCAGCAAAAGTTCCATTAACTTTTGTTTATTTCCTGGTGCCACAGTAGTTCTTCTTGATTATATCTAGCCCTAGCTGTGGAAGTAATAGAAATGTCTTGTAAATCAATTAGTACATGGGGGAAATGTTGCACTATAAAAAATTTACAAGCACCTGAGTTTGGGAATGTTTATCTCATGTGTACCTTAAATTTCAGAAATTCAATCATCCTTATTGCAGATTAGCTTGATTTTTACTAACTTTTAGAAGTTAGGCATTAGAACAAATAAGCGGACACATTTTTACTACCTATTTTTCTATCACAAAACTAATCTTCACATGGACTAGCATTTAAAAAATAGGGAAACTCTGGTTTGTTTATAAAGGTTTTTTGGTGCATTCATACAATTTCTCCCCTAGAAATAGCTGGTTTTCAATATTCAATGTTATGATCACAATCTTTCTATGATGTTTCTGAGGTGGAATAAATTATTCTTGATAGACAAATCATCAGCAAAGATACCTAACACAGTTCTTGGCATAGTTTATGAGTTTCTTTCTTAACTAAAATATTTTCCCTTCTTGTTAGCAAATATAATGTCCAATGTATCTATTTTCCCTTATTAAAAAATAGATTTCTCAATGTGAAGAATTCAAAAAGCCAATGTTGTTGTTGTTATGTGTTGCTGAGTTGCTTCCAACTCATAACAATCCTATGTACAACTGAGCAAAACACTACCCAGACTACCTTGCTCCTCACAATTGTCAGCTTTTTGAACTCAGGGGTGCATCTACTGTGCCACTACATCTCCTTGAGAATCTTCCTCTATTATGCTGACCTTCCACTTTACCAAGCATGATGTTCTCCAGAGACTGGTCCTTCCTGTCTATATATCCAAAGTACAAAAGATGAAGTTTCACTATCCTTGCTTCTAAAGAGCATTCTGGTTATACTTCTTCCAAGATGGATTGTTTAATTCTTCTGGCAGACAATGGTACTTTCAATATTCTTCATCAGTATTGTAATTCAAATGCATTAATTCTTCTCCAGTCTTCCTTATTCACAGTCCAACTTTCACATGCATATGAGGCAAACCCATATCACAAAAGGAGGGTTAGGGCAACTTATAATTGGGCAAAGAGAACTTAACCTCTTTTCCAAGCAGTCATGATTTTCAATGAGGCCCACACAATCAATTGAGTGTAATGTTAATGCATCAGGGAAGATAAAATCTCAGTTAGTGAAAAAGAATTAGATATAGATATAGATATACATAGATATACCAGTTATGATACCCCTTTCTAGATTATGGACCATTTTTCCATATTCAACATAATCCCATAATTATAGGATTCAGCCTCCTTTATACCCACACAACTGGGAACTAGGAAGGGTGATATACAACACCTAGTGCATTGGCAGCCTTTGTTAAATATTAAATAATAGCAATACTTATGCTGCTTTACTTACAAAGTAAGTACTGCCTCATTTTAAAAGATCTTAATTTTTCATCAGTATAAGGGCAATACCTGAACTTATATTACTATTTTTATTTGATCTAGTTAATGGTCCTACTTTTTAAAAAGAGCCCAGGTTTTCAGTATCGCTAAGCAGGGTCAAAAAGTCATTTGCAAGGCAAAGTATACAGGTGGGGCTCTCAGGATAACAGCTCTCAAATACAGGTGGAGATGCAATTGCTTCTTCTATTTTCCTCCTGAGGCAAACATCTGCTGTTATAGGAGATGTGAGAACCTGATCTTTTTTCTTTCCAACTTCCATAATATCCAGCATGAAAAAATTAAAATTAAGAAAACAAATTCTCTTAACTGAAAGAAAGTATCATGCTAGATTTCAAATGACTGAAAACCAACAGTCAGAACTCATAGGTAATTCAGTCATGCATTTTAACATAGCTATATCAAACTTCCTTTTTCTTTCCTTATAGCACATTTAATATCGTTGTTGTTGTTGGTAATGTCACAGTTTTAGCCTCACACTTAATCTCCCTCATAAGAAAAGTGAGTAAAGTAACTTGTCAGCTCAGTACCACCACCACTTTCTTCTAAGCTGGGAACGTGTTTCTCAGAATCCCCTTTTCTGTCTGGTTTCAGGCTAGTGTGCCAAGAAGCGGCCCTCACAGAAGTTTGGGAAGGTGCAGTGAAGACAGCAAGCTATTATTTCTGGGAGGCCATGGCAATTGTAAGGGGCAGCATCAGACACATTTCACATGGCCACATTTCACATGTAGTTGTTTTCTAGCTTAACTTCCTCAGACACTCCAATGCTTTAGATTGAAATCTTTAATTATTGTTTCTTCAATCCATGGGGTGCATTTGTTCACCTCCTGCAAAATTTGTGCAAACCCTAATTTCTGTATTAAATTCTTTAATCCCAGAATAATTTCAGTTGCAGAGTTTGCAGGACCAGACTTTGACTGACAAAACCCAGAGCCTTCTATCTGCTCTGATTTCAAAAGAAATATAAAGTATTCAAGAACATTAACATTTTATTGTTAATAACAATATTTAAAGTACATGTCCTAACAGACACCGAAACCAGACCCATCAAGGGCCTCCATCAACTACTTCCAGATTCAGCGCTCTGAACATACCTAACACCAAAGCAGATAGGAACTCCATCTAGGGCCCGGAATTCTGCTATCATATCTCTCCCACACATTCCCCCATGAGCTCCATGGATTGCAGCAGTCCCCAGTTTTTCTCCTCTCAGGGTCCAAGACCTACACTCTTTCATTGTTTTTGTTTTTATTTTTCCCTTTTGTTATTTCATTGTTTTTGTTTGTTTATATTTTCTCCTCCTTTTTTTTCTCTTTCCATCTCATTAACTTTTATCTTTTCTATTCTGTCACTGCTTTTGTTTTTGCTTCTTTTCTTCTGTTTCACATTTGCCCTCTTCTATATTTTTCCTTTTGATCTTTCTTTATAATTCTCTACTCTCTCTTTTCCTCAGCCACTCCAATGCTTTAGATTGAAATCTTTAATTATTGATTAAATATTTATTAACTATTAAAAATTAATATTTGATTATCTTCCCTCACCCTGGTTTTTTTTTTTTTTTTTTTCTTCCTTTTAATTCTTCTCTTCTATATCTCCATTTTCCTGTCCCTCTTTTCTCCATGCCAAGAAATATTGGAGACAGCTAACTGGTCAACTGATTGTAAGAGATTCATATTTGTGCCCAATCCAAAGAGAGGTGAACCAATGGAATGCAGAAATCATTGGACAATATTAATACTGCATACAAGTAAAATTTTGCTAAAGATATTTCAAAAATGGTTACAGCAGTACATTGACAGGAAACTGCCAGAGGTCCAAGCTAGATTTAGACAAGTATGTGAAACTAGAGATATCATTGCTGACATCAGATGGATCTTGACTGAAAGTAGAGACTACTAAAAAGATGTTTACCTGTTCTATATTGACTATACAAAGGTTTTCAACTTTGTGGATCATGACAAGCTATGAACTACATTATGGAGAATGGGATTTCAAAACACATAGTTGTTTATGAGGAACCTGTACATAGACCAAGAGATTGCATCAATTCCTCTACGGTCTTCTTTATTCACTGTCCAACTTTCACATGCATATGAGGTTATTGAAAATATCATGGCTTGGGTCAGGTACACTTAATCCTTAAACTGACATCTTTGTTCTTAAACGCTTTAAAGAAATCCTGTGCAGCAGATTTGCCTAATGCAATACATTATTTTGCCTTTTGACTGCTGCTTCCATGAGTGTTGATGATTGATCCGAGCAAAATGAAGTCTTAGATAACTTCAATCTTTTCTTTATTTGTATGGATGTTGTTTATTCATCCAGTGATGGGGATTTATGTTTTCTTTACATTGAGTGCTATGCAGCCCAAACTGAAGACTGTGGTCTTTCATCTTAGCCAGTAAATATTTTAAGTCCTCTTCACTTTCAGCAAATAAGGTTGTATCATCTGCAAATCAGATGATAATGAGTCTTCCTCACATCCTGATGCCACATCTTTCTTAATATAATCCAATTTCTCAGATTACTTGCTCAGCATATAGATTGAATAAGTATGGTGAAAGAATACAACTCTGGTGCACACATTTCCTAATTTTGAAACATTCGATATTCCCTTGTTCTGTTCCAACACCTGCCTTTTGGTGCATGTACAGGTTCCTCATGAACACAATTAAGTGTTCTGGAATATTCACACGTCACAATGTTGTCCATAGCTTGTCCAGATCCACACAATTGAAAGCCTTTGCACAGTCAATAAAGCACAGGTTTGTTTGATATTCTCTGTTTTCAGCCAAGATTCATCTGATGTCAGCAATGATATCTTTCATTCTATGTTCTCTTCTGAATCTGGCTTGAACCTCTGGAAGTTCTCTGTCAGTGTATGATTGTAGCCATTTTTGTATTATCTTTAGTAAACCTTCACTCACATGGGATATCAATGATAATGTCGGATGATTTCCACATTACATTGGGTCACCTCTCTTTGGAATGGGTACATATATGGATCTTTTCCAATCAGTTGGCCAGATAATTGTCTTCCAAATGTCTTGGCAGAGATGAGTGAGTGCCTCCAGTGCCACTCACTTTGTTGAAAGATTTCAATTTGTATTCCATCAATTCCTGGTGCCTTGTTCTTTGCCAATGACTACAGTGCACCTTGGATTTATTCATTCAGGATCATTGGCTCTTGGTCATATGCTACCTTTTGAAATGGTTTAACATCAGCCATTTTGTTTGGTATGATGACTCTGTATTCCTTTCATCTTCTTTTGATGCTTTCTGCATCATTCAATATTTTGCCCAGAGAATCCCTCAGGGTTTGGATTTTTTCTTCAGTTCCCCTAGCTTAAGAAATGCTGAGCTTGTTCTTCCTTTTTGGTTTTCTAACTCCAGATCTTTTCTAACTCCAAATCTTGCACATTTGGTTATAATATTTCACTTTGTTTTCTCGGGCTAACCTTTGAAAATTTCTGTACAGTTCTTATACTCCTCACATCTTCCATTTGCTTTAGCATCTCTATGTTGGAGAGCTAGTTTCAGAGTCTCTTCTAACATCCGTTTTGGTCTTTTCCTGTTTTCATTCCTTGCTAATGACATTTTGCTTTCTTCTTTTATGATGTTCTTGATGTCATCCCACAACTCTTCTGGCCTGCGGTCTTTAGTGTCTAATGCACCAAATCTGTTCTTCAGATGATCTCTAAATTCAGGTGGGATCTACTCAATGTAATATTTTTGCTCCTGTGGACTTGTTTTAATTTTCTTCAGCTTCAGTTTTTATTTGCTTATAAGAAATTGATTGTCTGCTCCCCAGTCTGCCTCTGACCTTGCTTTGACTGATGATATGGAGCTTTTCCACCATCTCTTGCCACAAGTATAGTCAATTTGATTTCTGTATATTTCATCAGATGAGCTCCACATGTATAGTCATCTTTTATGTTGTTTAAAAAGGTATTTTCAATGAACATGTCATTGGTCTTGGAAAATTCTTTCATGCAATCTCCAGCAACATTTCTATCACCCAGGCTATATTTTCCAACTACTAATCCTTCTTCTTTGTTTCCAGCATTTGCATTCCAATAACAAATAGCTATCAATACATCTTTTTTAAATAGTTATTATTGTGAATTGAGTGATAGTTTATATGGGAGAAGTTATCAATACATCTTGATTGTATGTTTGATTGATTTCAGACTGAAGAAATTGGTAGAATTCTTCAATTTCATCATCACTGGCTTTAGTGGTTGGTGTAAATTTGAATAATAGTAGTGTTAACTGTTCTTCCTTGTAGGTGTATGGATATTTCCCTGTCACAGACAGCGTTACACTTCATGAGTGATATTGCTATTTTCTTTTTGACAATGGATGCAACACCATTTGTCTACAATGTGTCATTCTCAGCATAGTAAACCATGTGATTATCAGATTCAAAATGGCCAATATCAGTCCATTTCAGCTTACTAATGCCTAAGATATTGATGTTTATGCATTCCATTTTCTTTTTGACAATTTCCAGTTGAACATTCTATGTTCCACTTGTTAATGGATGTTTACAGCTGTTTCTTTTCATTTTGAGTTGTGTCCCATCAGCAAATGAAAGTCCTGAGGACTTTACTCCATTCGCATCTTCACTGTCAACTCTACTTTGAGGAGGCAGCTCTTCCCCGGTCACATTTTCAGTGTCGTCCTCCATGAGGGGCTCATCTTCTGGCACTATATCTGACAATCTTCTGCTATTCATCATGTTTCAGTTTTCAACAATCTGATGCTGACAGTGTTCCTCTGCTATTCATAAGGTTTTCAGTGACTAAATATTCAGAAGTAGTTTGTTACTCCTTCTTCCTAGTCTGTCTTCATCTGGAAGCTCATCTGAAACCTGTCCACCATTGGTGACCCTGCTGGTATTCAAAATACCCCTGGCATACTTTCCAGAATCACAGCAACACATAAACCACTACAGTATGACAAACTGACAGGCAAGGGATGTCCTGGAACTGACGGAATACAAATTGGAATCCTTCAACAAACTGATACAGCCAAGTGGAGGTGCTCACTTATCTGTGCCAAGAATTTGGCAGACAGCTACTTGGCTAACCTATTGGAAGAGATCCATATTTGTGCCATTCCAAAGAAAGGTGACCCATTGGAATGTGAAAATTATTGAATACTGTCATTAATATTACATGCAAGTACAATTTTGCTGAATTTAATTTAAAAATGGGTGCAGCAGTAAATCAACAGGGAATTGCTAGAAATTCAAACTGAATTTAGAAGAGTACTTGAAACCAGGATATCATTGCTGACATCAGATGGATCCTGCCTTAATGAAGAGAGTACCAGAAAGATGTTTTCCTGTGCTTTTATGACTGTGCAAAATCATTTGAGTGTGTCAATCATAGCAAACTATGGATAACATTGCAAAAAAAATGGGTATTACAGAACACACAATTGTGGTCATGAGGAATCTATATATAGGCCAAAAGGCAGTTTCTTGAACTGACCAAGAAGACAATAATGGTTTAAAATCAAGAAAGATGTGCATCAGAGCTATATCCTTTCACAATACTTATTCATTCTGTACAATGAGGAAATAATCAGAAAAGCTTGATTCTATGAAGAAGATTGTGACATCAATATTGGGCAAAGACTCATTAGCAACTTGTGATACGCAGAGGACACAACGTTGTTTGCTGGAAGTGCAAAGGACTTAAAATATTTACTGATAAGGATCAAAGACTGCAGTCTTCAATATGGATTGCATTTCAATGTAAGGAAAATGAAACTCCCTACAACTGGCTCAATAAATATCATGCTAAACAAAGAAGAGAAGTAGTCAATTATTTCATTTTTGCTTGGATCCACAATCAATGCTCATGGAAGCAGCAATCAAGAAAGCAAACAATGTATTGCATTAAGCAAATCTACTACAAAATATCTCTTTAAAATATTAAAGCAAAAATTTAAGTTTGATGAATAAGATGTGCCTGACCCACTCCATGAAATGTCAGCTGCCTCATATGCATGTGAAAGTTGGGAAATGAAGAAGGAAGATAGTAGAGGAATTGATGCATTTGAATTATCATGTTGGAGAAGAATATTGAAAGTACCATGAACTTCCTGAAGAACAAACAAATCTTTCTGGGAAGTAGTGCAGCCAGATTGCTGCATGGAAGCAAAGATGGTGAGACTTTATTTCACATACTTTAAACATGTTTTCAGGAGGGATCAGTCTCTGACAAAGGAAATCATGCTTGGCAAAGTATAGGGTCAGTGAAAAAAGAGGAAGAGCACAAACAAGATGCATTGACATGGTGGCTACAACAAAGGATTCAAACATCACAATTGTGAGAATGACACAGGACCAGGCAATATTTCATTCTGTTGTGTATAGGGTTACTATGAGTCGGAACCAACTCAGTGGTGTCTAACAATTCATTACACAAACTCTGTTTGGGGTATATATTCAACATACTCTTAATATCCTATTTGTGGTAGTCTTCCATTTATCCTGAAACCCCTATTGTCTTTTGTCTAACCATGATCAAAAGAGCACCACTATTTCCTGGTAATTATCACTTTATGTTAATTTTTTTACTTTTCCAAAAAGAAAGTAGAAAAATGTTAGGTACTCTACCAAGCAGTGGTACAAATATGGAATTAGAGTGAAAAGACTTGTTTTAGAATGCATGCCTTTTTTTGTTTTTTTTGTTGTTGTTAGGAGCCATCAAGTCAGTACTGACACATAGTGAACCTATGCACAACAGATTGAAACACTGCCTGGTCCTGAGCTAACCTCATAATTGTTGCCACCCTTGAGCCATTGATGCTACCACTTTGCCAATCCATCTC
>NW_006408577.1:1685954-1692008 GCF_000296735.1 Chrysochloris asiatica
CTGGATATTCTCTGTCAATGTATGGCTGCAGTCGTTTTTGTATTACCTTGAGTAAAACTTTACTCACATGAGATATCAAAGATATTGTCCAATAATTTCCACATTCTGTTGGGTCACCTCTCTTTGGAATGGGCACAAACACATATCTCTTCCAATCACTTGGCCATGTAGTTGTCTTCCAAATTTTTTGGCATAGATGACTGAGTGCCTCCAGTGTTGCCTCACTTTCTTGAAATATTTCAATTTGTATTCCATCAATTCCCAGTACCTTGTTCTTTGCCAATTCCTTCAATGCACCTTGGACTTCTTCCTTCTGTATCATTTGCTCTTGATCATATGTTACCTCATGAAATGGGTGAACATCAACCATGTCCTTTTGGTACAGTGACTCTGTGTATTCCTTCCAGCTTCTTTTGATGCTTCCTGCATCACTCAATAATTTGCCCAGAGAATCCTTCCATTACAAAAGTCGAGGCTTGAATTTTTATTCAGTTCCCCCAGCTTGAGAAATGCTGAGCGTGTTCTTCCCTTTTGGTTTTCTGACTCCAGATCTTTGCACATTCCGTTGTAATATTTGACTGTTTTCTAGAGGTGGCCTTTGAAATTTTCTGTTCAGCCCTTGTACCTCCTCATTTCTTCCATTTGTTTTAGCATCTCTACAATGGAGGCAAGTTTTAGAGTCTCTTCTAACATGCGTTTTGATCTTTTCCTTCTTTCTGGTCTTCTTAATGACTTTGCTTTCTTCATATTTGATGTTCTTGATGTCATCTTAGAACTCATTTGGTCTTCGATGTTAAGAATCTAATGTATCAAATCTGTTCTTCAGATGATCTCTAAATTAAGGTGGGATAATTCAAGTTCATATTTTGGCTCTTGTGGACTTGTTTTCATTTTCTTTAGCTTCAGTCTGAATTTGCATATGAGCAATTGATGGTCTGTTCCACAATCTGCCCCTGACCTAGGTTTGCCTGAAGATATGGAGCTTTTCCACCTTCTCTTTCCACGGATGTAGTCAATTTGATTTCTGTGTATTCCATCTGGTGCAGTCCAGGTGTATAGTCATCTCTTATGCTTTTTACAAAAGATAATTAAAATGAACAAATCATTGATTTTGCAGAATTCTATCATACGATCTCCAGCATCATTTCCATCACCATGGCCAAATTTTCCAACTACTGATCCTTCCTTTTTGTTTCCAATCTTTGCATTCCAATCTCCAGTGGTTATCAATATATCTTGATTGTATGTTTGATCAGCTTCAGATCAAAGAAGTTGATAGAATTCTTCTATTTCATTCTCACTGGTTTTAGTAGTTGGTGCATAAATTTGAATAATAGTGGTATTAAATGGTCTTCCCTGTAGGCTCATGGATATTATCCTATCACAGACAGTGTTGTACCTCATGATTGATCTTGATATGTTCTTCTTGACAATGAATACAACACCATTCGTCTTAAATTTATCATTCCGGCATAGTAAACCATGTGGTCATCAGATTCTAATGACCAATACCAGTCTGTTTCAGCTCACTAATGCCTAAGATATTGATGTTTATGTGTTCCATTTCATTTTTGACAATTTCCAGCTTTCCTAGATTCAAACTTCTTAATTCCATGCTCTGATTATTAATGGATGTTTACAGCTGTTTCTCTTTATTTTGAGTTGTGTCCCATCAGCAAATGAAGGTCCCAAGAGTTTTACTCCTGATGGTTTTACTCCATTCACTTCATCAGAGTCAGATCGATTTTCAGGAGGGTGCTCTTTCCCAGTCACATTTTGAGTGCCTTCCAACATGAGGGGCTCATTTTCCAGCACTATGTCTGACAGTGTTTCTCTGTTATTCATAAGATTTTCAGTGACTAAATATTTGGAAGCAGTTTATCTCTCCTTCTTCCTAGTCTGTCTTCATCTAAAAGCCCATCTGAAACATGTCCACTGTAGATAACCCTGCTGGTATTTAAAATACCCATAGCATAGCTTTCAGAATCACAGCAACTTACAAGCCACCACAGTACGACAAATTGACAGACAAGTGGAGGAATGTACACCTTATTGGGTAGTAAACACTGGATATGCTTTGTAAACTCTTGACCCTGACAGACTACCTATAAAATAAGGGAGATAATTTCATATCCAAAAGTATATGGCAGAGATTAGGTACTGTGAAACAAACACAATGTTTCTACCACATCTCAAGTATGCAATGAACAGTTTACTGGGCAACACATGATTTCTCTAAATTCAGTATTCACAACTGTAAAATAAGGCATAAATAAGAGTCTTTCTTGAGGGTGTTATAAGGTGAAGTAGCTTAATGCTTAGCATGTTGTTGTTGTTATAGTTGTTAAGTGCTGCCAAGTTGTTTCTGACTCATATTGACTCTGTATAGGGCTTCCAGGGAACAGCTGGTAGGTTTCAACTGCTGACCTTGTGGTTCACAGTCCAGTACTGATCCTATAGCGCCACACCAGTACCTGAAACATATTGAATAGTTAGCTACTAACTATATTGAATAGTAGCTACTAATGCTTCTATTGTTTTTATTAAGCCTTCACCAGGGTTATGATTTATGAGATTCTGAAGGACAGCTCATTTTTTGCTTAATCAATCACATCTCTCAAAATTGTATGAATGTTGGAATCCAGGTTTTCTGGATCCATTGAAGTTGTGTTGTTGTTTTTAAGTGCCACTGAGTCAGTTCCTACCTATAGCAATCATGTATAGGGTTTCCAAGGAGAAGCTGGTGAACTTGAATTGCCAACCTTGTGGTTCAAACAAACTTTTCAGTCTAGCTCATTAACCCACAGTGCCACACCAGGACTCACTTGTTTTTGTTGTTGTTAAGTGCTGTCAAGTTGGTTCCAGCCCATAGCAACCAGTAATTCTAATTTAAAAAAAACAAAACCTTAAAGAAGGATTTGTTAACTTTTTCCCAATAAACAGAAGATAAACATTTAATTAATTTATTTGTTTTTGTTCTGTAGAATTATTCTATAAGAGAAAAACTTTATTTGTAAATAAAACTAAATTATCAATACTTGAAAACATTTCATGAAGGCAATTATAGTCATTGGAAGTGCAGTGGCTCCATATGATAAACACTGGACTGTAAACCACAAGGTCCTCAGTTTGAGTCTGTCAGCTGCTCCATGGGGAAAAATTGGCTTTCTGCTCTTTTGAAGATTTACAACCTCAGAAACCCTATACAGGGTCCCTATGAGTTAAAACTAACTCTATGGCAGTTCGCAACAATTATATTCAGTACTATATGAACACTGGTGTGACACTGTGAGATAATGCACTGGACAGCAAGGTCAGTTTGAACCACAAGGTTAGTGTTCAAACACAGCAGTAGCTCCTCAGAAAGCCTATATTGGGTCATTATTGGTCAGAAGCAACTCAACGCCACTTAATAACAACAACAATTTAAACACTAGGTAAACACTAGGCAATTTATTGTGATAGGTTTTGTGTCAATTTGACTGGGCCAGGATTCTCAGTGATTTAGCAATTAAAATATCATAATCTCCAAGATGAGGTCTAATATTTTGTAATCACTTCCCCAATGATGTGACCCGATGTGATCAGCCCTAATCTTAAGTAATTATTCAATGTGTTGTAAGTCCTCACGTCTATGATGTTTATGAGGCTGGATGCAATCTAAAGGATTAGTTTGGTTCTTGAATCAATATCTTTTGAGATATAAAAGAGATTAAATAAGCAAACATTGCTGAGAAAGACCTACCACCACCAAGAAAGAAGAGTCAGGATTGGAGTTCATCTTTGGAACTTGGGGTCCCTGCACTGTGAAACACCTGGATCCAGAGGAAGTTTTAGGATAAAATGTATGGAGCTATCCAAGGAATACTGGACCTCAAGGTGCTAAAGGACTTTCCCCAGAACCGACAAAGAGAAAGTAAGGCATGTACTAGGGCTGAGACTCTGTTCAAGACAGCTACTTGTAGTATTTTGTTTTTTTTATCACAGCAACACCAGATAGCTAAGATATTTATAAAACCATATATTCTGAGAAATTTAAAGATACTTCATTATATTCTTCTGTCTTGAAATTTCTCACTGTATGTGCCTATGTAGTTATAGCACAAATATGATTTATATTATTTAATGAGATAAAAATGTTTATATAATTCATATTTCTGTTTACCTAATTACTTATAAGCATTATTGAGTGTTTAGCTAATACGTCCTGAGAAATTCTAATTATCTCATCTTAGAATCTTTATTAATAAACTTAGTAATACTATGACTATTGAGAGTAAGGACCCTTGTGGTGCAGTGTGTAAAGGATTGGACTGCTAAACAAAAGTTTGACAGCTTGAACCTATCAACTGCTTTAACCCCAGGAGAAAGATGAAGCAGACTGCTTCCATAAAGATTTACAGCTTCAGACGCCCTACGGAGCCATTCTAATCAATCCTGTGCACTCACTATGAGACAGAATTAACTCAACAGCAGTGGGCTTTGGGGTTTTTTTGGGGGGTGGGGTGCATATTGAGGGCACGAATCTACGTGGTTTCGTTATTGTAGGTTTTTGTTTTGTTTTCCAATTTGCCTTCCTCTGATACGATACCTTGTTTTCCTTGCTACAGCTCAGCTTTCTTTATATCCCATCCTTGATCATTTTTTTTGTCTCCCCTTTTCTATCTTCTCAGTCTTCATCTCTTTCTATCTTTCCTCATCTTCATTTAAATTATTTCTTCACTGTCCCTCAAGGAGGTATCACAAGTATCTGTATCATTTCTTCTCTAAGAAGGAAATCAAGCTGACAGAAGACACAAGCCAGAACTTACTTTAGAGATCAGGAGCAAGATTTTTGTACCTTTTTCTTTTTAGTGCTACCTAACAATAGGACATATTTGCTGTTTCAGGAAAAGCCCCTGCTTCCTGTCATTGGCATGGTAAACATGGACTAGGCTTAGCCAATCAGCAGCATCTTCAGGGAATTTAGACACTTGAAAGAATCATGTGCCAGCACTGTGAGAGTCTGATTCTCCTGCAGTGATGGTGAGGAGGCACAGGGCTGTGAGGTGGTCATAGTGGGCTTGCAGTTAGCATCCTAAGAAGATCGTGCCTGTAGTTTAATTCTTGTGCTATTCTCTATTCAGAGTTTTGTAATTTTTGACTTTCTGGAGTCCTGGTGTGGCGCTGTCGGATAAACACTGTGCTGCTGATTGCAAGGTTAGCAGTTCAAATCCAACAACCATTTCTCAGAAAGCCTGTACAAGGTCACTATGAGTCTGAACCAACTCAATGGAGCTTAACAACAACAAGAGACTCTATAAGCTATGCAAGATCTTCCAATGTACTGCTTTTCCGCTTACTTAACAAGTACAGTTTCTGGCCTTAGTAAGGAAGAACCCTGAATGTCTAACACACTTTAAGAGTAATCTGTAATTGTGTGTGTGTTGTGGTTTCTCAACTGACTGGTGGAGGAGGAAGAGCAGGGACTATGTTTTTTTGAAAAGTCCCCACTAGTTCCTGATATGCTGATAAAAAGAGCTTGATGGCACGATTGCTTAATAAATTTCTGCTGTATGCGTTGAGTCCATTCGAGCTCATCATGATCCTCTAGAACAGAGTACAATTGCTCCATTCAATTTTCCATTCTGTAATATTTATGGGAGCAGATGATCAAGTCTTTTTTCCTGTGGGGTAACTGGGGGATTCGAACAACTGGCCTTTCTATTATCTACTGAACCTTAACCATTGCATTTCTAGTGCCCCTGCAAAACTAGTGATACTATAATAATTGATTGACATTACTGAAACCTTGACAATGACTTCTATCGAAAGGATGATGGGCAAAAATTCTTAAAACCACTCTGTCATTTATTCCCTGGGGTACTAATTGCAAGTTACTGTTTGTGCTTGGTAAAGTGATAATATATCACTGAGAAGGATGTCAATTAGCAAATAAGTTAATGTTTGTTTTTTTTCTTCTTAAATATTTTATTGTGAATTATGTGATAGTTTACATGGGAGAACATTAGTTTTACATTCATTCTATTGTATATCGTCTCATTGCCATGGTTA
>NW_006408577.1:1709861-1710823 GCF_000296735.1 Chrysochloris asiatica
GTATTGTACAATGCAAATCGGCTGCACAAGAACTCTTTAAAGTGTTGAAGAGCAAAAATATCAGTTTGAGGACTAAGTGTGCCTGATCCAAGCTATCATATTTTCAATAACCTCATATACATGTGAAAGTTGGACAGTGAACAAGAAAGACTGTAGAAGAATCAATGCATTTGAGTTATGGTGTTGGAGGCGAATATTGAAAGTACCTTGGACTTCCAAAAGAACAAACCAATCTGTGTTGGAGGATGTACAGCCAGAATGCTCCTTGAAAGCCTGGATGGCCAGATTTCATTTCTCATTCTTCAGGCATATTATCAGGAGAGAGCAGTCCCTCATGTTTGATAAGAGGAAGACCCCATATGAGGGATGGATTGACATAGTGGCAGCAGCAATGGGTTCAAATGTAGCAAGGATTGTGAGGTTGGTGCAGGACCAGGCAGTGTTTTGCTGTTTTGCATGGGGTTGCTATGAGTTGGTAGAGACTCAATTACACCTAACAACAACAGCAAAATGAGAGCCCTGAAAAGGAAATCAGGAAAACAATACCATTTACAATACTTGCCCAAAGAAGTATAATTAAGAAGAAATCTAATGAAAGAAACAAAGACCTATGCAAAGACAATTTCAAAATAGTTTTCATGAATGAAAACTAAAGATAAATTTAGTGGCTCTGATGCACTGTTGTTGTTTAGTGCAGTGTCGGTTCCAAGTCATAACGACCCTTTATAGGCTTTCCAAGGAGTTGCTGTGAGTTTGAACTACTGACCTTGCAGTTCAAACTGACCTTGAGGTTAAGTGTTTATCCTATGGTACCACATCAGCACTCCTCTGATGCACTATGCACTATAAAACATAACTGAAAAAGACTAAGAAAAAGAAATTATAATAAAGAGGGGTAGGGGGAAGTCTTTGTTGGTTGTTGGGAAGTTGGTGATGGGTGGGGAGAAGGGGAGAGGGTGGAG
>NW_006408577.1:1713183-1714010 GCF_000296735.1 Chrysochloris asiatica
CGCAAAATTATTCCCACCAGTGATTTAAAGTCTGATAATTTCATTTTTAGTTTTGTGGGATAAAGTTGAACATACAAGGTTGACAGTGCTTAAAACAGGAAATGCATTCAACATCTGTTTAACTTAAAATGGAAGGAGATCCCCTTGACACTATTATTTTATACATACAGAATTGCTTCATATTATCAAGGGACTCAATTTCCACTACATAGAACTACCTATTTAAAGTACAGAACAGCTTAGCAGGGGAACTGGGTTGCACTTGAATACATAAAACATTCAATAGATATAAAAACTTGCCTTAATTTTCACCGCTATTATTCTAGAGTAATGCTAGGTGATTTTAGGTTAATAGAGCAAAGTATTTTTAAAAATTACTGGACCTAAAGCAGATTCTAAAACAGTAGAAATAAGATTTGAGAACTTTAAGAGATGGGTAATGATTCCCATTGCAGCTTTATCATAATGTGAAAGCATTAAAAGAAATTCAGACTTTTGATTTTAAACTAATAAAACCCATATTGAGCACAAAATGAGTTTGAGAAGGAAAACTAACTTTAAGAGTAATAGTTAATTTTCTGTAACTTTAATATGTGTATCTGTGTCCAACTCCTTCCCTTCTAGTTGAGTGGTAAAAATGAAAATAGAATATAAAAACATGAAAAAGCAGCATCAAGTGAAAATTAGGAATATATATACAAAGGCATTTCAAAACGTTTTTGAAAGAATTATGTTTTTTTTCATTTTCCACGAACTTTTTAAAGACTCTTCATATACATGATATATAAGCAATAGATCACAAGGTCAATTTGAATCACAAGGTTGGC
>NW_006408577.1:1715295-1716081 GCF_000296735.1 Chrysochloris asiatica
AATATGCACAAATACAAATGTCTTCCAGTCAGTTGGCCAGGTTGCTGTCTTCCTAATTTCTTTGCAAAGATGAGTGAGTAACTGCAGTGCTCCATCAGTTATTGAGAGATTTCAATTTGTATTTCATCAATTCCCTGAGCCTTGTTCTGTGTCAGCGCATTCAGTGCAGCATAGACTTCTTCCTTCAGTACCGTTGGTTCTTGGTCATATACTCTCTCTTAAAACAGTTGAACACCATCCATTTCTTTGTGCTAAAATGACTCTGTATATTCCTTCCATCTTCTTTTGATGCTGTCTGCATCATTCAATTTTTTGCCCATAGAATCCTTCAATATTACAATCTGAAGATTGAATTCTTTTCTTCAGTCTTTTTGGCTTGAGAAATGTTAAGTATGTCCTTCCTTTTTGGCTCTCTAACACCATTTCTTTGTATACTTCATTAAAATACTTGACTGTCTTCCTGAGTTGTCCTTTGAAGTTTTCTATTCCACTTGTCTACTTCCTAATTTCTTCCATTTGTTTTAGCATCTCTATATTGGAGACCAAGTTTCAGAATCTCCTCTTACATCCATTTTGGTCATTTCCACTTTTCTTATCTTTTTGATGATCCTTTCCTTTTTTCTCTTTTTTATGCTTTTGATGTCATCCCATAACTCTTCTGGCTTTAGATAATTAGTATCTAATGCATCAAATCTGTTCTTGAGATGATTTCTAAATTTAGGTGGGATATGTTCAAGGTCATATTTTGGCTCTCATAATTTGTTTTAATTTTCTTCAGCTTCAATT
>NW_006408577.1:1718451-1728271 GCF_000296735.1 Chrysochloris asiatica
ACCCTGTACAGGGTTTCCAAGGGTGTAAATCTTTACGGGAGTAGAAAGCCTCATCTTTCTCCCGCAGAGCAGCTGGTAGTCTCGAACCGCTGACCTTAAGGTTCGCAGCCCGATTCGTAACCACTACACTACCATAGCCTAATAAAGAGACAGACAGGACAAAAAAGTTGGAAGAAAAGAGAGAATGTATGAAATCTGTTCCTCGGAAACTGCATACAGAGTCCTGATGTCAGAACCGACTTTATGACAACAACAATGATGAAACAATGTAAGTATCAAACTTATTCTTACATTTCATGATTATAAACTACATATTTTAACTCTTATTATAAAATTTCATGATTATGTCTTTCCTTCATACATTTCCTTTGCATGTGACCTTCAATAGTCTTGCTCTTAATTCTGATTTCATGATCTTCTTTTGAGTTGGAGCAAAAAGAAAACCAGGAAAAAAAATAAAAACAAGCGTATTGCCATAGAGTCAATTCTGACTTTCAGTGACCAGATAGGACAGAGTAGAATTGGCCCCACAAAGTTTCCAAAGCTGCAATCTTTACAGAAAATGACTACCCATATTTTCCTTGTGAAGCTGCTTATGGGCCTGACCTACTGACCTTTCAGTTAGAAGTCACTGAGCACTGAACTACTGTGCTACCTAAGCTCCTACCCTCTGTGGGAAGGGCGCTTTATGTAATATGCCTTTGTGTGAATCTAGAGATGTCAATGAAATTAAAATGCCCATCATTACCATTGTTTCAACCATTAAATAATGTGGAAGAACAGAGACAAGGGATTGGTATACGTATAGAAAAGTGAAATAAATTCAGGAGACCCAACTTTGGTAAATGAAGAGGGTGAGGGACTTCAAATGTAAATAAATACAAAATTACAAGACAATTCTTAACTTTTCTATTTGATTTAGCCTGTGTTTAAAACACTAAATTATTATTTTTACTATTCTCTGCAATTGAAAATATATTTGCCTCATCAACAAAAAAAAAATGAGGCTTTCTGCTCCTGCAAAAATTTATAGCCTCAGAAATCCAATACAGGGCTGCTATGAGTTGGAATCCACTTGAAGACACTCAGCAACATGACTCGCAGAATATATACTTACACACTCACACACACATACACAACACATACATACATTATTAAGAAGAAAAAAAAAATGCTTCAACTCAGAGAATTTGTTGCTTTAAACAGTTTTTCGCTGTTGTTGTGCAAAGGATGGAACTAAGAGGAATATCAATGCAGGTCTAGCTCAGAGACATGACTGGTTAGGTTCCAGACCACCTCAGCAAACTGAATAGTGAAATAAAGTGAGTAATGGTTTCCTAGAGCATATACAGTTATGGTTACACTACACTGTAGCCTGGGAAATGTACACTAACATTATGACAAAGTTTGGAATAGAGTGAGACGTATCAAAATTCGGCAGAGAAGCAAGACGTGAGTACATGTTATTGGGAAAATGGCACTGATAGACTTGCTCAATGCAAGGTTGCTACAAATCTTCAAGTTGTTAAAAATAAATAAATAGATAAAAGCAGTATCTGTGAAGCACAATAAGGAGAAGTGCAGTAAAATGAGGCATGCCTACATAATCATGTTTACAAAACTGCTTTAGCAAAAACTTTATATTTAGTTTTTAACTAATAAAAGAAAAAGAGAATTACAGTAGATATTTTAATCTAATAATTTGTTTTGTTTTGAATCGTGCCAACATCTACTAGTTGGGGATTATTATTTGCACCCTAAGTCTGGGTGTTTTTGTTGAACTTTGATTTATAAAATAAAATTAATATGCAACTCATTCTGGTTAGTTTTCGGAAATGCTAATGGAATGAGTGGACACTGGGAATTTTAGACAAGATTGAGCGCTCTGTTTGCTTCCTTCCTTTCAAAATGTGTATAGAAAAATTGGAGATATTATTTCCAAATCAGAAAATTTCATCAGACAGACTATGCCCCATTTCCTACGTGTAAAAGAAGGAAATGCCTAAGGAACTTGTTGAAGAATTTTTTTTAAACTATTTGCAAATGTTTTAATGTAATAGTCATGTTTTATGATACATTCTGTGAAATCAGATATTATGCGAGTTAAACATTGTGTAAACACTGTATTATATTTAAACAGTCCACAGATCATAACAAGTTTCATTCTTAAACCTGCCTTTACATTGAAATTTACACAAATTGGATGTTAGTATGCTTTACATCTAATGTATGTTAGTCAAATGTTTGTCTTAGTATATAATGTATAGCTAGTGTATCTTTCTATGCATGCAACACATTAAAGGAATACTTCCATGTACACTATAACATCCTTAGCATAATAATTGCTGTTGTTGTTGGGTGCCGTCGAGTAGATACCAACAGAACAAATCACTGCCTAATCCAAGACCAAACTCACAATCATTGCTACATTTGAGCCCATTGATGCTGCCAATGTGCCAATCCATTGTGCTGGGTGTCTTCCTTTTTTTTCTGACCCTCCACTTTTCCAAATAAGATATTCTTTTCCAGTGACTGGTCCCTCCTTACAATATGTCTGAAGAATAAGAGACAAAGTCTGGCTTCTGGCTTCCAAGGAGCACTCTGGTTGTGTTTCTTCCAACACAGATCTATTTGTTCTTTTGGCAGTCCATGGTACTTTCAATATTCTCCTCCAACACTGTAACTCGAATACATCAATTCTTCTACAGTCTTCCCTATTCACTATCCAACTTTTGCATGAGTATGAGGTTATTGAAAATACCATGGTTTATGTCAGACACACCTTAGTCCTCAAAATGACATCTTTACTCTTCAACATTTTTAAGAGGTCTTGTGCAGCAGAATTTGACTTCTGCTTCCATGAATGTTGGTGGTTGATCCAAGCAAAATGGAGTCATTGACAACTTCAATCTTTTCTCCATTTATATGGATGCTATTTATTGGTCCCGTGGTGAGGATTTTTGTTTCTTTACATGGATGTGAATCCCAAACCGAAGGCTGTGGTCTTTGATCTTCATCATTTTAAGTCCTCTCAGCTTTTAGCAAGCATGGTTGTATCATCTGCAGATTTGAAGGTTGTTAATAAGCCTTCCTCCAATCCTGATGTCACGTTTTCCTTCATATAATCAAGCTTTTCTGATTATTTGTTCAGCATACAGATTAAATAAATATGGTGAAAGAATACAAACCTGTCACATACCTTTCCTAATTTTAAACCATTCAGTGTTCCCATGTTCTGTCCAAACAACTGCCTCTTGGTCTATGTACAGGCTCCTCATGAGCACAATTAAGTGTTCTGGAATACTCATACTTCCCAATGTTGTCCATAGCTTGTCATGAGCCACACAATCAAAAGCCATTGCATTGTCAACAAATCTTTCTGGTATTCCCTGCTTTCTGATTCATCTGATGGCAGCAATGGTATCCCTCATTCCCCGTCCTCTTCTGAAACTGGCTTTAAACCTCTGGAAGTTCTCTGTCAATGTATGTATGGGTGCAATCATTTCTGTATTATCTTTAGTAAAACTTTACTTTCATGGGATATCAATATTGTCTGATAATTTATGCATTCTATTGGGTCACCTCTCTTTGGAATAGGCACAAACACAGATCTCTTTCAATCAGTTGGCCAGGTAGTTGTCTTCCAAATTTCTTGGCACAGATGAGTGAGTGGTTCCAGGGCTGTCTCAGTTTGTTAAAAGATTTCAATTTGTATTCCATCAGTTCCTGGAGCCTTATTCTTTGCCAGTGGCTTCAATGCACCTTGCACTTCTTTCTTCAGGGTCATTGGCTGTTGATCATATGCTACCTCTTGAAATGGTTGAACAGGGACCATTTCTTTTTGGTACTAGCATAATAATACAGCAATAATAATAATGTTTGATTCAAGTTGCAAAGTGACACCTATTTATTATGATGAACCATAATATGTAGACAAAATTTCAACATAATAGGCTTTACAGGAATTAAGACCATGAGAATATATGCAGTCAGAGATTGCCCGAATGGACACCATACAGCTCATGAGTACATATAGCTAAAATATCCAATTCAGAGCCTCATTTTATAATGACATGAATGAAAGCTCATGTAATTTGGTTTTCATTTAAATCAAACAAATCTAAAAAGAATGTGAAGCAGATTGACTCTGTGTTGCTCTATATTCTGGTGGTGGTTCCAATTTATAGCAATCCTGTATTGAGTTTCTGAACAGAAAGCCGCAGCTTGCTTCCTAGAAGCAACTGGTAGATTTGAACTGCTGACCTTTTGGTTAGAGACACACAGTAATGATTTAGGTTTATAGGCCACATAGTCTTTATTAAAAGTGCTCAGCTCCGCTGTCATAACATGAAATGGCTATACATAGACTTGGTATATAAAAACAGTTGTCTGCCTATTCTAGACTCCAGTCTGAATTTACCTGTGGGCAAATGTGTTGGAGTATATGATAAATGGGAGGGCAGTGTCTTCTTACTATAAGCATTGTACTACGAACCACAGGGTCTGTAGTTTAAGTACCCTAGTTGTTCCTTGGGAGAAACATGAGGTTTTCTACTCCTGAAAAGGTTTAAAGCCTTGTAAACATGATACATCATCACTATGAGTGGGAATCGACTTGAAGGCACTTAACAACAACAACACTGTAGTATGTTGACAGTCTATCTTGTGCTACAAGCAAAACTTAGAAGATCAGGATTATTTGAGTGCCAGGGAAAAATATCATTGTAATAGGGTACAAAGATGAGTTCCTTTTTACATTTTAAGAAAATTATCAGATCTATGAAATGACATGATTGCCCCAAAACACAGGGAATCATTTTAATGAACTTTTAAAAATCATCTAAGAAGTAAACTGACTGACAATGTGTGGTGGTCAGACAATGTTCCACTGCTATTTACAAGATTTTTGGTGGCTAACCTTTTAGAAAAGGTCCCTGTCTCCTTCTTCCTAGTCTGGTCAGTTGAAACTTGTCCACTATGGGTGTCCTAGCTTGCATTTAAAATGCCGTTGGTAGCTTCTGGTATCACAGCCTCATGCAAGCCACCACAGTATCACACACTGACTGACAGTTGTCAAAGACTTCATTTATTTTGGATCCCCAATCTGCTCACAGAAGCAGCAGTCAAAAAATCAAACAAAACATTGCACTAGGCAAATCTGCTATAATAGACTTCTTCAAACTGTTCAAGAGCAAAGATGTCACTTTGAGAACCAAAGTGTGCTTTACCCATTATGCTATTTTTAATTGTCTCATATGTATGTGGACTCCTGATGTGGTACTGTGGATTAATGCGCCAGACTGCAAAGTTGTGTGAACTGCAAAGTTAATGGTTCAAGCTCACCAACTGCTTCTCGGAAACCCTATACCGGGTCGCTATGGGTCGGAATTGACTTAACGGCACTTAACAACAACAACAACAGCAAATGTTTGTGAAAGCTGGACAATAAATAAGACGATAGAAGAATTAATTTTATGATGAAAAATATTAAAAGTACCATGGGCTTCCAGAAGAATAAACAAAATTATCTTAGAAGAAGGACAGCCAGAATATTCCTTAGAAGCAAGGATGGTGAGACTTTGTCTCTCATACTTGTATATGTTGTCAGAAGGGACCAGTCCCTGGAAAAGTACATCATAGTTGGAAATTTAAAGAGTTCACAAAAAACAAAGAAAGGACCACCCCACTACCACCAATGAGATGGACTAATACAGTGACAACAACAGCAAGCACCAATGTAACAATTGTGAGAATGGCAGCGGACTGGGCAGTGTTTTGTTCTGTAGTAGGAACCAACTCAACAACAAACTTATTTATGAGATTGAAAAAAAAAGAAAACATTAAAAAAAAAAAAAGAGTATGTTCTTACAGGAGAACCAATCTTGGATCAAATGAAACAAATTTTATTTGAAAATTATATGACAGAGACAATTGTGCACTCAACAAATCCTGGCCCTTAATCATGTCAGACACACTATAATTACCATTTCCCACTCTTGTGTATATGACTGAGTTCTGGCCAAGACAATATGAATCGAAGCAATGCAAACAAATTGCAGACCTGGCCCACTGACTGAATGCAAAGGAAGGAGTCTGGCACAGGGAAGGGCAATGAAATAGAAAACAAACCAAACAAACATGAAAAGCAATGTTAAAACCAACTCTCCTAAGTAATGGTTTAATATTTTAATCTAAACTACATTTGCATCCTAATAAACAATTTGGATGACAACACTACATATTGAAACTTATAATCAAAGTTGTATTTACCAGAAAATTCTCAACCTAAGTGCTTTTATTATTAATTAAAAAATATGAAGATAATCTGTCTAGGCGGGGCTGATGCAATGAAATGCAGACGGGTCTCTAGTGATACAATAGTGAATAATTGTTATCAGGACTGATTGTGAGGGTCGGAAATGTAAAAGTAGATGTTTTATAGCAAGGAGGGGAGTGATTAACTTTTCAGTCTAAGAGCAGAGGTCCCTAGGACCATCAAGGGAGAAGAGCAGAGAGCGGGACCCTACCCAGAGAAGCAGTGATGCCAGAAATGAAAGCAGAGATGATGACGTGGAGTGATGGAGCAGCTGGAGACTTTAGATCCAGAGAGGGAGAGCGACTGTGTGCTGAAGACCTGGGGGGGGGGACAGGGGAAGGATTGCATGGAGTGGATTGTAACCATGGCAATGAGATGATATACGATAGAATGAATGTAAAACTAATGTTCTTCCATGTAAACTATCACATAATTTACAATAAAACATTTAAGAAAAAAAAAAAGAAGATAAAATAACCAGAAGTAACAACTCATGGATATAGAAAAAAAGTAATGAACATACCAAAACACAGCAGGATGAAAAAATGTATAAGGATTTAAACAGGCATCAATAGACTAGAAAGCCAAAATTACTATAATGGATCATTATTTTCTTACTAAAGATGCCTTTTTCTTTGATTAATAAAAACAGAAAAAGAAGATAGGTATAAAATAATTTAAAATGCAGACATAATCAGATAAATCAGAGATATGAAAACTGTATAATTATAGTTGAATATTTTATACAGTATAATGGTGAAAACATTTTAAAAATCAGGTTAAAAATGTATAATTTTGAGAGATTTACGCTTAATTAAAACTTGCTGGAGATGAGGTAATAAGGTTAAATAGATTAACTGAAAATTGTCAAAAGCAATCCCACTCATCACTAATTGGAAAAACTTTTTGATAACAAAATAATTAATATTTTATCTAAGTGTATCTAAAATATATACAGAGTAGAATACTTTCTCAGTTTATCTAATAGCATTTCTGTAGCCATGATGATAAACTACAACCACAGGAGAGGGAAAGAACATCACTCAATATCACTTATAAATATTGTGACAAAACTTGCAGATAAGGTATTGGCAAGTCACATCAGCGAAATCTATTAGAAGGAATTGTACTAAAATTAGAATTGCATAAAGAGAAGGATTCTTACCAACAGAACTTGGGCATTTCAAATAAACAAAAGTTAAGTAAAGTCCCATGGGCAAAGCAAAAAAGATCCTCCTAACCAGAATGGCCATGCCTCTTTTTGCCTGAGTTCTTATTTATACCTGTTCACCAATGTAATTATTAATAACACACATTTTCACTTGGGAAGATGTCCTGGGGTCTTCATATGTGCTTAGAATGTAAAAAGTTGGAAAGCACATACTTTCTACCCTAAAAAGAGCAACAACAACAGAAAACCTGAATGAAATTCAAAATCATAACTTTACTCAAACCCAACAGAAAACTGAAGTCACAGATCAAATAAGTAACATTTTCAGTCTAAAAAAAGAAAAACCAGAAATGTAATACCACAGGAAATGTTTTTTTTTGTTGTTGTTGTTAAAAAAGTCTTTAAGAAAAAGTCATCTGATACTAGACAAATACTTGGATCTATAAACACACAATCCCAGAGAGATATTAATGAAGAACTCCAGGAATTATTACAATTAAATATAAAAGATATTTATTTTAAATCACTCAAGAAAAGAATGGAATGTCTAAAGAAAATAGAGAAGCAAGGCATTTTGGATTCATTACATATATAACTGTAAAATGAATGCCATTGATAGCCAAAAAGTCTACTGCTTGCACTCTAAATGATGCAGTGTAATATTTGAAAGCTCACTATTAATAATTAAAGTTGTACACTAGAAACACTGTTATTCTAGTGGTGAAAACATTAATATTATTTAATACAGAGTTACAGATAATAAGCTAAATACGGATATAAAATAGAATAATGTAAGTTACTGTTTCAAAATTAGGCAAAAAGAGAGATGAAACAGAAAAGAACAAAGAACAGATAGAACAAGGAAAACAACTAGCAAGATGGTAGATTTTCAGTGCAACTATGTCAATATTTACACTTTGTAAAAATGACTAAACACACTAATTAAGACAGAGAAATTCAAATGGAATAAAAAAGCAAGACCCAACTTTATGACTTATACAAAATGACAAATGTAGACTAAAAGTAAAAGGATGAAAAAAGTATACTTTGCTTATATTAATCCAATGAAACCTGGAACGACTATAATAATATTAGAAAATGCTACTTTTATATCAAAAGTGATATTATATAATGACAAAGAGTACAATTGGAGTCCTGGTATGGTACAGTAAAATAAGCACTAGCCAGCTAACCAAAATGTTGGTGGTTCAGTCCCAACAGCTGCTCCTTGGGAACCCTATACAAGGTTGCTAAGAGTCAGGACTGATTCAACAGCATTTCGCAACCACAAATAGTACAATTAAACAATAAGATATTCCACACCTAAAATGTATGCTCCTAACAACAAAACTTCAAATTGCGCAATGTAAAAACTGTTTGAATGAAAGGAGAAACAGACAAATCTGCAATCAATTGTGGAAACTTCAATACTGCTTTCTCAGTTATCAAATAGAAGTAGGCAATCCATTAAGATGTAGAAATACCTAAACAACATTTACATCAGTCTCCTCATTACCAACCTACATGATGAAATTGACATTTGTAGAGTGTAGACAACAGTATAAGAATACATACTTTTTTCAAGAACTCATGAAACATTCACCAATATAGCTCATATTGTGATACATAAAGAAACTCTTAACTAGCTTTAAGTAATGTAAATCTTCATCATGTTCTCAAAACATAATGGGAATAACTAAAAATCGTTTATGGAAAGACATTTGGAAAATTCTTTAATAAGTGGAAATTAAACAATCCACGAGACAAAGAAGTCATAAATGAAATTACAAAATATTTTAATTCATCACTCATTTATCAGTTTGAATGAAAAGGAAGCATCATATCAAACTTTGTAGCCTATTGCTCCTTTAGTATTTAGAAATTTACATATCAACACTTTTATTAGAAATTAGGAAAGGTCTTAAATATCTTATCCAGAATATGACCTTAAGAAACTGAAAAGAAAAGTAAATTAAACCCAACAAAACAGGGGAAGAAATTTTAAAAATAAGAGCAAAAAGTAGTTTAATCAAAACAAAAACAATAAATGTGAAATAAAAGTTAATTTTTAAAAAGATAGTTGTTGCTATTAAGAGCTGTGTAGTCAGGTTCTGACTCACAGCAACCCTACATAGGGTTTCTGAGAAATGGCTGGTGGGTTTAAATTGCCGGCCTTGCAGTTAAAGCCCACTTTGCTGTCCAATGGTTTTCCTACAGTGCCATACCAGTATTACAAAAAGATCATTATGGTCTAAAAGACTTTAGCTAGTCTGATTGGAGTGTTGGTATAGTTATGTAGGATAAGTACTGAACCACAAGACTGGTTTGAACTG
>NW_006408577.1:1728631-1729546 GCF_000296735.1 Chrysochloris asiatica
CGCTGTCACACTTGACGCCATCAATGATGTCACCTGGCTGATCCATCTCATTGGGGATCTTCCTCTTTTTCTCTGACCCTCATCTTACCCAGCATGACATCCTTCTCCAGCGACTGTTCCCTCCTGATAATATGTCCAAAGTATGAGAGACGAAGCTTAGCCATCCTGGCCTCCAAGGAGTACTCTGACTGCACTTTTTCTGAACAGTATAGTATCAATTAAAAAGTTAATTTATAATTTATAAACTTCCAGTAAAAAAACAAACAAAAAACTATAGTACTAAATCAATTCCAGGAGTATTCTAGCACATGTTTAAGGAAGAAATTACATCCAATCCTCATTTAATAACATGGTTAGATTCCAAAGACCAGGTTGTTGTTGTGGTTACATGTGGTTAAGTCAGTTCCGACTCATAGCGACTCTGTGGGATAAAACACTACACTACAAGGTCAGTTTGAACCAGAACATTGGCGGTTCAATTCACCAGCGGTTCCTTGGAAACCCTGTACAGGTTTGCTATGTCTAGGATTTCCACAGAACAACTGGTGGATTGAACCACCAAGTTTGTAGTTCACATTCCAGTGCTGATCCTACAACACTGCACCTGTATTCAGTATTCAGTTTAACGCTTGCATTCCTCCTTGCGTCTCTCAATACCTTCATCTTTCCTCTTCCAATGTCCTTCTTATTACATGTTTCCTGCCCCATCACCAATGTTGACATGTATCTACCTTCTATCCCATGAATAACCACACCTCCTCTCAGTAATTATAAAATATTTGTCTTATCAAGAAAAAAATTTTCTTAACTTTTTACAACAGTGATCTTATACATTTGTATTTTTGTAGATGATTGACTAAATTTTTTTAGATGATTGACTAAATTTATCACTCATCTGTCAGTTTGTCATACTGT
>NW_006408577.1:1736156-1737594 GCF_000296735.1 Chrysochloris asiatica
TGGATAGCAGTGCTATCAATTGGCATATGCATATTATTCTATCACAGACAGGATTGCACTTCAGTATAGATCTTTGAATGCTCCTGTTGATGATGAATGCAATGATACTTCTCTTCAATGTATCATTTCGTGGCATAATAAACCATACGAAGGTCTAATTCAAAATTGACAATACTAGTTTATTTCAATCGCAACAGTCTAGGATACAGATCTTTATGTGCTCCATTTCATTTTTTGACAATTTCAAATTTTCCTAGATTCATGCATCCCATGTTCTGATTATTAATGAATGTTTGCAGTTGTTTCTTCTCATTTTGAGTTTGCCACTTGGCAAATGAAGGTCCTTAAAGTTTAACTCCATCCATATTATTACAGTCAACTCTATTTTGAAGAGGCATCTCTTCCTCAGTCATATTTTGAGTATCTTTCAACCTGAGGAAGTTATCTTCTTGCACTATATCTAACAATGTTCTGCTGCTCTTCATAAGGTTTTAAATTGCTAACCATTCAGAAGTGGTCTACCTCTCCTTCTTCCTAGAAGTGCCACTGAAACCTGTCCAACATAGGTGACCCTGCAGATATTTAAAATACTGATAACATAGCTTCTAGCATCACAGCAACACACCAGCCACCACAGTATGGAAAACTGACAGATGAGTGGTGAAAATGCACATATTATTTACATAAAAAATATTATATTCTTTTGCAGAAGAAAACACTCCTATAATAGTGATCAAGGAATGTCCACAGAAATTCGTGATCAAAAGGGGGGAATATGAAATAGAACTAAAACTGAGGCACCTGACATGACAAGGTGACTGACACAGCTTTCATTCAAATTTCCTTTTCTATATCCCCTTTCTTTTGCTGTGTTCAGAATAAGTACACTCCTTCACCTTGAGTGAATAATGGTTACTTGATAAAATATTTAGCTCTCAGAAAAAATGCTTATAAGTGATGTATGAAAAAGTTGTAGTTTATGATTAAACAAATTATAAGAATGTTCCAAGAAGGGAATGGTGAGAATGATTATCTGAAACGATGATTGCCTATGCAATTTACTTGCAAAGAATGTCTGTTATAGAAAATAGATTAACAGCCATCATGAAAAGTATACTTGTGAATCATGTAGTGTAAATCCTAGCCCTCCTGACTAATGTGTAAACCTGACCTTCCTTATTTATATATAACTCCCGGCCCTCCTATATAAAAAACTGTCCCCAATTACAAACTTTGGTACACTTGGTAATTTACCGAGTATTATCCCAGTTTGAATTGCTGGAAATCCAACTATAAAACTCTGTCATTTCTCTCCTTATAGGCGTTCTAGTTATTTTACACTATTTCATGTGTCCTACAAAAGTATGTGACTGGAACTGAGATTTGGTTTAAAGGTTGCTACTTAAAACCAAAGGAGCTCTGGTAGCATAGGGATTAC
>NW_006408577.1:1738569-1739626 GCF_000296735.1 Chrysochloris asiatica
GTCACATCACTTATCCCACTTCCTCTTTGTGCTTCTTGTTTCAATTCCTCCTTTTTTCTTAACTCTTCTAAGTTGTGTTGTTGGGTAAATACTGCCCCTTTGACCTCAAATGGTTCCAAAGTGGGCATATCTGACTAGTGCTACTGTTCCCCTTATAGGCCTATCTTCTATTTGCCTGAAAATTGAGCTACAGGGATGAGTTCAGTTTCAGACCTGAAGGGTGACTAAGGGCCACAGGCTCAGGGGTTCCACCAATCTGTCTAACTAGTTAACCTGGTCTTTCCCATGATTTTGAACTTTGTTTCACATTTTTCTCCCACTTTATCCTAGAACTTCTAAAGTTACCCCTTTCCCAGAAGTTGGTAGGAGTATTCCTTCTGATTTCAGGGTCATGAAGACTGGTGTTCACTTGCTCCATTGGTTGGTTATATGCTGAGTCCGTTCCTACTCATAGCGACTCTGTACAGGATTTCCAAGGCTGTAAATCTTTACGGGAGCAGAAAGCCTCATCTTTCTCCCGCAGAACAGCTCATAGTTTTGAACTACTGACCTTGCGGTTTGCAGCCCGATTCGTAACCACTATGCTACCAGAGCTCCATTAGTCCATTGGATTAATTGTTTCTATATAACATTGATTTTCATCATTCTTCTTTCCTCAGACAGGGAGAGATCAATAGTTACACTTTGGATGTCCACACAAAAACAGTTAAGACTGCAGTATCGTCTTACGAAAGTAAGATGTTGCACAGTATTTCAGGTTCCCCAGCTTGAAAAATGCTGAGCATGTTCTTCCTTTTTGGTTTTCTGATTCCAGATCTTTGCACATTTTGTTATAATATTTGATTTTATCTTCTTCAGCTGATCTTTGAAATTTTCTGTTCATCTCTTGGACCTCATTTCTTCCATTTGCTTTATCATGTGTATGCTGGGAGAGCAAGTTTCAGTGTTTCGTCAGACATCTATTTTGACCTTTTCCTTCTTTCTTGTCTTCTTAATGACTTTTAGCTTTCTTCATGTATGATGTTCTTGATGTCATCCCACAACTCTTCTGGTCTTC
>NW_006408577.1:1740631-1751978 GCF_000296735.1 Chrysochloris asiatica
CACCAGTATTTTAAATACCAGCAGGGTCACCCATGGTGGACAGGTTTCAGATGAGCTTCCAGACAAAGACAGACTAGGAAGAAGGAGTGACGAATTATTTTAGAATATTTAGTCGCTGAAAACCTTATCAATAGCAGAGACTCCTAATAGCCTCTTAATAATCTGTTTGCAAATGGCCTTGTAAGTAACCTTGTTTACAGCTTTACCCCATCTTCCTTGGGGACCACCTGCATCATGTAACTCACTTATGTAAGTCAGTTATGTAACATTTGGCAGCCTGCCTTCTTTGTTCTGCTACCTGTATCTGTCAGGCAGGACTGGGAGGGGCTGTGGATTCTCATGGAGATTATCTCCAATGACATTTGTCAGACTAACTTCTATCATAGACAATTAAGTGGTATGAATACCATTCGTGATGCCACTTGAAGTTTTTCCTTGGCCTCTCTGAATCCAAAGCAAACCTGCCTGTAGCTGAGTTCCTGCAAAACAAATGGGCCCAAATATAACAACAATTGTGAGGACAGTGCAAGCCCAAGCAGTATTTTGTTATGTTGTGCGTAGACTAGCAATGAATTGGCGCTGACTTAAAGGCACATGGCAACAACAAGTTTGTCCCTATTTTTTCACTGATGATCTTTATAATTCTAGACTTCACATTTAAGTCTTTGTTCCATCTTGAGTTTACTATTATATAAGGTGTGAGATAAGGGTCTGGTTTCATTTTTCTGCAAATGGATATCCAGTTTGACAGCACTAAAGAGACAATTTTTTCACATTTAATGTGTTTCGGCTCTTTGTCAAAGTTCAGCTTTACATAGGTGATTTGTCTCTGGATTCCCGATTCTGTTCCATCATTCTATGTGTCTGTTGTACTAGTGCCAGGCTGTTTTGAAGACTGTGAGTGTGTAGTAGGATTTGAGATTAGGAAGCTGAAGGCCCCCTACTTTTTTCTTCTTCTTTAGTACCACTTTGCTTATCCACAGTCTTTTCCATTCCATATAGAATTGTAGATTGTTTTTCTCATCTCTTTAAAAAATTATGCTATGTTGGTGTATTCTTCAATTTATTCAGGTCTTTTTTCATTTCTTATAGTAGAGTTTCATAGATTTCTTTGTATAGGTCTTTTGTATCTCAGCTTAGATTTTATTCCTTATTATATCATCTTTCAGATGGCTAATATAAATGGTAGTCTTTTACTGATTTTTCTTTCAGAGCTCTCTTTGTTAATACAAAGGAACCCAACTGGTTTTTGCATATTGATCTTATGTACTACCACTTTGCTAAATTTTTCAATTAGTTCCAATAATTTTCTTATAGAGTCTTTAGAATTTTCTATATATAGGATTATTATCATTTTCAAATAGTGAGAGTTTTACGTCTTCTTTGTCAATTTGGAATGCCTTTAATTTCCCTTTCTTACAGCACAATGTTGAATAAAAGCATCATTTATTTCTTATAAAGAAAATATTTTAGATTTTATTTAATTTGGTAGTCATTATATTGAGACCAGTATTCTCTTTTAATACTATTAGTACTGTCTAACTTGACATGCTATCAATTTACAAAACATTCTTTTGCTTTTTATAGGTCCATACCTGGTGTGACACTGTAGAGTAAGTACTGGATCATACGTTCGATTTGAACTACAAGGTCAGCAGCTCAAACTCACCAGCTGCTCCTTGGAATCCCTCGACTGAGTTGCTATGAGTCAGAAGCGACTTGACAGCACTTAATAACTACAACAACAAATGTAGTTTATTGATACAAATGCATGTTGTCCAGTAAGCTTAAACTTGTATTTTTTGGAGACAGAGTTATTGTTCATTATAAGTACCCTCCTTTTTCTCCATTGTTGCATCTGAACTATTTTTCCCTCCTCCTTCAACAACCTACACAAATGTTATTGTGCCATCGCATCCATTCTGATGCATAGCAGCCCTGTATAGGGTTTCTGAGGAGCAGCTAGTAGGTTTGAACCACAGACCTTACAGTTAGCTGTCTAGTGCTTATCCTACAGTGCCACACCAGGACACTATTCAAGTCCATGTTATCAAGCTTTCACCTTCCTGTTGCTATCATCTTACTCCTGGATTCTCCTCCCCACCTACATTTGACAGTTACTAGTCATTGTGACACATGACTCACTATATTCTTCTCTACCGCTGCTTCTCTCAGTATTCTAAAACTTCACGATCCACAAAGATGACCAAGCTAACACCCTGGCTTCTCAGAAACTTGACATGCACTCCTGCAAAATAACTTCCTTCTCCCCATCTCAGCCAGCAACCTTGAAAAGCTGTGGCAGACATCCTGCTCTCTGACCTTCAATCTTTTCAGTTCTGCTAGTCAAATACTTGCATTCCAGAAACTCTCACCACATTTTGACCTTCAATTCATTTGCCCCATGATGTTCCACTGTCAGTAATTTCTATGTTCTCATATTCTCCCTTACCCAGCTAATATTCTGAATCTATCAAAATAATTACTCCATTTCCTCTGTTCCTTTGCATCTCTATATTCCACATAAAGCTGATCACTGTGATGCACTTGTATTCAACTTGTTGTTGTTAAGTGCTGTGGAGTAGGTTCCGGCTCATAGCTACACTGCATATGGTTTCCGAGGAGTGCTTGGTGAGCTTGAACCGCCAGCCCCACAGCGCCATACCAAGACTCCAACTTAAAACCACAAATATCAGTGTTCTCTCATAGACTGCTAAGCAATTCTAATATATCTCTCTAATTGATTGTCTTTTCTAGTCTCTGATATGAATATTTTACATCTATTCCTTTTCTCTGAATTTCTATCACTCCTTCCCCACTCCATCTCAGCCAATAACTTTGTCTCCTGTTGAGAGAAAAACAATGATGCCAACTTTTGAGACCTACTACTACTTCTTCCCACAAACAAATTCACAAATCACTCTATGTTGTTGTTGTCAGTGCCGTGGAGTCGGTTCCGACTCATAGCGACCCTGCACAGGGTTTCTGAGGCTGTAAATCTTTACAGGACTAGAAAGCCTCATCTTTCTCCCACGGAACAGCTGGTAGTTTCGAACTGCTGACCTTGAGGTTCACAGCCAGATTCGTAAGCACTACGCCACCAGAGCTCCTCAATCACTTTATAGCTATATCCAATTTCCACTGAAATAGAAGAAATGTATCTCCTATTAGCTATAATTAACCCTTCAGTTAACATTCTGGAGTAACTCTTCCTTTGATTCTCTGAGCTGTACACTCATACACTGATTTTCATACACTCATTCACAGTCAGATAAACTATCTAATCTCTGGGTACCATAGTTTTCTCATCTACAACTTCAGTATAGCAACCGGACCTCATTCAAAGTGAATAATTAATGAAAACATACAATGATTATACCAGAACTGGACATAATAGGTGTTTAAAAAATGTTGACGATTTATTTTTTGTTGCTCTTCTCAAAAATTTAGTTCCTAAAATATCCATCATTTTCTCCTGCATTTAATCTGAAAAGAGTGAAGGCCCAATTATATCATTGCCTTCAGTGCTAGTACTCCCCTCTTCTCCTCTCCCCTCCCCTCCCCTTCTCTCCCTTCTTTTCACCCCCTCCCCTACTCTCCTCTACTTTCCTCTTCCCTTCCTTCCAGCCCCTCCCCTCCTCTTCTTTCCCCTCTCCTCATCCTCCTTCCCTTCCCTTCCTCTCCTTTGTCCTCCCCTCTCCTCTCTTCTCCATTGCATATTTCCTCCCTCTTCTCCTTTCTCTTTTTCCCCCCATTCCTCTCTCTTGGCTTCTTCTTTCTCTCTACATTGGATTATAGACATATGACAGGATATTTTTGTTGCAGGGTAAACAGTTCTGCTAAAACGAGTCAAGAGAGCTGAGCATTAACTGTAGTACTTAATTTCCTTGCTGAAATTTTCAGTTTAAATCAAGTATTTGATCTTCTAGCTACAAAAGAAATACAACCCAGCCTGGGGATACTGATAATTGTTCATTGTGAAAATGACAGAGGGAAGGAGAAAAAAATTAGCAAATATACTTAAGCTTTTTATGAAGGAAGTAACAAAACTCTACATAAACTTCTGTGCTTTATGATAATATCATGCATTTTATTATTAAGCAAAAATCATGAGGCAGCATAACCTACACTAATGATGACATACATTTCCTAGAGCTAGATAAATTAACTAAATATAGAAAGATTACATTTGTTAATAATAACATACTAAAATTGTTTTATTATTTTCCCTTGGGGAAGAATTATCTTTCTTCATTTTCTGTTTCAAAGACCTTGTATGCTTTTATCTAATGTAAAAACAATCATTCAGTAGTACAAACTATTGTATAAACTCTGGATTTTTCATGTTGGACCTTATCTTTTAATTTGTAGCACTGTATAATTTGTAGCACTGTCATCAAACTATTGAAATTTCCTTTTAATTCCCAAATGATATGAGTAAACATAGAGAGTTCTGGGTAATTGTTATATTATAATGTTTCCTTTTTGAATAGAATGTTTTGCTAAAATGGAAATATAGTTTCAGTGTCTAACTTATTTACTTTAAGCTTGTCCTGGAGACATTGTCTTATAAGATAAAAAAAAAAATTCTTGAGTTATTGCATCCATAAAATTTTGATGTTTACTTATAAGATAGTCAAGTCAATAAGATTCTACAAGTTACATAACAGTGTTTAGTTTTCAGTTGTCAACAAGGAATTGAGCAGTGATTGTCATATTTAAGGAACTGAAATCACAATATGTAATCGATCTATAGAGTAGGGAGTTAAGAATTCAGAGCAAGATTAAAAGAATTCAATATTCATCTCTTAAGTTATACAGTTAGGCTTTTTTTTAAGGAAGGAAGAAAAGTTGTGCTGATTTTCAAGGTATTGCTGCATACCAGATTTGTCAACTCTATTTCCCATTATCCAGCTGCCAAAACCACCACAATGAATGTCATCAAATTGGTTCTGACTCATGTTATTGTTGTTAGGTATCATTGGATTGGTTCAGACTCATAGGGACACTGTGCATAAAAGAACAGAACACTGCCCAGTCCTGTGACACCCTCACAATTGTTAGGACTGAGCTCATTATTGCTGCCACGTGTCACTACATCCCATTGCAGGTCTTCCACTTTTTCGCTGATCCTCCACTTTTCCAAGCATGATGTCCTTCTCCAGGGACTGTTCCCTCCTAACAAAATGTTCAAAGTATGTGAAATGAAGTCTTGCCATCTTTCCTTTGAAGGAGCATTCTGGCTATATTTCTTCCAGACAAATTTGGTTCTTCTGGCAGTTTATGGTACTTTCAACATTCTTCTCCAACACCATAATTCAAATAAATCAATTTTTCTTCTATCTTTCTTATACATTGCCTGATTTTCACATACATATGAGGAAATTGAAAATATGTTGTCTTCAGTCAGGTACACACCTTAGTGCTCAAACTGGCATCTTTGCTCTGGAACAACTTAAAGAGGTCTTTCATAGAAGATTTGCCTAATGCAATACATTGTTTGATTCCTTCTGTTTCCATGAGTGTTGTTAGTGGATCTAAGCAAAATGAAATATTTGTTAATTTCAGTCTTTTCTTCATTTATTATGATGAAAACCCTATATCGGGATCCCAAGGGCTTACAGGTGGATTTGAGCTGCTGATCTTGTGGTTAACAGTCCGGCGTTTAGCCTACAGTGCCATACTGGGACTCCAAGGGTAGTGTTATTGTTATTGTTAATTGCAATTGACTTGGTTCCAACCCATAGCAACCCTGTGGGTTTCCAAGGAGTGACTAATGAGTTTGAACTGCTGACCTTGCAATTCAAACTGACCTTGTGGATGAGTGCTAATCCTACAGTGCCACACCAAAGGTGGTATATCCCAACCTTAATCCTCTTACTGATTTATCACATCGAATCACATCATGGGAGATTGCTAGGTCTCAAGTGCCAAATAACTGAGAATCTGGCCCAGTCAAGCTGTCACAAATCTTAACTATCACAGACCATAAGTTCAGATGGTATATATTCAAGTTGTTATTTTGGCTTTCTTGAATTTGTTTCAACTTTCTTCACCTTCTGCCTAAACTTGCTTATGCGTAATTGGTGGCATGCTCCACAGTTGGCCACTGGCTTTGTTTTGGCTGATGTTACTAAGCTTCTCCATCATCTATTTCTGCAAATATAATCAAGTTGATACCTGTGCATTCCATTTGGTAAGGTTTGCATGTATGTTGTTGTTGTGAAGTGCTGTCGAGTCAGTTCTGACCCATAGTGACCCTGTATAGGGTTTCCAAGGAGCAGCTGGTGAGCTTGAACAGCCAACCTTGCAGTTCAAACAGCTTTGCAGTCTGGGGCATTAACCCACAGAGCCACACCAGGACTTAACGTTTTTTGGGGGGGTAAAAAAAAAGGTATTTGCAATGAAGAAGCCATTGGTCTTGAAAAATTCGATCATGCAATCTCAAGCTTCATTGTTATCACCAAGGTCATATTTTCAAACTACCAAAAACTACCAATCCTTCCTCTTTGTTTCCAACTCTTGCATTATGATCACCAGTAATTATCAATGCATCTTGATTGTATGTTTGATCCATTTCAGAATGAAGAAGTTGATTGTTGTTATTGTTGTTAAGGGCTGTCAAGTCATTCCAACTCATAGAGATTCTGTATAGGGTTTACAAGGAGCAGCTGGGGAGTTTGAATCAGCTACCTTGCCATTCAAACAGAGCTTATCCAACAGCATCACACCAGGACTCTGAAGAAGTTGATAGAATTCTTGAATTTCATCATCACTGGCTTAAGTGTATGGTGCATAAATTTGAGTAATAGTGGTATTGACTGGTCTTCTTTGTAGGCACACCAATATTATTCTAACACAGACAACATTATACTTCACGATAGATCTTGAAATGTTCTTTTTGATGATGAATGTGACACCATTATTTTTTCATTTCTGGAACAATAAGCCCTATGTCTGATTCAAAATGTCCAATATCAATCCATTTCATCTCATTTATGCTTAGGGTATAGATGCTTATGCATTCCATTTCATTTTGGACAACTCATAATTTTTCTATATTCATATTTCCTACATTCCATGTTCCAGTTAACAATGAATGTTTGCAACTGTTTCTTCTCATTTTTAGTTGTATCCCATCAGTCAAGGAAGGTCCCCAGGGTTTTACTCCATTCATGTAATTAAGGTCATCAATACTTTGAGGAGGCAGCTGTTCCCCAGTTATACTTTGAGTGCCTTCCACCTAAAGGCATTATCTTCAGGCATTATATTTGACAATACTCCACTGCTGTGTATAGATTTCAGTGACAAGCCATTTAGAAGTAGTTTACCCCTCCTACTTCTTAATTTTAGTATGGGAATTCTGCTGAAACCTGTCCACCATGGGTGTTCCTGCTGGTATTTACAACACTGGCTGCGTAGGTTCTAGCATCAGACAACACGTATGCCACCACAATATTGAAACACGGTGATTCTATACAGGGTTTCTGAGAATGTAAATCTTTAAAGGAGTAGAAAGTCTCATCTCTCTCCTGCAGAACAAGTGGTGGGCTTGAACTGCCCACCTTGTGGTTTGTAGCCCAATACCTAACCCATACACCACCAGGGCTTCTAAAGAACAATGTGAAACATCCTAGATCAAAAATATTTTTAAGTATAGAATGGAATGTAAATAAAACTAAGATTCTTAGGATACGGGGAATCATTGAAGTATTTCTCTTTCATGGTACTAGTAATGATCCAAAACAGAATAAAATTGTTACTGCCAAATGATTGAACTTGGCTTTAAAAAATAATAGGATGTTGTGTCAGACAAATAGGTACTTTGATGATTACCTAGGTAACATTTGATCGTTGCAGAATTTAAGCATAGGAAGCTTATGTAGGCAATAAAAATATCTCTGACTCAAGCATAAACATTTATTTTTTTATCATTCTGACTGGTATGAAGTTAGATCTCATTGTTGCTTAAATTTTGTTTATGTTATTAATAATGGATTTGGACCCATCATATATGTATGTTGTTGTTGCTGTTAAGCACCGTCGAGTTGATTCTGACCCATAGCGACCCGGTATAGGGTTTCCAAGGAGCAGCTGGTGAGCTTGAACCACTGACCTTGCAGTTCAAGCGACTTTGTAGTATGACGCATTAGACCGCAGTGCCACACCAGGACTCCCTATGAAGTCATTAAATCTTTTATGGTGATGATGGTGATGTGCTGTATAGTCAGTTCTGACTCATAGCGACCCTTAGGATTTCTAAGGCTGTAAATCATTCCAGGAACAGAAAGCCTCATCTTTCTCCAGTAGAACGGCTGCTAGTTTCAAACTGCTGACTTTGAGTTTAGCAGACAAACTTGTAACCACTACGCTACCAGAGCTCCTTATCTTCTTGTATAAGTTGTTTCTTTTTCCCGTTTTCTAATAAGTTTCTTTTTTTAGTGATTTGTAAATGTCTTTCCTCATATGTTATCTGTGTTGATTTTATGTTGTTGTTGTTAGGTGCCATCGAGTCGGTACTGACTCATAATGACCTTATGCACAGCAGAACGAAACACTGCCCGATCCTGGGCCAACCTCACTATTGTTGCCACACTTGAGTCCATAGATGCTGCCACTTGGCCAATCCATGTTATCATTCATTATATAAATACCTTTAATTTTATGTCATCAAGTCTATCAATTTTATTTTTACCTTATAATTTTAGTATTTCATTTAAGAATTTTTTTCTATTCCTAGACCACAAGAATTTCTCCTCTACATTTTTAAATAGTTTTATTTTCACACATAGGTTTTTAATCTGTCTGTCCTCTGTACTGTGATAATATAGACATTTAGCTTTATTTTTCTTCATTTGGTGAACTTGTTTTCCAAAAAGCACTTATAAACAATTCTTTTCTACATAACTTTCTGGAACCATATTTAACTTCCAAATCCCAATTCTTTCCCACTGGAGAATTTGTCCATTTCTGAACCATAATTTTTTTTATTACTCTATTATTCATCATGACTTCACCTCTGAAGGGAAACTTCCTCCCCTCTCTATCCTTTGCAAAACTTTGATTTTCTTTGACAAATTGATTACTTAGTCTTCCAGATAAAGATCAAAATGAGGTTACAAAATCCTCAAAACAACTAACACAGGACTGCTAACCACAAGGTTGGTAATTCAAACCCACCAGCTGCTCCTTGGAAACCCTGTACAGGGTCACTATGAGTTGGAACCAACTTAACAGTATTTAACAACAACAATGACTATATGAATATATGACAACATATTTCTGGAGTTTTCTTTTTATATATTAACCATATAAAGCAACATATTAATAAAATTTTATTGAAAAACAGGAAATTATTTCCTCAAACATTTTGAAGATATTATTTCACTTTGTCACTCGTATGTACAGTTTTGGAGTCTGATGGTAATATATGACTTATCTTCCTTTTATACTGATCTCTTCGCTCTTGAAATTTTCCGTTTTTTTCCTCTGTTATCAATATCCAGACATTTTACCATAATGTTTGAGCTTTTTCTCTATACTGCTTCAATTTAACCCTTTTTAATCTGAATTTTTAATGCTTTTTAAATTGGGGAAATTCTTAGGTCATTTCTTGAAATATTTTATTTTCACCTTCCATAAATATTTTTCTCCTTTTAGATGTATTTTGATATTTTTATTACTGCCTCCATAATCTCTTTTTGTCTCTTTCTTCTTTCCAAGTGCCTTTTGGAACAATTCTCGAATCTATTCCTCTGTATCCATTTCATGCTTTGCCTGGTTATTGGGGTTTCTTCATTGTTGTTATTTATCCAGTGTATTAATAAATTGTTTAGGCTTACATATTTTCATGCTATTGTTGTTGTGTGCCATTATGTTAATTCCAACTCCTATATGACAGAACTGCTAATAGGATTTCCTAGGCTAAAATCTGTGTAGTAGATCACCAGATCTCTTCCCTCAGGGAGCTGCAGTTGTGGGTTGAAACTGCTGACTTCTCAGCTAGCAGCTTACCACTGCACCACCAGGGCTCCATCCCAGTATACCTACTTAGTTCTCTTTTATAAATAGTTGTTCCTGCTTGTGTTGGATTGAATTGTGTCTCCCTAAAAGATGGGTTAAAACTGTACTTGTGAATATGATGTTTAGGGAAATTGGATTTTCCTTTGAAGATTTGACTTGTTAATGAGATCAGACTGGAGGCAGGTGGGTCCTAATCCCAATGAGTGGTGTTTTATACAAAAAGGAGGACGCAGAAAAAAAGAATCACGTAAAGGGGAGATACCATATGAAGATTCATCTACAAGAAGTTCAGTTCACCAAAGACTGTTGGCAGAAACTAGGAGAGAAATATGGAGCAGTTCCTTTTTCAGAGCCCTCAAAGAAATCAATATGGTTGATACCCTAATTTGGATTTCTAAGGCTGGTGGTTCAAATCTACCAGTTGCTCCCAGAAACCCTATACAGGATCATTGCTCATCAGAAGTGACTCACCAGCACTTAACAACGGCAACAGTCTCCACAACAGTGAGACAATTGATCTCTTGTTCTTTAAACTAATTTACTTTGTGATATTTGGTTCTGGCTGACCTAGAAAAAAAAAAAAAAGACACTTTTATTTCTAACTTTTCTCATTTAATTCTTTGAGAATTTTTATTAGTTTTATTTTGAAGTACTGGATAGAATTAACAGGCGCTTGTGAATAGTGGTTCACCTATTTGTGTCTTGGTTTGTTGCTCTTCTCTTGTAGCAGTTTAGCTCCTCATCCTGGTTTGGCGCTGCAGGAACATGTGCTGGACGGCAAGGTCAATTTGAGTCAGCGATTCAAACTCACAGAACCACTCCTCAGAAACCCTTTACAGGTTTTCTATGAGTCTGAACTGACTGCACAGCACTTAACAGAAATGACACATCCACTTAGTTTTGCCTTTGAGCTTGTTTTTCTCTGACTGGCTTTGTAAATGGACAGGTCTAGATACTAGTTCGTGCTACCTTTATAGTTGAAGGTAGGGTAGGGCATGATGGTTCTAGATAGACTCCTCTTTGCCATAGTCTGGACTCAGTCATCCCTATTTATGTAGTCCACCAGATGATTGTTATCCCATGGTATGGTGGATTTACGCTGGGAATGGCTGTGAGGGATGCGTTGGATTGTTTTACAAACCCTTGGCACTTTTGTTATCTTCCTGACCTTAATCTATGTAACCTGTTGTTGTTAAGTGCTGTTGAGTTGATTGCAACTTTGTATAGGGCTTCTAAGGAGCAGATGGTGGCTTTTAACCACCACACTTGTAGTTAGCAGTCCAGTGCCCCACCCTACAACTTCACACCAGGACTCCCTTTACGT
>NW_006408577.1:1752804-1777868 GCF_000296735.1 Chrysochloris asiatica
ATCTTCATAAGTAAATGTTTCAAGTCCTCTTCACTTTCAGCAAGCATCTGATAGCATAGTGGTTATGAATCAGGCTGCTAACCTCAAAGTCAGCAGTTCAAAGCTACCAGCTGTTCCACGGGAGACAGATGATACCTATTGACTAAGTGACGCTGGGTAGGCAGTACTAGTTTTGTCCCTGTGACTATTATGTGGGCAGGACAATGTGACAAGGGAACAAAGATCAATTTAATAGTTCTCACTGTGCTATTCCTCCACTATGGTACCTTGTCCTGCTTCATTTTTCTTCAAAATCCATTTTGCTTTTGTCCAGGCTGCCTATTATGGCATGAAATTTGAGGTAAGTACTGACATCTAGGTGAATTCTTCATCTTGGTGAATTCCATCCATATTTGCTTTGAAATGACTGAGCAAAACAGTACCAATGGAAACTATACGCTAGACTATGCTATGTTCTTACATGCTTTATCTTATCTATCTTATCTATTGCTAAAAACATAACAATGCAACAACAACAACAAAACTATATTACATATGAAAAAGTTGACGTCTAGATAAGGTACTTCACACAGCCAGTAGCAGAGCTACAATGCACATTCAATTTATTAGATTCCAAAGTCTATTTCTTTTAAATCACATTGTAATTTAGTTTTCTGTTAAATTAGATTTTGTTCTTAAACTAAGGCATCCATGAATGAACTTCATGGTCTAAAATTCTCTTAAAAGTGAGTTTAAATTTTTGATTTCCTACATATATAGTTTTTTCTTAGGAATTGAGTCCATTGTTTTCATTAGTTTTCCAAATCTGCCTACGATTTCTCATAATGTGATCAGACATTTTAGATGAAGTCACAATTTAAATGAAGATTTTTGGAGTCCAAGTCAACTAATAGCGCAAAAAATGGTGAATAGTGATTTACCCTCAGACTGTTCTCAAATAACCCTTATACTTCAGACACTGGGCAATTTAATTCTCAAAAGCCAAGAATTTACACAAGAGGGCTTCAGAAAGTTGTTGGGAAAATTCCACTATCGTTTAGTTCTATTTGTCCACAAAATAATTTAAGCTCATGGGGGCAGGGGGGCTACAAAGGCAAGAAGTGACTGGCTTACAAGTTTCAAGACGGAACCTAGATCCAGAGGGCATGCAGGAAGGTAGAATCTCCACTGAGTAGTATCCAATCTGTCTGGGCAGGGCTGATGAAAGGAGATGTGGATAGGTCTCTTGTGATACAATAGTGAATAATTGTTATCAGGACTGATTGTGAGGGTTGGAAATGTAAAGGTAGACATTTTGTAGCAAAAGGAGAGGAGTGATTGACTTTGCAATCTAGGAGCGGAAGTCCCTGTGAACATCAAGGGAGAAGAGCGGAGAGCGGGACCCTACCCAGAGAAGCAGTGATGCCAGAGATGGATGCAGAGAAGATGACATGGAGAGATGGAGCAGCTGGGGACTTTAGACCCAGAAAGGCAGGGGTGCTGTGTACTGATGACCAGAGGGGGCAGGCTTACAGGGTATACCCTTTGGTTGGTTGATGATGCATGGAGGGGATTGTAACCATGGCAGTGAAATAATATACAACAGGATGAATGAAAAGCTAATGTTCTCCCATGTAAACTATCACATAATTCACAATAAACCATTTATATATATATTTAAGCTCACTAGTTTATTTGGTTTCTCTTTTATTTTGGGGACATCTATTTCTTCCCCTGGGGCACTGCAGAATAAGTTAATTTGAAAGTGTAATATACATAGTAAAAGGAGGGTTAAATAAGGACATTTCTCTCAATGAACTAGTTTAATTAAATTTTATTCCAATGCTTGTTTGATGTAAGTCAAGGAACCCTGGTAGTGTAGTGTATTATGAGTGGGCTGAGAACTACAAGGTCAGTAGTTCGAATATGCCAGTCATGCCACGGGAGAAAGATGAGATTTTTCTACTCCCATAAGGATTTGCAGCCTCAGCAATCTTCTACAGGAGTTGGAAATGACTCAATGGCACACAACCGGTCACCACATCACCATTATGGAAATGAACTGTAAACCTAAAAATATACATATTTTGAAACTCAATATTGACCAGGTGTGAAAAAAAAAAAGAGAGAGAGAGAAATAACAATATGATCAGTGGCTGGATCTCCATGCCCAGAAAACTTTTCAATTATTTACTAGTCACATGAGTTGTCAACTTGGCCTTTTTGATTGTAGGCTTTTCACTCAGTTGACCCTCCTTACCATGTAGTCAGTATTTAGTTAAGTTTTCCATTCATAGGCTCTCTGGAAGGTGAGGACTTTTGGAAAGTTCTGGAAGTTATTTCTTAATGATAAAATAATTTTATGATGAAGATGATATAATGATAAACCTTGGATGAACTTCAAAACTGATCAGAGGAACCGGGGATCCTTTTGGCCAAAGTTAACCTAGGTTCAATTTTACAAGTTCCTTTTTCAGAGCAGCTATATGCTCCATACTCATGAGATGCCAGGAATTAAATAGGCCTCTGGAAACAGCAGAGATAAACACACTGGGTAATAAGACTGGCCTTTGACCTTCTGAAATTAGCTCTAAAACACAATCTTGTATCACAGGAAAATACTTTCCTGTTATATATAGAACTCTTAAAACAGATCTTACACCAAAGGAGGTAAATATGCTTAGTATCTTTAATGGAAAGCGCGTACAGGAGATTAAGTAAAATGAGGGGAGAGCTAGTTTATACATTTATTTTAGAAGTTGAGAAGGCAGGAAATGTCCAAACTTACCATATCCTGCTTTCAGAATTCATTCATCCATTTAAACAATAATGAAAGAAAAGGAAACAATCTTTCAGCTGCAGCCTTGAGATATTTTGTGTTCTCTAGAAAGTGTCAACTTACGGGTTTTTTGGTTGCTGGTCCCACATGGACCTTAAATAAAACTCCTCTGTGAGGTGTTAGCCAGTAGCTTGTAGAAAATATTTTCTTGCCAAAGGCACGGAACGTAGATCTTAAATTGTCCCACGAGGAGTAACTGACTCTGAAGGTGTCAGGAGTAAAATGACTCCATTTTATAATCTCTCCCAGAGGCAAGGAGCTTCTCACTTGCAGAATAAATTGATGGTGAGATCCATTTTCTAGCTGGCAGGATGATGATCAGCAAAGCTTTCACTCCAGCTTGCTGACAAGGGAAAATCGCCTGTCCCATTTGGCAGGTGCAGGTGATTTGTGAATTGGAGCCTTTATAACCTGGCATGTGCAATGGTTTCACTGAAAATCTTTATGTGTTATAAGCACCACTCTGTAAATTGCACTCCCATGAAGATCTGGTACCCCTCTTTTTTATACGTGGGTCTGATTCTTCTTTTTTGCATTACTCAATGTGATATTCTGTCTATTTGATAGTCTCTGGTAGTGTAGTGGTTACAAATCAGGCTGTGAACCTTAAAGTAAGCGATTCGAAACTACCAGCCGCTCCACGGGAGAAAGATGAGGCTTTCTACTCCCGTAAAGATTTACACCCTCGGAAACCCTGTACAGGGTCGCTATGGGTCGGAACCGACTCGACAGCACTTAACAACAACAACAACAACAACAATCATCTCATTCCAGTTAACACTTCAATCCAATATTTTTATGTATAAACCATAGTACAACTTTTGCATTTGTTTTCTGTATCCATTTAACTCTGGGCAAATATTATCATCTTATTTTACAGCTAAAGACATGGACACAGAGAAAGAGCTATCATTGTGCAATCTAGACTCCTTCCTCTTCTACCTTTTACTGTTTTCCCAGATAAAAGTTCTCAGATTAACTGTGTATGATAATCATCTAAGGTGCTTGCTAAGAGTAATAGCAGTGATAGTTAATATAATGCTTAATTTGCATCAATCACTCCTTTTGAGCACCTCACATTGTTAACTGATTTATTCCTCACAACTCGAAGGTTGATTCCTATGACTATACCCATTCACAAGAGAGAAAATGGAGGCAAAAGAGATTACTTCAATTGCAGATTGCAAGGTTAACACTTAGTAAAAGTTGGAACTGAAATAGAAACTGAGGCAGTCTGGTTTCTGAGGCTACGCTCTTATCCACTCTGCTGGTCCCTTACAAGATTTCTTGTTGCCTCTCACAGAGACTTTTGAAGCAGAGTGTCTGGAATGAAGTTCAGGAATCCGAATGTTCAACATGCATGTTTCTCTAGGTGCTGTAGGATAATGCTCTGGACTGCAAGGTTGGTTTGAACCACAAGGTCGGTGGTTCAAGTTTACCAGCCACTCCTTGGAAGCCCTGTACAGAGTTGCTATGAGTTGGAACCAAGTCTTGGGCACTTAACAACAACAATGACAGGTGTTCTCCGACTACACTTTAATAAACAATGGTTCAAAGGTATTGTTTGGTCTTCAGTAGTCCCATATTGCAACAAAAATTCTCCTGGAGGACACTTCATCTGTTAATATACTATTTCTAAGTACTAGAGCAAAACATAGGGATAATGTAACTTATTGTCATGCTTGATAGGTAAAGGAGAAGGAGTCGACAGCATCAAAGATGAAGAAAGATAGTAAGATAAGCAACATCAGAAAAACACAAATATCTCCAATTTTCATGAAGGTGTACTTGCTCAGGACTGGCCAATATCAGGATTAGAGACTACAGTGTAAACCTTTTTTATAAAGAAGTTTTGAGATAAGTCAGTTGAAATAATAGCAGAGTACTTGTATTAAAGTTATTTATTAAATGGCAGCAACTCAGAGTTTCTAACCTGTAGGATCTTGAGTTGTACTGTCTAAAAATTAGTTAAATTAAATAAAACTACATAAAATAAAAAAATTCATTTTCCCTAATATATTCACCATATCTCTACAGCCCCATAGTCACAATAGTGACTACCCTATTGAGATAGTGAAACTTCACCTTTTTTATTTTGGACATATTGTCAGGAGGGACCAATCCCTAGAGAAGGACACCATGCTTGGAAAGTGAAGGGTCAGCGAAAATGAGAAAATGACCAAACAAAAGGGAAATGACCATACAGTGCCAGCAACAATGGACTCAAACAACAATTATGAGGATTGAATGGGCTGTGTTTTGGTCTGTTATGCACAAAGCCACTATGAGTTGGAACCAATTCGATGACATATAATGGCAATCAACAACAAAACTATTGGACAGCACAATGATCTAGAATATTTCCATTGTCACAGAAAATAATATTGGACAGCGTCAATCTATAGACTTTTCCCTAACTATTTTCCTAATTTTTTTTCTTACCATTCAAACCAAAATGTCGTTCCTTGAAAACTCTACACAGGGTCCCTATGAGTTGGAACTGACTCGATGGCACTTAACAACAACAACAATAACAATTATGATTTGGAGTCCTGGAATGGTACAGTAGGATTAGCACTGGACTGCAAGGTTGGTTTGAACAGGAAGGTCAGGAGTTCAGACTCACCAGCTGCTCCCTGGAAACCTGATACCTGGTCGCCATGAGTCGGCACACAACAACAATTATCAAATTATTCTCTGTTAAAGTAATCAATTGAAGGATACTTAACAGTCACAGTTTTCCCTGTCTCAAGAACACCAAAAGGTCAAATCTGTACATTTGTACTAGTGGACACTTAACATCTGAATCCCACTAGGGAGTTTTCATTTTATCACTATTTGTTTTATCAGTTTATGATAGAATACAGGTTGAGTGATCACGTGAGGATTGTAAACCATGGTACTCTTCCTTCAATTGTGAAAGGCTATCTCCCAGGCAAATACTACGTGTTAGCAGAATTTCTGACGGACAGGTATCCTAGTATAAATGAACCGTGATAGCCAGACACCTTATCAACCTCACAAATATGACCTTTCATGTTTCCTCTTTAGCTTGGATATGAGTTTCCATCCTTCATTATTATGAAAAGCAATGGATGGCAGATGTTTCAAGACTGCCTGCCCTGCCGTTAGACAGAAGTGATTTTCTTAGATCCATATATACAAACTGTCACTGCAGAAATGAAAGTGTCTGCTGAATAAGCCATGTGGGGTTCACTGGGTCTCCAAAGACTTCTGAGCAGCAAAAAGTGGTCTCAGTTCAAACCTCTTTCCTTCAGCAGGATAATGAGCTGTTGGCTATGATTCAGCCTCCTGTGGCTGAACTGCTCTGGCCTTCTGCTAGACTCCAGGGTCATGAAACTATTATAGTGTGGCCCTGCTGTTTCAGTGTCAGCTTCCTAGGGTTATTGCAGACCTTTTTCTGGAAGTGGTGGTTCAGCACATGGATAAACACTCCCTGGAGTGAGTTTTACAAGAGATCCAGTTAGCTCTAATCCAGTGAACTCTGTGTCCAGTGGTATAAAACAAGGAATTTGGAATAGTCTTTGGTAAAGAGCGCTCTTAGCTGCTAGTCAGGACAGTTTTAAATGGTGGTTTTTCTTTGAGCTTCATGCATAAATTATTTCATTATACATTCATTATATTATGCATGCTATTATTAGCCATACCAACTAATAAGTCTCTCATCCTTAATGAAACCTTGAACAAAAACTCATAATTATTGATACTTAGAACTGAATGGTAATAATGAGATTAACTACTCTAACCCCCTTTTCTTTCTTTCTTTCTTTTTTTATTTTTTTACAAATGAGGAACTATATCTTAGAAAGCTATGAAATTTACCCAAGATCCCTAAGCTAATTAATAAAAGAATTATCTCCTAATTCTTTGTTCAGTACTGTTTCTACTATGTAATCCTGTTCTGTAGGAGTGAAGATTATCACCGTTTCACAGAATATATGAAAATATTTGAGTCCTGCTTAGGAAAACATTTGGACTTCAGTTAAAAAAAAATTCACAATTTAATAATAGCCAGTGCATCTCTAAGGAGCTCTGGTAGTGTAGTGGTGACAAGTCAGGCTGCTAAACTCAAGGTCAGCAGTTCAGAACTACAAGCTGTTCCGCTGGAGAAAGATGAGGCTTTGTGCTCTCATAAAGATTTACAGCCTCGGAATCCCTTTGCAGGGTCACTATTAGTCGGAACCAACTCCACGGCACACCACCACCATCAGTGCATCTATAGTGCTAAGTTCTGGTGTGATTTTGTAGGATAAGCACTGTATTTCTTAGCACAAAGCAGGCAGAACAAACTCAGCAGTTCCTTCTATATACAAGGTTACTATGAATCGGAACTCAACAGCATATAACAACAACATATACTGGGCACTGTTTTATGCACTGTAAGTATATGGTCTCATTTAATCCTCTTGGCAACCCTATGAGATCCTGTTATTATGCCCAGTTTACAGAAGAGTGAGCTGAATCACAGTGAAAATACCATAGCTTGGATCAGTCACATCTTAGTCATCAAAGTGACATCTTTTTAAATTTTTAAGACAGTCTTTCACAGCAGATTTGCTCAATGCAATGTGTTATATTTTTTCCTTGATTGCTACTTCCATGAGCATTGTTTGTTGATCCCACAAAATGAAACACTTGACAAATTCACTATTTTCTCCATTTATTATTGACCTAGTTTGAAAATTTTGGTTTTCTTAATCTTGAGATGTAATGCATACTTATATTCATCCGTAAGTGCTTCAAGACAGTTTCACTTTCAGCAAGCAAGGTTGTCTTTTGAATATCACAGGTTGTTAATGTGTGTTCCTCCAATCCTGATGCTGCGTGCTTGTTCAGACAGTCAAGGTTTTCAGATTATTTGCTCATCATACAAATTGAATAAGTATAGCAAAAGGATCCAACACCGATATACACTTCTTTCAATTTTAAACATGTTATCTATAATTTTTATGATTCACACAGTTGAATGTCTTTGTGTCATTAAACATGTTTTGAAAACATTCACCTTGAACACTAAAGTTTGACAGACCCAAGCCACTGTATTTTCAATTGCCTCATGTGCATGCGAAAGCTGGACAATGAAAAGGAAGACTGAAGAATCAATGCATTTGAATTATGGTACTGGCAAAGAATTTTGAATAGCCCACTGGCTGCCAGAAGAATGAACAAATATATCTTGGAAGAAGTACAAGAATGTTCCTTAGATGGGAGGATGGCCAGACTTCATCTCATGTTCTGTGTACATGTTATCAATAAGGATCAGTCCCTGAAGAAGGACATCCATCATGTTTGATAAAGTAGAGGGTCAGCAAAAAAAGTGGAAGCCCCTTAATGAAATGGATTGATATACTGGCTATAACAAAGGACTCAAACATAGCAACTATTGTTAGGATAGCACAGTACCTACCAGGGTTTTGTTCTGCTGTATCTGCTGCTAGGAATCAGACTCAATTTGACTTAACCTAACAAAAGCAGCAATCTTTCTGGTATTCTCTGACATAAGCAATGATCCTCCTCTGAATCCAGCTTGAATTTCTGGAAATTCTCTGTCAGTGTACCATTAAAACTATTTTTTAAATTATCTTCAGCAAGATTTTGTTTGCAAGGGATATTAATAATATTGTTCAGTAATTTCCATTCTGTTGGAGCACCAAAATGGAGGAGCTGATGGGCTCAAACCACTGACCCATTAGGTTCTGAGTGCTTACCCATTGCACTTTTGTTGTTAAGTACCATTGAATCAGTACTGACTCAGCGATCCTATGCATGACAGAATGCCAAACTGCGCAGTTCTACGCCATCCTCACAATTGTTGTTATGTTTGAGCCCATTGTTGTTGCCACTGTGTCAATCCATCTTGTTGGGAATATTCCTCATATTTTTGCTGATCCCACTTTTCCAAGCATCATGTCTTCTCCAGGGATTGGTCCCTCCTGATAACATATCCAAAGTATGAGAGATGAAGCTTCACTATCCCAATGGGGTGTTGTTGTTGAGTGCTGTTGAGTCGGTTACAACTCATACTGACCCTATATAGGATATCCTGGGTTTGAACTACCTTGTGGTCAACTACATTATCCTGCAACACCAGTCGCTGACTATATGTGGTTCACCATCCTCGCTTCTAAGGAACACCTGACTGTACTTCTTCCAAGATAGAATTATTTGCTCTTTTGGAAATCCATGTTACTTTCAGTATTCTTCAACCAACATCATAATTAAAATGCATCAGTTCTTTCACAGTCTTCTTAATTCATTGTCCAACTTTCACATGCATATGAGGCTATTGAAAACACCATGGCTTGGGTCAGACATATCTTGGTCCTCAAACTGATATCTTTGATGTTGAACAGTTTAAAGAGATCCTTTGAGAAGAATTATCTAATGAAATACGTTGTTTGATTTCTTGACTGCTGTTTCCATGAGTATTGATTGTGGATCTAAACAGTGTAAGTCTTTTCTCCATTTATCATGGTGTCATTTATTGATCCAGTTGTGAGGATTCTTGTTTTCTTTACATTGAGGTGCAATCCACACTGAAGGCAGATTCTTTGATCTTCATCAGTTAGTATTTCAAGTTCTCCTCACTTTCAGCAAGAAAAGTTGTGTCATCTGCATATTCCTGGATATTAATGAGCTTTCCTCGACTTCTGATGCCACACTCCTCTTCGTATAAACCAGCTACTTGGATCATTTGCTCAGTATCTTGTTGTTTCTGTTAAGTGCCATCGAGTCAGTTCTGACTCCGCAACACTGCGTAGGGTTTCCCAGGAGTGGCTGATGAGTTTGAACTGCCAAACTTGCAGTCCAGTGCTTATCCTACAAAACCACACCAGGACACCATTTGCTCAGCATACAGTTTGAATAAATGTGAAGAAAGAATACAACCCTGACACTCACCTTGCCTGATTTTAAACCATTCAGTATCTCCTTGTTCTGTTCTAACGATAGCCTCTTGGTCTATGTACAGGCTCCTTCTGAGCACTATAAAGTGTTCTGAAATACCCATTCTTTGCAATGTTACCCATAGTTTGTTATGACCCACAAGAACAAATGCCTTTGCATAGTCAATAAAGGACAAATAAATATCTATCTGGTATTCTCTGCTTTCAGCCAAGATCCATCTGATGTCAGCAGTGATGTCCCTCGTTCTACATCCTCTTCTGGATTTTGACTGAATTCCTGGAAGATCCCTGTCAATGTACAGCTGCAACTATTTTTGAATTATCTTTTACAAAATTTCATTTGCATGAGATATTAATGATACTGCTCAATGATTTCCACATTCCATTGGGTCACTTTTTATTTGAATGGTCACAAATATGGATCTTTTTTGATCCATTGAACAGGTAGCTGTTTTCTAAATTTCTTGACATAGATGAGTGAGTACCTCCAGTCCTGCATCAGTTTGTTGAAGTATTTCAGTTTGTATTTAGTCAATTCCTAGAGTCTTGCTTTAGCCAATGCTTTCAGTTTTGCTTAGACTTCTTCCTTCAATACCAGCAGTTTCTGATCACATGGTACCTCTTAAAATGATGGAACATTTTTGGTACAGTTACCATGCATTCCTTCCATTTATTTTTATGTTTCCAGTGTCAATCACATTGTTGAGTGCCATTCAGTCAGTTCAGACTCACATTGAACGTGTACAGGATTTCCAAGGAGAAGCTGGTGGGTTTGAACTGCTAACCTTGTGGTTTACAGTCCAGGCTGATTCTACAGCACCACACCAGAGATCTATAGAATTCTTAAATATTGCAAGCTGAGGCTTGAGGTTTTTTTTTCCTTCCATTCTTTCCTTTGGGTTTTCTAATTCCAGACCTTTACACAATTTATTATCATACTTGATTTTTTCTTCTGAAGCTTCCCATTGACGTGTTCTGTTCAACCATTGTATTTCATTGTTTCTTCCAATGTTTTAGTTCCTCTACTTTCAAGAGCAAATTTCAGAGTCTCTTATGACATTCATTTCAGTCTTTTCTTGGTTTCCTGTCTTTTCAATCACCTTTTGCTTCCTTCATATAAGATGTTCTTGATGTCATGTCTCAACTCCTATTGTCTTCAGTCCTTAGTGTCTAATGCATCAAATATATTCTTGAGATGGTTTCTAAATTCAGGTGGGATGTACTCAAGATCATATTTTGGCTGTTGTGGACTTGTTTTCATTTTCTTTAGGTTCAACATGAACTTGCATAGAGCAATTGGTATGCAACAAGAGTCTGTTCCACAGTCATTCCCTGGTTAAGTTTTTTGTTTGTTTTTTGCCTGATGATCTTGAGCTTTCCACTGCCTCTCCCCATAGAAGTATTCAGTTTGATTCTATGTATTCCATTTGGAGGTATCCAGATATAGTTGACTTTTATGTTGTCAAACAAAGGTTTTTGTAAAATTTTATCACACGAGCTCCAGCATATTTCTATCACTACAGGCATATTTTCCAACTACTAATCCTTCCTCTTTGTTTCCAAATATCGCTTTCCAATTACCAATAATTATCAATGCACCTTGATTGCATGTTTGATCAATTTCAAACTAGGGAATTTGGTAGAATTCTTTTATTTCATTATTACTGGTTTTAGTGATCAGTACTTAAATTTGAATAATTGTTGCACTAACTGATCTTTCTTGTAGGCATATGAATATTATCCTATCACAGACAGCATTGTACTTCAACATAAATCTAGAGATTCTCTTTCTGATGATGAATGTAACACTATTCCCCTTCATTTTGTTGTTCCTGTCATAGTAAACCATATAATTGTCTGCTTCAGAATGACCAGTGCCAGCCCATTCCAGCTCACTAACGCTTAGAATATTGGTCTTTATGCATTCCATTTCATTTCTGACAACTTCCTACTTTTCTAGATGAATATTTTGTACATTCCATGATCCAATTATTAATGGATATTTTGAGCTGTTTCTTCATATTTTGAGTTGTGTGCCACATCAGCAAATGAAAGTCCAGAAATCTTAACTCCATCCAAGTCATTATGGCCAACTATACTTTGAAATGGTTGCTCTCCCCAATCGTATTTTGAATGCCTTCTAATCTGAGGGGCTCATGTTTTGGCACTATAACTGTCAATGTTCCACTACGTCTCATAGGTTAACAGTGGCTAGCCATTCAGAAGTGGTTTGCCTCTCCTTCTTCCTTGTCTGTCTTAGTCTGTAAGCTCAGCTGAAACTTACCCACCATGAATGACCCTGCTGGTATTTAAAATATTGGTGGCAAATCTTCCAGCATCACAGAAACTCACAAGTCAACACAGTACAACAAATTGACAGATGAAAGGCAGGTTTAAATCTTAAACAGTATGATAATTTCTCTGAAGTACAGTGCTTTTCTTTAAAATGTCAATTACATTAGTAAAACAAATCAGCTGTTATATATAAAATTATTTATAAACTCTAAAGCTAAAAATAAGTGTAAGTTGTTATTAATAAATCCTTTCATAGTCAGAATAATCAGTGATAAGCCAAATTGATTTGATTACAAAAAACATAAATTTTATCTCACTCTTAAATGTCATCTTTTGTTTCTTACGTCTGAGCACCTCATATCTCTACCAGAGTGATAGTCTAAGGTTTTCTATCCTCCTACTTGTTTCTGTCTTCCCTCTGTCTGCTTCACCCTCCATATATAGGTATTTGTAGCCTTCTAAAGTATGGCTCTGTGGGTTAATGTGCCAGACTGCAAAGCTGTTTGAACTGCTAGGTCAGTGGTTCAAGCTCACCTGCTGCTCCTTGGAAACCCTGTCCAGGGTCGTTATGGGTTGGAACCGACTCAATGGCACTTAACAACAACAAAGGAAACCCTATACAGGGTCATTAAGGGTCAGAAGTGACTCAACGGCACTTAACAACAACAGGAACTCCTGGTGTGGTACTGTAGAATAAGCACTGGACTGCAAATCACAAGGTCAGCAGTTCAAATCCACCAGCTGCTCCTCAGAAACCCTATGCAGCATCACTATGGGTCAGAACCTACTCAATAGCACTTAACAACAACAATGTAGCCTTCTAAATGTCGTATTTCTTAAAATCAGAATGCGCCTGGAAATAAATCCTATGTAAATCGCCCTGTAAGGACCAAGTATTAGAAAGAAATGCTCATCATCTTCAATCACTTGTAATTGTAGCAGCATTTAGTAACAATCAGAAAGAAGATTTAACAGAGAAATAAACCACCTTGAAAACATAGATGAGAAAAAGTATTTGAGGAGGGAACTGTCACCTATACTATTGGTGTTTCTAAGTGCCATCAAGTTGATTTCAACCCATAGCAACCCTGTATAGTGTCTCTGAGGAGCAGCTGGTGAGTTTGAACCGCCAACATTGTGTGCTTCAAAGTCACCTTGTGGTTGGGTGCTTATTCTACAGGGCCATACCAGGACTTCTCACCTATATGAGTACTTGGGAATCATCAGTATGCATAATGCAATCAGCTTTAATATTACAAAAACGCGGAGTAAATCAATTACAGCACCTGAGTGTCTACATTTGTTAATGATGATGAAATTAAAGAATTCTACTATTACCTGTAATATCAGTGTTGCTAGTCTGTGAGCCATACATTGAATGACAAGGGTCTAGATAATGATACCTTAATTGCCCAGACAATTTCCAAGCATGAAAACATCATAAAATGTTAATTATTCCCACCATTTTTCAGATTTTAAATGTTGAAAATATATAAAAACACAAAGAAATTTGAAAAAAAAGCACTATAATCTCTGTCCCTGAAGGGGATATTGTGTATATTTTATATATATATATAATATACATCTTCTATCCACCTTATTTTGAAGCTGTTTTTTAAATAACTATAAGATTACTCACTTAATACCTATTAATTTTCTTTTAATACATACTGTGTGTCCTGCTGTGGCACTATGGGTTAATGCACTGGACTGTAAAATTGGTTTGAAGTACAAGGTGGTTCAAGATCATCAGCTGTTTCTCGGAACCCCTATACAGAGTCACTATGGGTCAGAACTAACTCTATGGCACTTATCAACAACAATAATACATACTAGTTTTAGAATGTTCATAAATAACAAGAGGATAAAAATCTACCTGTAATATCATCATTCAGATACAAGACAGAAGTATTGTCAACATTTTAATCTATTCTCTTCCACTTTCTTCCTACTTCAATTCTATGCATGACTTTGTGGCAATGAGATTAACAGAAATAGACAGATGCAGCTAGATAATATAAAGTGCTTAAAGCAAAAGGTATAAAATTGTAGTGAGGCTGTTAACTACAAGGAGCTTCAAAAAGTTTATTGAAAATGGAATTGAAAGATAATGGACTTTTCCCATAAACTTTGGGAGCACACTTTGCAAGCTTCTCAAAATTCCCTATGGTCAGGCAGCCATTTGTGATCCATAAAGAATGAAGACCCTTCCAGACATGAGACTGCAAGAATAATTTCTTTTAGAAGGATCATCATGAAGGTGGTCTCTCTGAGGTGCAAAAAATATCTCAAATGTCTAACTTTTCCAAAATGCTATACCAGTCCACGAGCCCAGATATCAACCATCATTCCTTCCCCCAGTATTTTCTCTGACATTCCAAAATTCCGCAATTTGCCGTAATGTTTCACAGAATTCACAAACTGGCAGAGAAATGGCTCATGATGTTGTGGAAACAGGCAACTCCCAAATCCATAGTTCAAACAACTGTCTGGAGGATTTGTCTTACTAATACCAAATGAGGCTGCTGACTCACAAGGGTTCAGAAACTGGCAAATCAGGTCAGGCAATAAGCTGCCATCTCAAATCCCAATAACTGGAGGTCACAGATGGAGAGCTAGGCTCATGATCCAGAGCGAGGGAGTAAATTTTGCCAAAGCTGCTCATTGTATCTACACAACCAAAAGCAAAAGAAGAAGAAATGCACCAGCACACATGTCACCAGGATGGCATCCTGAGATTCGGGCTGCCAGGCGACTTTCCGGATGGTAACTGGCATCGTACTGGTGTTTGTCTGGATGATTTACCTCTAGTCTTCTGTGCATCTTCAGTCAGGTAGGGAAATCACAAAGACTGGTTTGCCCAAGTCTGGGGTGTTACTAGAGGTGTGTTTTCAGTCTCATGATATCACAAAGTCAGGCTGAGGACATGCTTAGGTTTACTTTACATGTTTCATGGGACAAGTCTGGTCTCTGCCAATTCTGCAACCCCAGCCTCTGGCTTTTCTTATTAATCAGGAAGCTAGCTCTTTACTAATAAGGGAACAGTTTACTAATAACATGGATATTAAAGATGATGGCATCCTGGAGTGGTGCTGTAGGATAAGCATTGGGCTGCTAAACACAAGCTTGATGGTTCAAATCTACCAACTGCTCCTCAAAAACCCAATACAAGATCACATGAATTGGAACCAATTTGATGACAATTAATACACATAATGAAGTCCTGGTGTGGTGCTGTGGATTAATGTGCCAGATTGCAAAGCCGTTTGAACTGCAAGGTTGGCGGTTCAGCTCACCAGCTGCTCCTTGGAAACCCTATACAGGGTTGCTATGGGTCGGGGTCGACTCTACAGCACTTAAAAACAACAACAATACACATAAATACATCGAAAAAGACAGCAAGTTTGAAGATCATATCCTCCAAGAAATTAAGGGTGTCAATTTGAGTCATACCCACTAGTCTATCCTGGAGTGGTGCTGTAGGAAAAGCACTGGTCTGCTAACCACAAGCCACCGCAGAAACCAAAATACAAGATTGTTACAAATCAGAACTGACTCGACAGCACTTAACAGCAGCAAAGTCTAGTAAGATGAAGGCTCAAAATGTAGCTCACCTTAATTTTGCCTCATTAACATAACAGACAACTCATACTGCAAGGTCAATTTGAACTGCAAGGTTGGCAAATCCACTAACCACTCCTAGGAAACCCTTTATACATTGTCGCTATGTTTCTGAACCTATTCCACAGCACTTGACAACAACAACAATGGCTAGAAGAGCCATATTATGCAATTAACTATATTTCAAGGCCCTCTGGGAAATGGGGAGAGAACACACCTCACAGTTGTCCTATCCAAGGGGCAAGGATGATAGGATATTTATTCATCATCTCCTGTTTTACATTGGTAGAGAGGTACTTCCAGAGATGTCAACTCTCTAGCAATTTCAGCTTCTCTGTAAATGGTTCAAGCATACTAAAAACAGGCAAAGACTGCTATAAAAATCTGTTAGGTTTCATGAGGCGATATGAGTGGAACATGGACACAATTCCCTACACATGGAAAATGCCAGGAAGCTGGCCTTGAGAGTTGACGTTTACCTAAGAATCTACGCTGTGTCCAGAGTAAGGTCTTCAATTTCACAGTTCATAAACCTGGTTACAGGATGTCCTTACACTAATAGTTGTGAAGCCCAAAAGATTAGGGAAGACACAAGCTACTATTTTAAAACTCTCTTCTTAAGTGGTAGTAGAAGTCAACTGTGGTAAGAAATTTTTTTTATTATTATTTTGGATGAATATTTTATTATTGGTTTTTATATTTTATCTTTGGTTATACAAAGGTAAAACCAAAATATTATTGTGTAATGGCAAAGCTTGAAACAACTTTTCTCCTTGTGATCAGAATTACATATCAGCAGAACTCATTTTGATTTTGACTAGGAAACAGACCTTATAATAGCTATAGAGAAAAAAATGTTTTGATTAGTTTAATCTTACATAGGTGATATAAAAAGTTAGGTTATGGGACCTAGAGGTTATTAGGTAGGTAGGGTTGCCCTTCCTGATATAGATGTTGTTGCTAAGTGCCATCAAGTCGGTTCCGACCCACAGCGAGGGTTTCCGAGGCTGTAAATCTTTACGGGAGCAGAAAGCCTCATCTTTCTCCCGTGGAGCAGCTGGCAGTTTTGAACTGCTGACCTTGTGGTTCACAGCCCCATTCGTAACCACTACGCTACCAGAGGTCCTCCTGCATGTTTCTCTACAGATGATCTGGTCTCTGCAACAAGGCAGCAGATTGGGGCCTAACTAGGAGCAGGCACTATGGATGATTCAAATACAAAGATAAAAACAATCAGATTACCTTTTTTCAGTTTTATGAAGTTTTGCTTTTTTCTCTTTGTGGTGGTTATACCTTACACTTTCAGTGAAGCAATCTGGTTTAATTTTCAAGACTGTGCAAGAACATGTTGATATTCTATACAAAAATCTCCACAGAAGGCTAACAATGTTGATTAGGAAATGGCCAAAAGCAACTGGCAAAGAAAAGAGGGAGGAAAAAGGTTGACAGAGATGAAAGGTGGCAACCAAACCAGGAGTCAGGCTTTATAAATATTCCTAAGAGATCAGTGGAGAAGGATGTCATGCTGGGTAGGGTGGAGGGTCGGAGAAAAAGAGGAAGACCCCCAACGAGATGAATCAGCCAGGTGGCATCATTGATGGACTCAAGTGTGGCAGCGGTAGTGAGGTTGCCCAGGATCGGACATTGTTTCGTTCTGCTGTGCATGGGGTCGCTATGAGTCGGTTCCGACTCAACAACAACAACAAAAGATCAGTGGAGTGGAGTGTAGAGTGGATGGAGGTAGGTTTCTAAGCTGAACAAGCAAAACAGAGACTGGGGTTATTGTGATTTTGAAAGTAAGAGTAAATCTAAATCTGGAAAATGTAAGAGTATGTGCATTTAAACTTCATTTTTCCAGCACCCTTAAAATGATCCACTTTCCAAGGACAGAATCACATTAATAAAGCTCACTTGGATAAATGTCTTAAAATCATAACATCAATTAATCAATTTAGAATGAGAAATACATTTATTAGATAGGCTAGAATACTTGAATTGGTCAACTTCTGCCTATTCTTCCTGAAGCCTGTTTCTTATAGGAAGCCCATCAGAATGCAGATTCATTTATTTCCAATAAAACAAAGCCGACACATCAGTATGTATCAGCTTACCCAATACATTTTCTCTATATAGGTCAAAGGAGGCCTTGTTAATGAGAACAAGGTACTATTCTAGTTCATCAATGAGTATTGCCTGATTGGAACATTCAAGAGCATCAAGCTCTAGGAGTCTAATTTGCCCTTCTACACTAGAACAATAGACTTCTCACTACCCTCCAAGACTCAGAATTGGCAAAATAAACAAGCAAAGCAAATTTATTTGGATTTCCCATTTCTATTTTCATGGCTGAACTTCCCTGTAGATTCACACCATCCTTTTCCAAAAGAGGGGCAACACACATATTTAGATTTCAAGATACTAAGGATTGGTCACGTTTCATTTCTGAACTCTTATGTTTCAGGTGTTCCCAGACTCTTCAGTCACAGAGTCATATACATCTTCCCAATGACATTTCCCTGATGACCAATGACAACCATGCTGAGTGGATTGTACTACTTTACCAAAGTGCACCATCTGCCTCACTTCCACATTCTGTGGAGCAGGGCACTTCCCTGTGCCTTACGTAGTCTAAATATTCTTTATCACAGCTATCAAACAATTCCCTAATTCTCTATGTACAGTTTTAAAAGGATCCATTGATCTAATTCAACTGTCTCATTTTATAATTAAGTTCTCCAAAAATTCAGTGAGATGCTCAGTGCACAAAAGTAGACAGCAAAATCTTGTCCCTCAAAATTGAATCTCTCTCTCTATTCTAGGATATTTTAAGTCATTGATTTTTCTAGATTTCAATTGCTTCTGCCATATGTATAAGATTGCTCACTGAAAATAATATGTCCTTTTCCTTATTCCTGGCTTCCTGACATCCTCACACCAATTAGAATGTCACAGAATCCAACACTGAAATGTAAAAATATTTAGAGCGCTTAGGTATTCTTCCCCCACCCCACCCCACCCCCATTTCTTGTCAGAGAAAGAACACACATCTTTGTCATCAAGACAAAGTGGGTTCTTTAAGAGGACTGTTTTCAACCAGGCTGCTCTGTAGTGGATATTGGCCGTGACCTGCTAGAAAATGAATTGAACTATCCAAACATGTTAGTAGCCTAGTACTGAAAATTTATATCCTCATTCAAATGAAAAATGACTGCTTCTTCAATCATAAACTGGGTCGGGTTTTATTTAAATATTATAAGTGTCATCAGCCGAGGATCTATTGTGATAGGTTTCTGAAGAGAGGAGCAAATATCACTTACTGAGCTTGATTGGGCCTGATGTACTATGACTTGCTAGATAATTTATTCTTGCTTTAAGTCCTATTAAAGGGGGGAAATCCTATGAGAGCAGAGGTTTTAATGTCCTAAGCAAGGTTTATATGGATTACAAAGATGTCTTTTAGAAGGAAACTTTACTTTTAGATGGCCCATTCTACACTTTGAGTCAGGAAAGCAATTTTTCTTAGAAAATGTACTGTTACTGATAAATACTAGAAGTCAGTTCCTATCTTTGAGTTAATCACAGCAACTACAAGGCCGACTGCTCACCCATCTTTACTGTTCCACAGGCATAAAACGTCAAAGGAGACTATAGTACAAAAGAAAGGAGCAGAGCGTGGCCTCAAAGCACATCTACTGAGTATCATTTCATCTCCTTCACTTCTTAGCTGGGTGACCTTGGGAGAGGTACTGAGCCTCTCTATACCTTAGTTTGCTGGAAAATAGGGATGATGATAAATAGTACCTGCTTTCTGGATTGTCGTGAGAATTAAATGGCACATTGCATTAGACAAATCTGTTGTATAAGATTTTAAAGTATTAAAAGAGCAAAAATGTCATTTTTAGGACTAAAGTACACCTGACCAAAGCCATGGTATTTTCAGTGACCTCATATGCATGCGAAAGCTGAACAGTGATGAATAAGAAAGAACAAGGAAGAATGGATGCATTTGGATTTTGGTGTTGGTGAAGAGAACTGGAAGTACCATGGACTGCAGAAGAACAATCAAATCTGTGTTGGAAGAAGAACAGCCAGAATGCTCTTTAGAAAGTAGAATGATGAGACTTCGTCTCAGGTACTTTACATATGTTATCAGGAGGAATTAGTCCCAGAAAAGGACATCATGTTTGGTATATCAAAGAGTAAGTGAAAAAGAAGACCCTCAATAAGATGGACCAACACAGTGGCTACAACAACGAGTTCAAACATAGTACTAATTGTGAAGATGGCTCAGAGCCAGGCAGTATTTCACTGTGTTATACATCGGGTCATTATGAGTTGGTTTGAATTAAAGGAACCCAACAACAGCAATGCACTTAGTTGACGTATAAAGTTTTATATTATTTAGGATAGTTGTTTTTGTTGTTTAATGCCATGAAGTCAGTGTTGACTCATAGCAACCCTGTATAGGGCTTCCTAAGGAGCAGCTGATGGGTTTGAACCACTGACCTTGTAGTTATCAGCCCCGTGCTTATCTTACAGCACCATATCAAAACTTCTTTAGGATACTTAGAGGGAATAATATATCTACCTTTAATATTGCTAAAGTAACTTTTGAAATTGACTTTAGGCTTTCATTTGCATCAACTATTATCTTTTATGTAACAGATACAAAGTAAGTCTTGGACTAAGGTAGTTCAAGAACAAAATCATAGTGCATCATTTACAACCTTGGGAACCAAAAGATTAGTCTTTCTGTGCCTTGCATTCCTATCTACAGAATGGAATAATACTACTCATCCATAGCAAATATTTATTGAGCATTTACTGCATATCAGGCACTGATTTAAGCTTCTTAAATCGAATAGTTTATATAAGCTTCACAACCACCCTTGAAAGATTAAGTAACTTGACCAAGCTCATACTGTTAATAAATAGCAGAACTGGAATTGAAATCGAGACAGCTTGATTTCAGAATCCAAGCTTTTAACCACCGCATGTATAATTTATTCATTCATTCCACAAATGTTTATTTCATGCCTCATATGTATCTAGGTGGTGTAGATACAAGAGCATATAAAATAGAGAAAGAAAGCAAATAGACAAATGCCTTCTAACATATTTAATTCTCTAAGATGTCATGTGTGTTAATATTCAGAGGAGCACTGTTTATTAGAAATACAATGCAAATCATAAACGCAAGCTGGATGTGTCATTTAGAATTTTCTATTAACCACATTATGAAAAATAATAAAAAGAACAGGGAAAAAGTTGTACAACACATTTTATTTAACCCAAAATACACTAAACTATTATTTCAACATGTAACCAACATAAAAACTCATTAATAAAGTCAATCTTTTATTACATATACTAAATTATTTTTCAATTTGTATTCCATCTATTCCTGGAGGCTTGTTTTCATCAATGCCTTCAATGCAGCTTGGACCTCCTCCTTCAGTGCCATCAACTTGTGATCACATGCTACCACCTTGAAATGGTTGAACATCAACCAAACTGTGGGAAGCCAGCATGATTTTTGCATTTACAGCACATCTTAATTCCTGTTAATGATATTTCAAGTGCTCAGAAGCCTAATGTGTTTAGCACCTACCATGTACACAGAACAAATCTACAGGTTAAGCATGAGCCCCAAAGGAAGAGTTCATTGGAAAAACTGAGTAAAGACAGGACTTTGTTCCCCAGTGTGACTGGAGCTAAATGAGAAGATGGACAGTGCTCAAAGATGAGCTTTGACAGGAAGGTGGGGACCAGATCTTGCTTAAACTCCATTTATATTTAAAACCTGAGCCTGAATCCACTGAGTGTATAAAGAGTAATGAAATGACCCCAAAATCTTGTTAGCAAAATGTTGTTTGTGCTGCGTCCTTTCATCATGTCTTGCTTACTTTATCAGAGAAAACATATGCTTCAAATCATCTGAGATATTGTTGTTGTTGTTAAGTGCCGTGGAGTCAGTTCCTACATAGGGTTTCCAAAGAGTGGCTGGTGAGCTTGAGCTGCTGACCTTGCAGTTCAAACCAACCTTGCAGTCCAGCACGTTAACCTACAGCGCCACACCAGGACTGTAATAAGCCCACTGCTCACTTATCAGCATGGTTAGAGTCCAAAGACTAGGTCATTGTGTGAAATAGACATGATGTGAGAGTCTTGGGCCACACCCCATCACCCAGGTAGGTACTTAGCACCTGTCTTAGTTATCTAGTACTGCTATAACAGAAAGAGCACAAGTGGATGACTTTAACAAATAGAAAATTCATTCTCTCACACTTTGTTCTTGTTTTTAAGTGCAATTGAGTTGGTTTCGACACATAGCGACCCTGTGTAGAGTTTCCAAGGAGCATCTAATGAGCTTGAACCACAATCCTTGCAGTTGAAACGGTTTTGCACAGTGCCACACCAGGACTCCCATAGTTCAGGAGATTAAAAATCTGAATTCAGGGTGTCAGTTAGAGGTGAAGGCTTTTGCTCTCTGTTTGTTCTGGGGTACGATCCTTGTCTCCTTTCAACATCTTGGAGATCTTCATGTGTCTTGGCATCAATCTTCCCCTTGGTCTAAGAAATTCTTAGCGCAGTGGCCTTGGGTTCAAAAGACACATTTGGCTTCCAGCTCTTCTTTCTCTCTGCTCATTTCTCTTTCCTTCAATCCCTTGTAAAATAAAAGGTGATGCAGACCACAGGACAGGTAAACTCCACTCACATCAGATCAGGATTGTTACCTGAGTAAGGGTGTTACATTCCACACCAACCCTAACTCATTAACATAACAAATATAACCAAATCCTCATTAGCATAAAATAATTCTGCCTGATTAATGACTGTTGTTATTGTTGTTGTTGCTATTAAGGGCCATCAAGTCAGTTTCAAATCATAAGAACCCTACACAGGTTTCCAAGGAATGGTTGGTGGATTTGAACTGTCAATTTTGCAAATAACAGTCCAATGTTTTTCCTAAGGTGTCACACCAGGACCCCATTTACTTGAGTTTTATTGACTATGCAAAGGCATTGGACTGTGTGGATCCTAACTAATTATGGATAGCATTGGAAAGAATGGGTACTCCAGAACATTGTGATTATAAGGAATCTACCTCTGGTAACATATTGCTTATGAATCGGGCTGCTAACCAACCGCAAGGTCAGCAGTTCAAAACTACCAGCCATTCCATGGGAGAAATATGAAGCTTTCTGCTCCTGTAAAGATTTGCAGCCTTGGAAACCCTGTATAGGGTCACTATGAGTCAGAACCGACTCCATGGTACTTAACAACAATAACATATGTAGGCCAAGTTATTGTTGTTATTAAGTGCTGTCAAGTCAGTTCTGACCCACAGCGACTTTGTATAGGGTTTCTGAGGAGTGGCTGATGAGCTTGAACTGCCGAATTTGTGATTCAAATGACTTTTCAGTCCAGTGCATTAACCCACAGTGGTACACCAGACTTCATGTAGACCAAGAGGCTGTCCTTAATACAGAACAAGGAAATTCTGAAAGGTTTAAATCAGGAAACGTATGCACTAGGGCTGTATCTTTTTGCCACACTTATTGAATCTGTATACTGAGCAAATAATACAAGAATTTGAAATGAATGAAGACTCTATATGCAAATGACACAATTTTGCTTGCTGGAAGCAAAGAGGATTTGAAAAATGAACTGACAAAGGTCAAAAACTACAGTCTTCAGTATGGAGTGCACCTCAATATAAAGAAAATTAAAATCCTCACAACTGGGCCAGTAAATAACATTATGATAAATGTAGAAAATACTGAAAGTGTCAATGACTTCATTTTGCTTGGATCCACAAGCAATTCTCATAGAAGCAGCAGTCAAGAAATCAAAGGACATATTGCATAAGGCAAATTTGCACAAGAGGACAGATGTTACTTTGAGGACTAAAGTGCACCTGACCCAAGCCATGGCATTTCCAATCGCCTCTTATGCATGTGAAAGTTAGACAATGAATAAGAAGACTGGAGAAGAATCAAAGCATTTGAATTATGGTATTGGAGTAGAATATTGAAAGTACTTCAAATACTAGGATAATAAATCTATTTTGGAAGAACTATAGCTAGAAAGGAGCTCTGGTAGTGTAGTGCTTATGAATCGGGCTGCAAACCACAAGGTCAGCAGTTTGAAACTACCAGCTGTTCCGTGGGAGAAAGATGAGGCATTCTGCTCCCGTAAAGATTTACAGCCTCGGAAACCCTGCACAGGGTCACTATGAGTCGGAACTGACTCCACAGCACACAGCAACAACAACAATAGATAGAATGTTCCTTAGAAATGAGACTGGTGAGACTTTATTGCTTGTACATTAGCCTTGTTGTCAGGAGGAACCAATCCCTGGAGAAAGATATCATACTGGGAAAAGCAGAGGATAAGTGAAAAAGGGGAAGACACCAAGGAGATGGATTGATACAGTATCAGCAAGAACAGGCTCAAACATAGCAGCAACTGTATTAGGTAGCTAGAACAGCAAAGAAGTGGGTCTCAAGTCACTTGAGGTTTGGCCTGCTAGGCAGGATGTAACAAGCCAACCTCAGCAATAAGGAATTTTCTGAAAATAGGGGTTGGGGTGAGTGAAGAGTGTTTGCAAGAGGAAATAAAGTTAGCTAAGGGGGTGGGAGAGAGAAGAAACTATGTAAAGAGAAATAAAGTTAGTTAAGAGGAGTAGATGAGAGAAGAAACCATTGTAAGGAAACTCAAGTTAGTTGAAGATAAGTTGAAACTTGAGGAAACAGGATTCAAGGAAATATATATGGACCATCCCCTCTACCCACCACTCATAATCCACTCCCCTAACAAAGGGGTATCTAAGGAAGAAGCCAAACTGTTCTGGGCTTCTGCCTTCTTTCCTTCCTCAAGGTGGATGCCTGTTCTTACTTCTCTCCTTAAGAATATATCTTACAATAAACCTATCTTTCATTTTCCTAAGCCTCTTCTTTTCCCAACTCCTTTTGTGTGGCGTGAGTTATGCCTTCCCAGTTCTTTGAAAGGAGAGTTAACACAGCTCCAGGGACAAGGTTTCAACCATGACAATTGTGAGGATGGGGTCAGACTGGGCAGATTTTCTTCTGTTGTGCATAGGATGGATCACTATGAGTCAGAAGTGAGTCTATAGCACCTAACAACAAGCTAAATGCTTTGGAGGGATAGGGGAAACAAGAATAACAACAACAGCAACAATAAAAAAAAAAAACAACAACGAGTACTTTCTTTGAATTTAAGTAGCTCCTAATTAAGGATAGAAGGAGCTTTGGTAGCATAGCGGTTACGAATTGGACTGCTAACCTCAGGGTCAGCAGTTGAAACTACCAGCTGTTCCACAGGAGAAAGATGAGGCTTTCTGCTCCCATAAAGATTTACAGCCTCAGAAACCCTGTACA
>NW_006408577.1:1778494-1779968 GCF_000296735.1 Chrysochloris asiatica
TGTGAAGTGGAAAATGGAAATATTTTGAAAATTTGTTAGCAGATACAATGTTATTGCTTAGATTTTTTTTTTTTTTCCTGTCAAAGCACTTAGGATGAATTATAAAATAAATATACAAGAAATAAGAGAAAGACCAATTTCAAAATAATGATAACAATGGAGTGGTAAAGTAATCAGTAGTTGAAGCCACAAATCTCTGTGGCATCTTGGAATTTAAATCTTAAGGACTGGCGCCATGAGGAACAAGTGGAAAATGATGACATCAATCATGTCTCTGACCCAGGAGTTTGATGAGTAGGTGGCTGATGGTAGCTGCTTTTCAGGGAGGGTGATATACTCTGGACAAGCTGAGTCCGGCAGCCTATGCATTATCATGTTTAGATTACTCAATTAAAAAGAAAGGTCAAATTGAACAGAGGGCCAGGAGGATGAGGAGGAATAGGACATTCTAGAGAGAAGATACAAATATAGATGATATTCAGATTCTCCCCTGCTAGGTTCAAACTTCAGGAGCTCTGGTAGTGTAGTGGTTATGAGTCGGGCTGCAGGTCAGCAGTTCAAAACTAACAGCCATTCCACAAAGATGATGCTTTGTGCTCCTGTAAAGATTTACAGCCTCAGAAATCCTATACAGGATTGCTATGAGTTGGAACCAAATCCACAGCACAAACCACCACCACTGGATTCAAACTCACCAGCCGCTCCTCAGAAATCCTATACAGGGTCTCTATGGGTCAGAAAAAATGGCCACCACTCGTCTGTCAGTTTGTCATACTGTGGTGGCTTGTGAGTTGCTGTGATTCTAAAAGCTATGCCAACAGTATTTTAAATATAGGCCGGATCACCCATGGTGGACAGGTTTCAGATGAGCTTCCAGACAGATAGACTAGGAAGAAAGAGGGATTAACTATTTCTGAATATTTATTCAATGAAAATCTTATGAATATCAGAAAAACACTGTCTGATATAGTGCTGGAAAATGAGACCCTCAGGTTGGAAGGCACTTAAAATGCGACTGGGGAAGAGCTGCCTCCTCAAAGTAGAATTGACTGTGATAATGCGAATGGAGTAAAGCCCATGGGAGAAAAGCCTGTGGGACCTTCATTTACTAATGGGACACAACTCAAAATGAAGAGAAACAGCTGTAAACATCCACTGAAAATCAGAACATGGAATGTACAAAGTATGAATCTGGGAAAATTAGAAGTTGTCAAGAATGAAATGGAATGTGTAAACATTGATATCTTAGGCATTAGTGAGCTGAAATGGACTGGTATTGGCCATTTTTAATCTGACAATGACATAGTTTACTATGTCAGAAATGATAATTTGAAGAGGAATGGTGTTGCATTCATCGTCAAAAAGAACATATCCAGATTAGTCATGAGGTACAATGCTATCTGTGATAGGATAATATACATGCACCTACAGGAAATCCCAGTTAATACCAATATTATTAAAATTTATGCACCAA
>NW_006408577.1:1781771-1783412 GCF_000296735.1 Chrysochloris asiatica
GTATGGATTACATCTTAATGTAAAGAAAAAAAATCCTCACCACTGGACCAATAAACAACATTCTTATCAATGGAGAAAAATTGAAGTTGTCAAGGACTTCATTCTTCTTGGATTAACTATCAACACTCATGGAAGCAGCAGTCAAGAGATCAAACAGTGTATTGCATTAGGCAAATCTGCTGTATAGGACCTTTTTAAAGTGTTGAAGAGCAAAAATGTTACCTTGAGGAATAATGTGCGCCTGACCCAAGCCATGGTATTTTCAATAACCTCATATGCATGTGAAAGCTGGACAGTGAATAAGGACTATAAAAGAATTGATGCCTTTGAGGTATGGTGTTGGAGGAGAATACTGAAAGTGCCATGGGTTGCCAAAGAACCAATAGATCCGTTTTTGAAGAAGTGCAGCCAGAGTGTACCTTAGAGGCCAAGATGGCCAAACTTCATCTCTCATACTTTGGACATATTGTCAGGAGGGACCAATCTATGGAGAAGGATATCATGTTGGTAAGGTGAAGGGTCAGAGAAAAAGAGGAAGACCCCCAAAGAGATGGATTGGCCACGTGGAAGCATCGATGGACTCAAGCATGGCAACAGTAGTGATGGGCCAGGATCAGGCATTGTTTCGTTCTGTTCAGCATAAGGTTGCTATGGGTCCGTACCGACTCGATGGCACCTAACAACAACAACATGGGTCAGAAACCACTCAATGGCTCTTCACATTAACAACAGCAGGTAAGACTAGGACTGTCCTAACAAATTCCATGAATTCCAATTTCAGATTGTAGCTTTCTTCTTTCTCTTATTAAAGAATGTTGATTTCATTTTTTAAGATTTGTTACCTCCTAGAGTTAAACTACAAACTGCACCTTAGTCCCCAAACTAACATCTTTGCTCTTCAACACTTTAAAAATATTTTGTGCAGCAGATTTGCCTAATGCAATACGTCATTTGATGTCTTGGTTGCTGCTTCCATGAGTGTTGATGGTTGAAGTTTTTCACAACTTCAATCTTTTCTCCAGTAAAAGGATTTGTTTATTGGTCCAGTAGTAAGGATTTTTGTTTTCTTTTACATTAAGATGCAATCCATACAGAACACTGAGCTCTTTGATCTTCATCAGTAAGTATTTTAAGTCCTCTTCTCTTTCAGCAAGCAAGGTTGTATCATCTGCATATTGCAGATTGTTAATGAGTCTTCCTCTAATCCTGATACCACATTGTTCTTTGTATAAACCAGTTTCTTAGATCATTTGCTCAGCATACAGGTTGAATAAGTATGGTGAAAAAATACAACCCTGTCACACATTTTCCTAATTTTAAACCATTCCATTTCCATGTTCTGTTCAAACAACTGTGTTTTGGCCTATGTACAGATTCCTCATGATCACAATTAAGTTTTCCGGAATACTCATACTTCGCAATGCTGTCCATAGCTTGTCATGATCCACATAATTGAAAGCCTTTGCATAGCCAAAAAAGCACAGGTAAACATCTTTCTGATATTCTCTGCTTTCAGCCAAGATCCAGCAGACATCAACAATGATATCCTTCATTCCATGGCCTCTTCTGAATCTGGCTTGAACCTCTGGAAGTTCTCTGTCAATGTATGCTTGTAGCCATTTCTGTATCACCTTGAGTAAA